>NC_085038.1:5131016-5458516 GCF_963692335.1 Osmerus eperlanus
GTGTCAACCAGTGAATCAGATGGGCTGTGCGCTAATTAACACATTAATCATAGCTCTCATGTACCAGATGTCTCCCCCCCTCCTTCTCCATGCTACTGCATAGAACCCACTGCATAATTAGTAGCAATAACTGACGCCCCCGCCAGCCCTTTTGACATGGATAGGTCACCCTATTCCCTGATGATGGATACATTAAAACAATACACTGTATATATATTTAGCTTTTCCCTGCTTGCCGGTTCTCTGAACTGGCCATCTTTTCCTTTTAATTCAGTGTGTTTGCCATCCCTACTTTGCAGCCCTTTCCGGTGTCTCCAGCAGAGAAAAGTAGTGTGTGTGTGTGGTGTCCTGCAGGTTCCCAGCGTTTGGTGGCGACTCCCAGTAAGCGTGTCTGATGAGGATGTCTGATACTGTTACTGGAAAGGGCCAGACGGACACCATGAGGGTGTCGGAGGCGGCGCAGACGGACGCCACGCCCGAGGCCGGCGTGAGCACGTCTGGGAGCCCGGAACACAACGGGCCAGACAGAGACGAGAGCCACCGCGACAACAAGAGGGAGGCGCAGGTAATGATGAGACCTTTTTAAATTCAGCGGCCTTCACTTGATATCAAGTCAAGAGCACAGGCTGCAGTCATTAGGTCCCTCAGACGTCATTCAGTGTGCCATTATTATTATTTGTATTTTTTTGAGTTGGTGGGTATTAAGAGAGGGTCTTGTCAGTGTTATGAGGGCAGATTTTTTATTTTTTTGTTTACAAAGGAAAGTCTGACCTCAAAGGGCTTTGATTTGCTAATGAATCTGAATCAATCCCACTGAAAACCGTCCATTCAAATCCTTTTTTAGGGATGAAAATAAAGGATCTTTTTGATGTTTAATAGATCACTGTCTAGCCGTGAGGAACTGGGGCTGTGTCTGGGAGGAGAGGTAATAATAATGCGACAGACAGGCAGGCCGCAGGAGGGTATATATAGGAACCAGGCCAGGCCGGCCTGGTGGCTGGAGCCAGCCAGATAATCTGGATCTCAAATCCTGGCTTATCTGCAAACTTCCTGTGTGTCACCCTGAGAGACGGAATGGGAGCAGAGCAGGGAGGCAGAGATAGAGGGAGAGAGAGGGGGTTAGGAGAAGGAGGGGAGGCGAGGCTCTGTGACTTTGCCGCCATCTGCCTCTGGCACTTTCCCTGAGCGCCGCAGGTGCCTCGTGGCGCGCTTGTGCTGACTCCGGCGCTTTCTTATCTCCCTCACATTGTTCACTCCGCCCCTCTCCGCGTTGCTCAATTAGCTGGTCTAGTGGTGCGCTCAAAGTGCACGCGTTCCCCCCACAGATACATATTACCTACTGTCTGCCCCCCCTGCGCCCCGCACCCCTCGTCGGTCACACGACCACTAAATGTGAACGTTCAATTTCAATTTTCTATTCTTGTTATCTGGCCCTGGGGCCCGGCAGGGATGTGTCCTTCGCTTGGTTTTTAGAGGGCAGGAGCAGGTGTCGCCAGGACCAAGTCCTCGAGTGTGCACACACAGAGCAGGGGAGAACGGCTGCTTCTAGTTCAGACAACAGCTCCTGTCAGCCCCCTCTCCTCCCTCCCTACCTTCCCTCCTGCCAGCCTCTCTCAGGCTGCCACTGAGAGACCGTCTGTTTACACACACACACACACACACACCCACACACACATGAATGCATACATACACACAGACTGCACACACGACTGCTGGTGCATGAAGCACAGAGGCACTGAGCAGTCTCTCACACACACACACACACACACACACACACACGCGCACACAGTCTTACTCCCGCTTGGCTTCTCCCCGCTCCGATCTTCAACTCAGAACACTCCTCTGCTCCTCTCGACAAGGAAACGGGGCACAGCGGGTGGGCCAAGCAGGCAGTTGTCAATTATTTCCTGTATGTCTTTCGTTATTATTTTTTGCTGTGCATTGATAGCTCATGCACTTCGATTCGCACTGCTGAAAGAATATAAAGTTGTGGTGGCTCATTTTTATTTGTGGGGGGGGGGGGGGGGGTAATGGTTTGACATGCATCTATCCCAAAAACAAAATCTGTATTCATGTAACCTTTCCCTCCTGTGCTGGGGAGGAACACCTTTTCAAATCTTCTTTCTGTATTCTCCCTCTCTTCGGTCTGTTGTTTCCTCTGCTGCCCTCCCAGCAGCAGCAGCAGCCCGCTCTGTCACCTGGGCAGGCCGGGAAGAGGTCAAAGGTACAGTTGAGACGCATGTAGAGATGCTTGTCTTTGCTTGGAGCCCGACCGGTTTTGCACCCACTTCTTTTCTTTTTTTTTTTTTTTTTTTTTTTTTTGTCCTGCAATTTTCTGTCAGCAAAGATGAATCAGCCTCATCATTTTCGAGGAGATCCTAGATTTTGCCTGCTCTTAAAATAACTGATCTATTTGGCAATCCTCCCCCCCACACCCTGCACTCTTTGTAGGCAGCATGGTTGTCATGACATTCGAGAGAGAACAAATGAGTTGAGCCGCCGAATGGAACGACAAGTGATCCCGCTGACCATGTGGTCTGGGGAAACGTACCCATGTCTCATGCACACGGTGTCTGCTCCCCGGCCTTGCTGTGTCCACCCCGTGGTTTGTGTTTGGACTTGTCACCGTTGTGTGTGTGTGTGTGTGTGTGTGTGTGTGTGTTGGAAGCTTCTCAGTCAAATCAGGAATACCTTTAACTCCCATGCGTCTTCGCCCTCCCCCAGTCCAATACAAAGTTAAAGTTAGTGCGGAGCCTGGCTGTTTGTGAAGAGTCCTCTCCTCCTCCCGTTACCCAACTGCCTGCAGAACCTCAGGTAAATCGGATATGAAGTCCCCTCGCTCACATTTGGTGTCATAGGGAAAAGTCTGAATGTAAACAAGGCAGTGTATGTACACAGGGACACTTTATCTAATCTTTATGTACTGGGCCAGTTTAATGTAGCGGCCGAGCTCGATCAGCGTGGGCGGTCTGAGGAAGCAGATAGGAGTTATGTGATGTCGTCCGTGTGAATGCCAAATGTTCCTCCGCTCAGCGCTGCAGCGCGACGCCAGCGCTATCTCGTTGCGGAGATGGTACATGGACACCAGCCGCAGGACCGCTGCAGTGTAGCGAGATCAGGAACCCTGGCTCTCTACACGCCTTGTCAAAACCAAGTAGCGACTGTACCAACCCCCCCCCCCCACTACCTCTGGCTCCTGTTGCTGCTGTCACAGTGCTGGTTCTCTTCTGGCCCACGGCTCCATGCAGCCACCACTAAACCTTCCACCTTCCACTACCGTTTCCCCCACCACAGCGGGAGTGAGTGTGTGTGTATAGTATTACTGTGTGGTATTACTCACATCAATCATCACTGGGAAATACAATTTTCACATGTCAGCGACAGAGGGTCTGTGGATTGGTATAATTGAATACCCGCTCCACAGATATTTCCCTCAGCTAGGATGTTTCCACCTGTTCCTTTGAGACAAGGTTTCTCAGAGAGGAAAATGGCATTTCTTCGAGCAAAATGTTTGTATTATGCCTCTAATAGAATTTCCCTTCACCCTCAAAAAATGTTTTGGTATTCAATGCATATTTTAAGGTCTATTTCATAAAATACAAATATCTCTTTTGATGTGACGGTAAATCCAATGAAAGAGATACTTGAGAACCTTGTTGGTGTTGAAGGGAAACAGTTCTTTAATCAGCGCCATGTCCTTGACTAGTAAGTGAGCTTGCACCTGTCTCAGTAAGGCCTAGTCCTCCTGTCGAAAAGCTCAGTTGTAACTCCCAACACCAGGTGCTGCGTCGAAACAACCTGTGTTCCTCTGACCACTCAGCTGCCATTTTGTTCTAACAACAGTAAAGCAGATCAGATCTTCAGCTGTGCGAGTGACATTCAGGGTTAAAGATGAGGCGGTGGAGAGAGGGGTCGAATCAATCCTTCATTGGCCACTCAGGAAACCAGTTTCAAGGTTTTGTTGTGATGCAGATGGACATGAATGAAAGGAAAAGTCTACTGGAGTTGAATGATGTCAATCAAGGTTTTGGAGATTTTACAGATGCTAAATTAGAGGAATACAATGGAGGAGTAGGCCAATATAAAAATGAAGGGAACATCTCACAGAATAATTGTTTAATTTAGCAACAAAAAAAACCATAGTTATTGTCATAAGAAAAATAAGACTATTATTTGATCATCCTCCAAACAGTATTATTTTTTTTTAAGTGCCAAATCAACAAGGTTAATCCTTACATTAATTGGCAAGGCGATTATGTATAAAGGCTTATCACAGCAGACGGTGTGAGGTTTTCCTAAATTCTCATTTAAATAAATTTTCCGTAATAACCCAGCCAGCTTAACTAGAGATGTGCTCGTATACGGGGTGTCCTTGTTTGCTGAGTAGAACACTTTAGAAACCAATTTTTAATTAACTTCCCACCGAGGGAAAGGGAGAGAGATTGACGAGAATTAAATGCAAATTTCCGAAATGTCTATTATTAATGACTGTCTGAAGTCCTCTTTAACCGTGCACAATAACGTTAACCCCCCCTCCCTTCTGTCTCCAGGATAGAATTCATATTAAAATCTCACAGTCGTTTGAAAAAGAGGAACTGTCTGCCAAGGATGAAGAAGAGAAGGAGAAGAGCTGCGACAAGGTGGAGAAGCCAGAGAAAACGCCTCGGAAAATGCTGTCAAGAGGTGTGTGCGTGTGTGTGCTTGTGTGTGTGTGGGGGGGGGGAAGGACAGTTGGACTTTAAGTAAGGGGAAATAACAACCTTGACTTCAGACAAAAGAATCCTTTGCAAACACAGCATGTAGCTATGAGAGACCACCAGACTGACATCGCAGAAGCGCCTAGAGCTAGCTAATAAACTGGGTTCCCAAGAGAAGAAACGTCTAAAAGCTTTCAGGGAAAAACATTGAAAATGGAATCTTGTTAAAGCACTGTTCAAACACACACACACACACTCTCATTGTTGTAGTACTGAAATAAGTTTTGCCTCATGTTTTAGATTCCAGTCAAGACTATACAGACTCCACTGGCATAGACCTCCATGAGTTCCTTGTCAATACATTGAAGAACAACCCTAGGTATGTGAACTCCGTGACTATTATGGCAAAATCTCTTGAATTATTTGACTTGCATTGTGATTAATGGCAATTTTATTTAGATTGAGCAATGTCAATTAATACCTTTTTAACCATTTATGTTGCAGAGACAGAATGATGCTGTTGAAGTTGGAACAAGACATTCTGGATTTTATCAACAACAACGAGTAAGTGAAAAAATGTAAACACATCTAGTAAAATAAAAATTCATTCTGTTGACGTTTGTTTACATACCAGAGCCTCGTATAGACCAACCTTCTGTTTGTTCCAGAAGCCAGAAGAGGAAGTTTCCTCCCATGACATCGTACCACAGAATGCTCTTACACAGAGTCGCTGCATACTTTGGGATGGATCACAATGTGGATCCAACAGGGAAATCGGTCATCATTAACAAAACTAGCAATACAAGAATGTAAGTCCTTTTGTAATTGGTTTTAGATTTTATGAATTGAAAACGGCTAACAAGCTGGAGTACACAGTAGTACATATTTAATATGTACAAATAGCTGAATGTTCAGAAAACCATTTTATTTGTCAAAAGAATGTTGCGAAACAACAACAGTACAAATCCTCTCCTTCAGACCGGATCAGAAATTCTCCGAACACATTAAAGACGACAAAAGCGAGGACTTTCAGAAGCGCTACATTCTGAAGAGAGACAACTCCAGCTTTGATCGGGAGGACAGCATGGTAGGTGTTTTTCTGCGCCGCCACTCTCGGTGACATGTTTGTGAAAGCGTGACAATCTGGTGCCGCAGCCACAGCTGCTAAGTTGTGCATGTCCTTGCAGATACGAATGCGCCTGAAAGACGACAGGAGAAGCAAATCTATTGAGGAGAGAGAGGAGGAGTACCAAAGAGCCAGAGATAGGATATTTGCACAAGATGTGAGAATTTGGGGGAAAATGGTGTACCACCTAATAGTAAAACCAGTTGTGAATACCAGGAATACTGTATATTATTTTTGTGTACTTGATCAAGATTTACGGTAGAGTGATATGACACCTAATTATCCTGTACTGTCATGATCTTCCATTAAAAGATGTATGTTAAGTGAGCATCATCATAATCAAGTTGTCTTCTTTTTTTTTCCCCTCTCCTTCAGGGTGATCATTTTCATCTAGACAGACGGTAAGTGTTTCAGTCAGATCAAGATGTGTGATGTGTTTCCATCTACTGCAACGGGGATAGTTTTTGATGAATGAATGGTTACATTCCCATAACCCTCTAGCTAGCTAACCTTTTCTACTTTTTTTTTTTGACCCTGTCCACCCAGAATGCATGAAGAAGAGGCTTGCATCAGCACGCAACAGAGGCGGCAGATCTTCAGGTACGTCCCAGGAGAGAGATAGAGAGAGAGAGAGCACAGCACCTGAGCCCAGACCGCTTCAGAAGACACTGGATCCTGTTGATCCATTTAACCAAACCCCCCCCCCTCCTCCTCCCTCCCCCCCCAGACTGAGAGACGGCCGCTCGGGCAACAGCCGCCAGAGCAGCTCGGAGAACGAGCCCAAGTACTCGGACCCGCGGCCCTGGAGCAGCACAGACTCTGACAGCTCCAACCGAAACCTGCGTCCGGCCATGACCAAGGCCAGCAGCTTCAGCGGCATCTCGGTTCTGATCCGTGGGGACAGCACGGCCAGCAGCAAGAGCACCGGCACCGGGCGCCTCTCCAAGACAGGTGAGTGCAGAAGCCCGTCACGCACACATGATGTGCCGTATCCACGCTAACCCACCCCCCCCATCCTGCCCCTCCTGTCAAATATGCTTTGTAAACACACCACAGTGAAGAATTCTCAAAAAGAATAGTACAGAAAGAACAGTTCTGTAAGTCCTTCAACAGAAACGTTTCTCTCTGACAAGGACTGCATCTCTCATTTCCTTACTAGTTCTTTGAGCCGCTGGGCTAACTTTTGCTCCGCTGAACTACAGAGGTTCCTCCCGGATGAGATGATGGTTGAAATGGTTTCCTCACTGTGTGGTTGTGAGCAGCGTCCTGGTAAAAATGGAGATGGATGACAGACAGGAGACCAATTTTCTCTCAGCTTTCAATCCACTTTAGCTTTTTATTCTTTTTCTTTCTGCCTTCACTATCATGCGAAGGATTTTATATCGTGGTTTTTTTTGGGGGGGGGGGTGGTGCAATACCATTTTCACAGTGCACTGCACCCGGCTTCTTTTTTGATTGTTGCTTGGGTTGTTTTGAAGTTGTTTACGACGAGGATAGGCACCATCACTTTGCACAGCAGAGTGTGTGCTGCAATGGAAGACATCTTGTGCCTGTTAGTTCTGTCATGTGCTCATCTCTCCATGAAACCCATCATTCAGGGTTGAAACGCCCCTTCAAAAGCAACCTGCATGCACCAGCACACAAACGGTGCTCTAGCGTCTTTGTATCCATCTTTTAAAGATGATAGATTGGTCTGAATTAATTGGTTTTGGTTGTTTGATTTCCCCATTCCTGGTACGTTTGATGTCCGACATCAGAGAAGAGTTTAGGGGAGATCCAGGAAATCATCTTTAGCAGTGCGCTGCAGGAACGGAAATCTATGACACACTCATACACTTGCATAATTAACACACTAACTGCATGTTCCTAGGCCTGCAAGTCTGTGGAAGATGTGTAGAAGATTCTTGCTGTTCATGCTTCCATATCCGTCCCTGCCCACACACCCTGCCTGGATGTGCCCCCCCCCCCCCCCACCCTGTAGAAGCCTTCTAAGCATGCTAACCTCTTGTGTCTGTAGGTAAAGCTCTTCTCGTTGCTCCCTGTTTACAGGTTCAGAATCTTCCGGTAGTGTAGGTTCCTCGACAAGCTCGCTCTCTCGTCCACAACTGCCCCCGCCTACCCCAGCTCTAACCCAAGCTGGCCCCGGCGCTCCCGTCCCCTACCCCACCGCCGGCAGTAGTTGCCCCAGGCAGTACGAGGGGGGCAGGGGGGCCCAGGCCCCGGCGCCGGCCGCTGCTAACGCTAGCTACTATTTGCTTCCGCTGGAAGCCGCAGGGATACCGCCTGGCAGTATTCTGGTCAACCCACACACAGGTTGGTACCATGTAACCAGGCTTCCTCCCATCTCACTGAGCTGGTCCCACTTGAGGCCAGGGCAGCCTCTCTGTGTGGTGCTGTGTGTGTTTGGTTGTACGGTGTCATGTTTTGCATTTGGTTCAACATGTACCAGTTTATTTTGTTGTTGTTTTTTTTTTTTTTTTGGGGGGGGGGGGGGGGGTACGATTTCATCCCATTTATGTATTTTTCCCAGATGTATGCATTATAAAACTAACACTACTCATTCATCTTGTACTTACTGCCTGCTTATTCCGGTTAGTTCCATAGCATGTAATGAGGAAGCATTGTGTGTAGTCATTCAGCATCTCCACTTTCAAAGGTTTGGAGTTCATAATTATTGAGCTCTTTGCTTATCGCGCGATGTTAGTAAACCTTTTTAAATGGGAAATATTATGAGGATTGTTCAGCAGGATGTATTGATGCATTTCTGGATCCATCTCAACTAGTGTGTGTCCTGTTGTGTAGGCCAGCCCTTTGTGAACCCAGATGGCAGCCCCGTGGTGTACAACCCCTCCAGCAGCAGCTCCCAGCAGGCCAGGACCCACCAGCCCCCTCCTCCAGCCCCCGCTGCCCTCCACCCTCCAGCCAATCACCTCCTCTCCCAGGTCAGTTTGGTGGGCGTCTGCTCGCCCCCCAGCCCCCCCCAGCCCCCCCCCCTCCCACCCCCCCGCGCCTTCTGGATGCTTCGCTGCCTCCGACATCATCAACACAGTCCGTTTCTTCCCAACGACTCTCAGCAGGGTGGAATAGGGCCGGCTGCTTTTAATAAGGCCTTCCAGGACAGAGGCGCTCTCACTGCAATCCACCGCAGTAGAAGAAGCGTACGAGTCACAACCAGTCAGTTAGGGCTGCCTTTGGCCTGAGACGGCACGGAGGGAAGGAAGCGAGCGGGCCAGTTCCAACACTGATGCTATCTGACAAGGCCTCTAAGTGCTCGTGATGCACGCACGTTGTTGCCTCTTCGACCGAGTCATTTCTGCATGAACCCACCTCTGCCGTCCCTGTCCGGACTTGCCGATAGTAGCCTTTCCTCGAAGTAGAAACGCCTTTCAGTCTTTTTCTGTAGCCTCTGACATCACATTCTTCCCAGAAGCATGGCCATTGTATCCTACAGCAGGGCGATGTGTAGAGCATTCATCGTTAGCACATTACTCATCGGGTGAATATGGTGACGGTTGTTCCAATGGTGTGGTAATGATGAGCGAGTGTGTGTGTGTGTGTGTGTGTCGATCGGGCGTTTACCCCTCCCATCGTTTTAACCTGTGCCTTCTCTCACCGAGTCTTCCTTCTCCTGTCTGTCTGTTCCTGTGTCCTGTTCCTGTCCTGTTCCTGTGTCCTGTTCCTCCACCAGCCGCCTCGCTCCTTCCAGCCCTCGGCTCAGCCTCTCCAGTACTCAACCATCTCTTACCCTCCTCCTCCTCAGTACCTGCCTGTCAACCCTAACCAACAATACACTGTGGTACCTATCCTCCTTCTCTTCTCTCTCCCCATCCATGTCCCTAGGCCTCCCGAGCACCTTGTTGAATGCTAACATAGTGTCCTGCTGTGTGGTGACCCTTTATCTAAGGAGTTGGCAGACAAACACACACTGCCACATGTAGACATGAGTCCTTATAGGGGTTTTCTGTGTCGAGTTGGTGCGTGTACACCAAGTTTACATTTGAAGCGATATGGAGGTCTCCCCCCCCCCCCCCCCCCCACCAACCACCCATTTGGATCATGCTTTCTGATGACCTCTTTTCTGACCTCATTTTTTATTTATTTTTCTCTCTCAAACCAAAGATATCCCTCTATGACTAATTAAAGTAGTGGAAACTGCTTTGAATAATTGATCCCACCAGATGCTGAGGGCTAAATAATCCACGAGTAAAAACGCTTCTGACAGAACGGCTTTTCTTAGATGATCGAAACCCGTGGTTTTTTTTCGGGGTGATCCAGTTGGCAGCCTGGTCTTCCTGGCTTCCGCCATGAACCGTGTGTGTGTGTGTGTGTGTGTGTGTGTGTGTGTGTGTGTGTGTGTGTGTGTGTGTGTGTGTGTGTGTGTGTGTGTGTGTGTGTGTGTGTGTGTGTGTGTGTGTGTGTGTGTGTGTGTGTGTGTGTGTGTGTGTGTGTGTGTGTGTGTGTGTGTGTGTGTGTGTCCGTCCTTGTGCAGCAACAGGACGGGCTGGGGGCCCAGTTCAGCCACATGAGCCTGGTGCGCCAGGCGTCCAGCGAGGCCCCCGACCCCCACACCGCCATGTACCCCACCCAGGTGGTCCTCCAGGCACCCCAACAGCAGACCGGCTTCATGTTGGGCCCCCCCGGCCAGGCCCAGGCCTACCCCACCCCCGGCCCTCCTATGAGCCAGCCAGTCATGCAGCAGCAGACCTATATCCAGCAGCCTGTTCAGCAGGTAGGTCAAACATCGGATCTCCTGGTCTAGTGTTGCCCTAGTTATGTTTTGAGACGTGTACAGTCCAGGCTTAACAGCACTGACTCTCTTTCTCTCTCTCTGTCTCTCTGTCTCTCTCTGTTTCTCTGTCTCTGTCTGTCAGATGACTACGTGTTACTGTGCCCCTGCTCAGTACTCGCACTCCAACCAGCACTATCGTCCTGTCACCCCAGTGCACTACAACAACCCCCAGAGCCAGCCTCAGCCCCTGCCCCCCCAGCCAACAGGTAATCACACACACAAGCACGGCCTCGACTTTCACTCGCCCATATGGTACCAGGCAGTCCTTTTTATGATTTTACAGCTCCAGCTTCAGACTGTCTCTCCTCATCAATCTGGTGTGGCCGGAACAGCAGCTAATCTCTCTCTCTCTCTCTCTCTCGTACACCCTCTCTTTTACCACCTCATCTGTTTCACCCCCCCCCCCCCCCCCCCCCCAATCATGTTTGTCTTTATGAGCTGAGCTCTCTCCCAGGCACTCGCCCCCGCTCTCATTCCGTATTCAGTTTTTCCCCCGGCACCGCGGGGGACAGGGTAGTTAGCGCCAGCTCACATCTTTTTACTGGCTGCCAAACCGTTCCATCAGCCGTCCGCTCCCAAATCAGGAGCCTCCCCCGGCCGGGGAGCGAGGACGAGGCGCGGGAGGACAAATGAGGCTGTTTACTCTCTGCAGCACGCGGGCTCTCCCGCCGCCATTCCCCAGCCAATCACACGGCAGCTAATAGCCGTTTCCACCGGCTTGCATCATCAAGTTTGCCACTGCCGGGGGATGTAGTTTGGTAAAACAGTGGGCTACCTGGCCGTGATCAAATGGAACGCTTCAAATAAAGGTGTACCAACTTAATGGAAGTGTGAGGATTGAGTGGACAAATTGTGCAATAAAGTCTTCAGATGTATTGGTCATAATTGGGCACGGGGCTGGGCTGGTGCTGCAGGGATGGGAATCTGAATCCAGATGAAAGGAACGGAAGCAACGAAAGCCGAACCGGCGAGGTGGAACCGGCGAGGTGGAACCAGAGAGGCGGAACCCGGGGCCGGGACGCTGTCTGAGAGGCCTATGATTCTCACAGTGAACCGGTCTCTTTTTCAGCCCCTCACTCCTCTGCTTCAGGTGTCTTTGGCATCATCCAGGGTTCCTCTTTTGGCCTCGGTGGTCCTGTGGAGTCGTCTCCTTCACATACGCTTCTTTTATAAGACCAAAACCTCCTTCACTGCTCTCTGTCAGGATGGTGTGAGGTTGATATAATAGCCATTTCATGCATGGTTTGCAAGTGGAGGCGGATGACTGATGGTAAAAATAGCCAGCCCTGTAGCCTCTCTCTCTCTCTCTCTCTCTCTCTCTCTCTCTCTCTCTCTCTCTCTCTCACTGGCACCCTTCATCGCCTCGTCCCACTTTCTCCTCATTGACATGAAGGATTCCGCCACCTTTCCAAAAGGACGTCTCTCCTTCGTCAGGATGACTGTCTCAGGAGGGGTCCACCCCCGCCCCCTGCCTCACCCCCCACCCCCTGCCTCGCCCCCACCCCCTGCCTCACCTTGACATTTACTCAGCGCGCCACACACGCCTCCCACATCCCAGTTCTAGCCATTCAGCACGGTGGAAACCTCAGTCATCTCATGACTTGCATCCATCCATTCACTTACTTCAAAGCCCGACTGTTTTTGCTCGGATATAAACATATTCCCAGCGACCTCTGATCCCGTCCTTCCATGCATATTCATAGTGGACAATAGTATCTTTGTTTGGCCTCCTTCTTTTGTGTGCTTTGTTTGTCGACAGAGCGAGTGGTCACGGCAAGTGTGCTTCTCTCTCTCTCGTTCTCTCCTTCAGCTTATCAGACCGTGATGCCAAACCCGCCCCAGACCTACCAGAGTGTCATGGGGCTGCAACAAGCAGCCAATCCCAATCTCGTGGGAGGGCAGCAGCAGCACAGCATTATGGGAAACCAGATGCAAGGCATGATGGTCCAGTATCCTTCAATGCCTTCTTATCAGGTAACACACACGCGCACACACACACTCATGTTAGTATGGTCATGTGAGCATATTTTTCCCTTCCGGAGATTGATTAACCCAAACCCCCAAAATTTGAAAAAGGGGTGAATTCACACCCACCTTAGTTACTATTTGTTTTGTTGTGACAATTCAAGTCAGAGATCCAAAGTGTGGTGTTGCGGTGTGCCCAGCAGGTGTCCATGCCCCAGGGATCCCCCAGCATGCCCCAGCAGGCGTACCCTCAGCCCATGGTGCTCTCCAGCCACTCCAGCCAGGGCCCCGTGCCCATGACCAGCATGCAGGTCTACTACAGCATGATGCCACCCAATCAGCCTGGCACCGTGAGGTACGAAGCACAAAACATCCACTGTGTGCGTGTGTGCGTGTGTGTGTGCGCATGTGCATCGCTCTGCGGGCCAGGAACCTCTACAGCTTCAACTCCCTGTTCGCTGTTCAACTGTGAAACTCCAGCCCGTCTTCTTCTCCAGCATTAGTTTCAAGTGTCGAAAGGTCTGTAATTATCTCTGATTAATAGTGCCAGTCCTGGGAAAACAAACATGTAATTAATTTCCTCCTCCGGCAAGCACAGGGCACAGGCCCTGAACCAATCAGAGACCAGGCCGAGGTATTAGAGCTGCAGAGAGGAGGGGGCTGAGGAGAAGCGGGAGGGTCACACTCCCCCCCCCCCCCCACCCCCCTTCACACAAGCGAAAAACCTCCTTTGTTAGTGGGGCAGCCTTCAAGATGATATATATCCTATGTGCTTGGTAGGCTGCAGCCTGTCTTCATATAACAATCTGCAGTCCCAGGTCGCTGCAGTCCCAGGTCGCTTCCACCAGCTTCTCCTTTCATCCATCGCTGTAGAGGGGCAGGCTGCTGCAGGGGCGCACCCCAACCAGCCTGCAAGCCTGGTAATGGCTCATTGTATCCCTAGGCAGCCTAGATGACTGTGTGTGTGTGTGTGTGTGTTTCCACAGTTCGACGGTGGGCTTCTTACCCCCTCCAGGGTCGGAGCAGATGCAGTTTCCTCGGGCGTCGTCTCCGTGCAGATCCCAGCAGCACCCAGGACAGCAGTGTTCAGGTGAGAACACGCACAGTCACCTTCAGATCCCCGTGGATTTTAAAACCACTTTCTCGGTAGAGATGTTTTTTTGCTTTAGTTTTTGGCCAAGTGCGAAGTGTGTGTGTAGCCAGCCGCCCCCTAAAAGCAGTTCTGCACTGTTCTCTATTCCCCTTGAGATGGCGCCTCCTGCCCACGTTTCCACCTTCTATTATCCTCATATTATAATTACCAAAGGGTCGTCCTTTTCAGCTGGACGGTGATGAGGTGAGGGGGAAAGTCGGCAGGCGCTTTCAGCTTCCAGTAAACGCGTTTAATTGGCTACTTTGGGGTGCTCAGAAATAATGGCTGCCGATAAACTCATTGTCCTTGTAACTGTATCAAGGCAGCTTTATCATTCCTAAGTCAACACGGTCGCTGCGTAAATGTTTTGTCCAATAACCCCTGCCGAGCACCTCATTTGAGCAAGGCCTTTAACCAAACAGTACTTAATTTGAAAGTCATTACTCACAGCTCCGTGTAATGGCTGAGAACACGTGCATGGGTAGGATATAGTCAGAGGGAATAATCCCCCCCCCCCCTGGCTTCTAGGTATGCACCCGCCCCCCCACGGCAGCGGGATGGTGATGATGCAACTGGCTCTCCCCCCCAACCACCAGCCGCGAGCCCACTCCCCCCCCCAGTGGAAACACAACAAATACTACAGCCTGGACCACCAGCGCAGCCAGAGGTCCATGGAGATCACCCCCCCAGACAACTCCCAGGTACCTGGCACCTGCCTCCTCCCCCCCCCCCCCGTCAACACCCGGGCACCCACAGGGTGCTGACCCCGTGTCAGCGTGGTGGTGGTCATGCCTGCACCCCTGACCCTCCTTCTCCTGCATGTGTGTAGAACAGCCCCGCCTCCTCCCCAGCCCCGCCCCCCACCTCGGCACACCTCACCTCCATGAAGAACCCTCGTGCCAGCATGGCGCCCATCCCCATCATGACGCATCACTTCCCCAGACATTTCGGCCCCGGACAAGGTGAGGACCGCCCCTGACGGGTGCATGTAGTTCACGTTCCCAGCCCGCTTAAGGTAAAGGTTCAAGTTATTTGAAGGAAGTGTGGCGTGACTGGTTCTTTGTCTCGTCACGTCTTCTCCGAGCGCCCAGGTGATGCCAGGTTCCCCCTTTTGGGTCAGCCCCTCCAGTACAACCCCTCCATCCGCCCCCCTCTGCTGCACGGCACACACATGTTCCCCGGACACCAGGTTGGTAACCAGGACACACACACACACTATGACGCAATGCTTTTATCTGTTTGGACATTGACGCTCATTAGCCTTGGCTTCCTCCATCGCATGAACTGAGTATATTCCCACCCCCTGTATGGACCCTTATTGCTCAATGTCCCCCCAAACAGCCCAGTCAACAAATCTGAAGTACCCCTCTTATCTCCCGCAGGGCCCCATGGGAGTCCGGCATGGGGGCCGAGGGAGGAAGCCGACCAGGAAATCTCTGTCTACAGATCTCAGTGTAGGTGAACCAGGTAATAGAGAGGGATCTCACTCTAGGCTAGAAGGTCTCTCTTGACAGTGATGTAATGGTTTCACTCCCAGCTTCTGCTTACTCCAACAGAACTGTCTCTATATCAAATCAGACAGCCTCAACTTGGAACAATTACCACTAAAATGTATAGGGAGATTTAAGGTATATTGTATTTTGCTGCAATTCTTACATTTGTTGGGGCAGAGATATTGGTACAGCATCCATTTATTCCCTTTTTTGTCGGGGGGACTGGGAGAAAGTGCTTGCTGTGCACTGAAGGTGCTGTGAGGGGGTGGGTGTTTGTAAATGTAAGCAGAATAATTTCTCAGACAAGGCAGATTTCACACCTGGCAAATGAAACCACAGCACCTAAAGTAGGCACCAAAAATGTGCTGATTTTGTCTAGGGATGAGATTCTTTTCTGTAATTTTGTATGAGCCCTTGTCAGTTTTCTATTTTTAAGTTATTGTTTGTCAAGGAATATTCCCAGTGTCTTCTTTGCCGTCCTGTTGAAGACATGCCCGTCTCTCTCCCTGCTCAGTAAACGGTCGAGTCCTGGAGGTGACGGACCTGCCGGAGGGAATGAGCCGCAACGAGGCGCACTGCCTCCTGGGGGAGCTGAGCAAAGGGGGGGCCATGATCAAGTGGCTGTCTGAGGGTCAGCCGGGGCCTGGGTGTGGGCCGGCCGGGGAGGGCACCAACGGGGACAGGGACACTGAGAGCAGCGACCTGGCCTCCACCTACACCATCCTGGCCACGTTCCCC
Source organism: Osmerus eperlanus (assembly GCF_963692335.1). Taxonomy (NCBI): domain Eukaryota; kingdom Metazoa; phylum Chordata; class Actinopteri; order Osmeriformes; family Osmeridae; genus Osmerus; species Osmerus eperlanus. The sequence goes on from NC_085038.1 coordinate 5,146,957, forward strand.
TCCAGACACGCGGCGCAGAGCGCCCTGCTGCGCCACGCCAGCCCCCTCACCACCTTCAAACTCCGAACTAGCAAGAAACACGAGGAGACCGCCGACCTGGAGAGGGCGAGCTCTCAGTAGCAGCGTGCCAAACGGGGGGTGGGGAGGTGGAGGAAGGGGGCTCCTGTGCCTAAACCCCCCCCTCCTCCCCACCCCTCAACACCCCCCCTCCTCTCCTGCCACTTGATGCCCCCCTCCTGCTTCTGCCAGCATCATCCCACCCTCCACTCTACCCCACCAACACCACCACCCACCTCTCACGACACTAGCGTTGGCGTCACAGGTTTTCACGGGTTCTAGAAGCTTTGAGAATGTGTTGTTTTTTTGTACCGACCCCTACTTTTGGAGAATGAACATGTAAAAAAAATAAACACCTGCCAGTACCAATGTTTGAGAGAAAAAAAAGATAGAAAAACATTTATCAATATCAAATTGGCTTGAGAACATTAATGGGTTGGGGTTAGCATGTTTCTAACTTTTGTTTTTGGTTTGGTTATAATTTTGCTAAAACTGCTCATTCTCGAACACGCACTCTTTCGGGTAAGTACTCCTCACTTCTGGTCGGATCCGGCTTGGTTTCTGACTCAATTTGTTACACAAATGTTCCATTTCCATCAGCAACGCACCGTTCAATAAAAGTATGTGTTAGGTCTCAAGGTGGGACGTGGCTGGTTCAGCCCTTCTCCTTCCACAAGTGTGCCGTGGAAACACGACATCAGAATCTCTCCCTGGTCAGCTACAGAATGTTTTAGTCATTGTTTTTTGTGCCTTCTCACAACTTGGGTTCTGCTGTCTCCAACAAGCCTGAAAACATCCAATGCCAATTGTAAATTGTGGACTACTCCCAAGGTAAATCCTAGTTGTGCTAAGTTAAGTTATTCAGTCACCTTTTTACACCTTGAATGTTATCTTTGCACTGGCACGAGGAGAAGGCGTTGATTGTGTTTTTGATTTTTGATTTGGTTTTAGGATAAAATACAGCATATCATAACAGAATTATTATGATAATTCATCACATTGTGACAATTCTGTCCTCAGAACTACACACCGTTTTGTTGAAACACCCAATTCCTACGATTTTGAATTGAAATGTTTATCCATCATTAGGGTCCCTGGAAAAATGTGTGCACGTTGATTTACACAGCAAGTCCACCCTCCCCCATCAGATTTATTTATGTGTGGATTCATGAGAGATGTACAGTGTTGGTTGGTGCGAGTTGTTTTTATTTCTGTTTGAAACCAATAAATGTTTACACCAAATGTGTTTTCAAATCTGTCATTTCCGTTGTGGACCTCCATGCAGACATCCCGGAAGTCTCACTTTTTGAGTTTTTGCAGGTTGGAATGTCTAGCTACTTAAGATTCACACAGTGCTTTACTGATTACTGTCTTACACCATGTATCACTTAAAAGACATGATTATCCCTAAATGTTAACGTTATCCTGAGCACCTTTTAATCTGTACAATGACGACAGACACAAGACTAGCATCTTTATTTCTTCAACGGTGAGACTTGTCATCGATCAACATTTCAAGCAGATGGCGCCCCCTGGCGGAATCGAATTTCAATCACAGTCCACCAGCGCCACTTTTCTACGTTAATGACGAAACTGAAACTAAAAGAAAACACAAAAAATGCTGCAGCAGTTTTCTACTCGTCTGCGTCTACCTTGCAAAGTCATTGGAACGGTAAGCATCCTATTGTTTCAACCCTACTGCTTTATATAGAATTGTGCAATACTCTGTTCCACGGTTTTGCTTACACGTCGTAGGTGTAAACGGCAAGGACGCCATGGACGTTGTGGATGAGATCAGGACTGTTGTGGTGGCAGGAGTGCCTGACATATTGCCCAGCGATCGAATGGCCGACAAGTTGGTGATCCATTTTCAGAGTTTAAGAAGTAATGGAGGAGACGTGCAGAATGTACTGTATCCCACAATCTCTAAAGGGGTTGCATTCGTTACATTTGACAATATTGCAGGTACCAGTATGTCAAATAACAAACTAAAAAACTATCAATACAGCCATTTCAAAGAAATATGGAGCCCCACTTAAACGGAATCTTCAACAGATGCAGAGAGGGTCATTAAAAAAGAACAATCAATGAGAGATGAGGAGTTCCCCAAAGACTACACACTCACTGTATTTAAATTCACGACAGATGTAAGTATTGGTATTATAACATGTGTTTAGTAAAATTAACCTTGCCATTCATATAATGATACTCATAATCTCTTACAACAGGTGTTCTTCTATGTCAGCACTGAGGTAAACCTCTCAGGCTTCAGTGCCCCGGAGGCGTTGATTCAGAGCCTGCGGTCAGCACACAGGTCAGTGAGAATCTGCACTCTTCAACAGAATAGAGTTACCATGGAGGGCCCCTTCACTGCTGTCAAAGCCCTGAGGGAAGATTTAATCGGGAAACACAGAACCAACAGCTGTCCTTCTCGGATGGAGCAGGGAGCACTGCCGAGCCCAGATAACACTCTGAGCTCGATAGCAGGGTGCTCTCAGCCACAGCGGTCTGAGAGCAGGTGTAATGACGAGGATAAAGAGGAGTTGGAGGAGGACTCAGTTTGGGTGGACAGCTGCACGCTCATGTACATTCAAAAGTTCAACCAAGAGGAGCTTGACAGGTGTTTAAGAGAGCACAACGTGTCGGCTCGATTCGAGCAGCGAACAGACCTGACGGCCGTACACTTAAGAGGACTCATCCCGGGCAGCTCCGGTGTGCAGGGAGCCACATTAGAACTGAATGCACTGGTGTCTATACAACAGTCTACACTGAGAGTCCACATTCTCAACTGCACAAGACATGACCTGCGAGAGAGAAAGAGGTTGCTGCAGCTCTGTGAGGAGGCCAGTGTTATTTACAAGGATATTTTGTACATGCCGCTGGACTCATGCATCAAGGTTGTTGGTCCATCTACAGCTAGTTATCTGTTTTATGAGGAAGTAATTCTGAACCATGTATGAATACAGCTCCCTTCAATAGACCTACACTATACTAGGGCACCTGTTTTGCTTTCAAAAGGTCCCTAACAGTCCAGAGATTATTTTGCATGAAAGTGTCAAAACATCAATTTTTGTCCCTTTTATCTCCCAAACATGGCTCTTTATGTGCCTCATTAATGCTTTAATTATATTAAACACTAGAGGGTGCTGTTGAACTGTGTATTATTCTTGTGTTCAGTTTTCTCTTTCCTGCAAACACATCTTCCAGTTGATCCTGAGTATAGTTTTGTTTATTCAAATATACTTGGAAAATTAAGTATATTGCACTTGATTTTGTACATGCTGTCAGGCAAATTAAATCATTGAAATGCACTGCTGCCGTGGCAGAAACCCCTTTCTGGAGCTTTGTTCTTGATACAATGTATTCAGTCTTTTTGCTTAATTATTTGTTGGCACCCAATCTTTAATCACGCCTCCTGGCTATGAAGCCAGCCTTTAATTAGGAAAGATAAGCTCATGATTAATACCTCAATATAGACCTAACAGATGCTGACCCATCTCTTGTGAGCAGTACAGTACAGTCAATTGTTAGATTTGGTATCCATGTAATTAATCGCATTTGTTTACATATTGCATTGTGCAAGTTTCCTGAACATTGGATTCTGTGTTGAAGAGACTGGGTAGTAAGGATAGAACGGTTTTACCAAGCAAGCACATGGAAGGAGACCGTTTTTATTGTCCTGTAACCTGCTCCAACCTCTTGGTGTCTTCACCCAGAGTAAATCTATTTGGGGACAGATGGAGAATGATTAGAGCACACTGAGGGACATGGGCATCTTGCCAGTCTGCTTCATAAAGAGAGTGTCTGTGTGTCTGTGTCACCAGTAAGTCTAACCATTCACACAGTTTGACTTGTGTATTTCTGAGTTCATTATTCTTCATATATCTTTTGTGTGCAGACTTCAGAACACTTGATAAGCCTCTTTGCCACCAGGGTAGCATATGGTGGTGCCATCCATGGCTGCAGGGCCCTCAGTCCAGTGACTGGTGAGGAGGCAGGCTGGGCCAGGCGGGACCAGAGGACACCTGGGGGAACTACACTCAAAACACCCAGCTTTGTTCTCATGGCAACAATAACACTTTAAATAGCTCACGAACTCAACTTCAACCAGTCACTTAATATTGCTAATGTATAAAGAAGTTCGATCGTAAATGAGAGGTGCTGTCGAGCTTCATGACGCAAAATGTTCTTCAATATGTCTATTCATTTGTTTGTAAGCTAGATGAACAGCATTTTAATTATAGTTTGTCAGTACATCTGTAAAACATCCTCTTACATCCCCCTCTCTCTCAGTTAAGGGGCTCAGCATGTTACTATAGAAACCCAGAGATGGTCCAATAGCGGGGGTCCATCAGACTGGCCCAGGCCAATGGGACTCGCTCTCTCAAGTACGACCTGCAGAACAAAGACAGGACCTCTTTCAGGAAGCTCTCAGCCCCAGCCCCTCCACTCTTTCTGTCTCTCTCTTTCAGTCTCTCCCACACGCCCACATTTACCTTTCTCCATGTTCCATTTCCTCTTGTCCCTCTCAAAGTGCCTTTATCTTTTCAATTACACACTAGCTAATAGGTTTTATCCATCAAAGTGCGTTGGCTGCATTGAAAAGGATCAGGTGAAAGTACAGTGTCGTTAGTGAGGAACCAACAGCCATCTATCTTAGAAATGCAGGAACATAACACACTGCATTTTATTCATCTGCATTTCGTTTGCGAAGACACACGTCTTATCTGACATTTCAGTGTTTTAACAACCCCATAAAGCCTCTGAACATCTTGATGCATTATGTTGGGTACAGTTCGAAGAGCCACACGTACGCTTGTGTTGTATTCACCAGTCCTGATGTTGGTAGAAGGTCCATGCTTCTGGTGACACTTCCATACAGATCTATGTTCCATTACCAGAGTCTGCCTCGAGTAGTTTGTGGAGCGTGGGGGGCAGGAGAGCCCCTGTGCCCCCTTCTCCCCTGCCCAACACGGTTAGGCTGAGCGGGGTAGCGGTTGATGCATGTCCTTCCTTGGGTGGTGGAAGGGCGGTAGCTGTGAGTGATAGTGGGGACCTCTGACAGATAGCTCCATTACCAGGCTCCATTCTGAGCAGCGTCCCACAGGAAGGTGGGGAGAAAATAAGATATTTCCTCCCGAAAGGAAACATTTAATGAAATTGAGGCGGGATGGGGTTTAGGGTGAGCATGGAGGGGTTAGAATAGGAGTGTGCTCTGGATGAGGGAGATGGGCTCCAGCAGACCATAGACAGTTAGGGGTTGGTGGGGGCACGTTTGTCTTTGGCCTTGTTGTCAAACGTGTTGGGGGTGCTGTTTTCTAACTGAGGAATGGGGGTTGTTAAAAGGAAATTGGTCCTTTCGGGAACGTCAACAAATATGCAGCCAATGTCAGAGAAGACCGAATGCGCTTAATGAAGTGATGTGTTGATAATAATGTACAAACCATGCATGTGGTGTTACCCTCAATAGGGTCGCCATACCCCATTACTAACCCTTACTGATTGGTTAAAAAAACGCATTTGGTCAGTTGCTTATCTTTAAACTCTCCAGTTGCAAACAACCCGTAACTATTTTAAGAGGCCTAGGAAGATTGTAGGCTCCAGTGGAATGCAGCTGGAATCTTTTAAACAATAAACGACACGTGTCCATGTAACCTGTCCAGAAACAGACTGGCCAGGTTAATATGTGTTGACAGGCTCAGTGTGATTTGTGGCCAAAGCCTGTACAGCGTCCTGTCTGGCTGGGTCTCCTGTTCTGTGGTATTGCTGTCTAAATGGCCTCGTCCGTGGGTGCGTCTTCCATAGTAGCTTTCCATGTTCTCATGCACATTGCTGGTGTGATGAGGCTGGTGACTCAGTAATCACCTCTGAACGTGTCACATCACATGCCAGCCGGCTTACACTTGCTCTGTTGTAGGCCTACTCATGGAAATGAAGACACAGAGAGAAGAGGGAGAGAAGGAAAGAGGAAGCTGATTCTTACTCTGGCAGAAATATAAGGGATGTTTCCAGTTGAGTTTGTCTAGTGCAGTGTGTGCTTTTCATTCCCCTTTGACATTGTTCTATTCCACAAACATCCGTTCGCAAACCTCGCCGCTCACTCAAACAGGTACTCTCTTGAGTGCCCCGAAGGTTTGATCGCCACAGTTGGCCAGGCAACAAATGCAATGCAAGTGAATGTGAGCGAGAGAGCGAACATGAAAGAGATACACGTCTCCTCCCTGGAACAAGCTTGAGCCAGGAAGCACTTTAATGAGCAGCTTTTCCTCAGAGCGTAGCAAATAGCTCACCGTAAATGTGGGGAAGAGGAATGCAGTACCCTGTCAGAGTACATAGCCTATGGCTACTGTATTTAATGCATGCGGGTACCACATGTGACAACAAAGGAAGGATACGGTGTTGTTAGGTTGTGGATGAGTAGGACGTGAACCCAGATGATATTTTACCCTGGAATGATATGGGGAAACATTCAATTGTACCAGTCCATAATAGTGTATTTAGATATCCTTGTATCCTTGTTTTCTCATTCAATAAACCATGAGCATTTTTGCTTTGAGGAGTGGTTCCCAAGTATAATTTGGAAGTGATTCTTCCTCCATTAAGGTGGTTGATGCAAAAGTCTATCAATCTTTGCAGTGCGAAGGACAAGCGTTTGTACGCAGATGATATCTGAAAACAAAAGTAACTCATTGAACTATGACTCCTCAAGTGCTATAATCAATAGGTCTACAATTTAACACATTCGACTCATTATCAAAATATGTTCAACAATCTCCTTTCAATGACTTAACTATTTGAGAAATGCCTCCAATTATCATGCAGGCAGGCAATCTTATCATATTTTATCCATATTTACGATCTTCTCTCCACCTGTCTGACCTGGAAGCCATATTGGTTTATATTCGTTCCCAGTGGTATTATGGAAATAACCCATAGATTGACGAACACAGCTGGGAATACTGACCTGCTGTTTATCTGACAGGATCGAGTAATGGGTTTAGATGCACTGCATCTTGTGTTGAGCGCAGTGCTTTATTACCAATTATCTGTCAGGATACCGGATGAGTGTGAAGTATAAGGCCAATATAAAAAGGCTGTGACCTCATTATAATGACTCACTTCTTATAGAGACCCCCAAACCCTCTCTTGTGTTATTTAGAGTGGAATAAACTGTACAGCAAGATAACTTTGTTTTGGCGAGGGTGTGTGTCGGGGGGTGGGGTGGGGAGGGTGGTATTTGCTTCCATTCTTGACTCACTCTGTTGTCCTGACACACATTTCAAGCTGCACTGCAGAGACATAGGTTGATTTAGCAAGACAGAGCATCAGGGATGGGGGAAAAGGGGGGGGGGGCATTCTGCGCTAGCTCATTGAGCTGTTAACATTGTTCCTCGGAGGTCTTCACAAAGGTCACTGTATACCTCCCAATGAGCAATCTTCTGTCCAAGCAGACCCATGCCCCTCTTGACCTCCAGGTGAGCGTGCAGACAATGGGGAGACGCCATAAATAAACCCGGCCACCGGGATCATCCCTCACGGTCGTCGCGGCGGAGATGATTGATCTGAGAGTAGGCAGGAGTATATCTGGGCCTTAGAAAACGTCCCATGGCGGCGGGAGGAGCCTATTTACCTCAGCCACCGTCGAACAGCAGCATCTGACAGCATCTCCAATGAATCTCTTGATGATGAATGGTGGTCGTTTATAGAGATGTGTTTCACGCTGAGAGAAGTCTGAGGAGGGAAAAACTACTTCAGAAGACCCAGGTCTCTGGCCATTTGAGAAGGAAACTCTCAAAGTATTGAGAGTGTTATAGTATTATCCCTTTTACAGTCAATTATAGGAGGAGCTCCATAAATGTAACGATTGTGGCTTTGATATAATGATATAATCGATTATTTCAGTTGATTCACCCTGGAAGATCCAAGTTCTCCAAGTATGGATGCACATCTGTCAGATCCCCTGGGACACGTTAAAAAAGACTAAGTCTGAGTAAAAGGTGGGAAAGGACACACTGGTTTTGATTAGATCCCTGGCTCTCTTAAAAGTTCCCCCGTCAAATGTCAGCAAAATCATCAAAGGGGCTGCTTTCTTAATAAAAGCCTGGATCAAAGGCATTCCTGCCATACTGCTCCTATTATATTGCTGGCTGTCGGGCAGAACGTTTGCATCTGCACAGCATTATTTGTTTTATGGGACTCCTTTAGGCAGAGAGAGGGAGCGAGACAGCACAAGAGGCCAAGGACATTTCCTCTACCTCCTCCCCTGCGCCCCCTGAGCTCTGTCGCTCTGTTACCACTGTTGGTACGTTTTCCTGCGAAGTCTGGAAGGTTACAGTGTCGGTATTTATTGGATGCGTTTTGGTTTCTATGGAAACACAGCAGCACATCGTTTGATCTGCTGAAGTCTTAGGGTGTCTGGCACGTGAGGATTGTGTCAGGTTTGGAATAGTCAGGAATAACACGGTGAAGAAGCCTGCCTTCAGGTCCATGTTTATCGAAGCGCCCAGGGATGTGCTGTGCTCTCAGTGCTCATCCATCTGAATATAACTGTGTTTCCGTTGTGGCAACCACTCATTACTTTACCATGACCACTGATTCCAGAGCCCCCCCGTCCCCCCCCCGTCCCCCCCTGCTCAGTTTCCACAGTAACCAGCATCGTGGAGCAGCATCTCTGCAATACACCCATCCTCCTCCCCCACGATCGCCTCCACTCCACACACCGCCCTCGGCCCCCCAGAGATCTGAGAACACTTCTGAGGATCAAAGGCGGCGTTTCCAACCCACCATACTGCTGGTGTGAACGCAGATCTAGGGTAAGCCCCCCCTCCCCTCACCACCACCTCTCTCCAGACCTCCGCCCAGAGCAGGGAAGGATGATCCTGTGCACCCCCCAGCATGGCACACGCACTTCATCTGCCGTGGGTTTCCAGGGCGGCCAGCCTGGCCGGCAGGGGCCGTGGAGCGGCTCCAGATAGCAGTGGTGCAGAACCGAGAGAGCCCAGCCTGTCCTCCCCTCACCCTGACTCTCTCACCAGAAGGCAGATCCTTACTGCAAAACATCAAACATTTAGGTAAGTAAGTCGTTAATGAATGGAGACCCTATGCTTATACTTTTATACATGTCATCCAATACAGTGGGAAAGAAACTCAAATCTAAGTGGAATTATAGAAGCACTCAACGTGTAAAATGAACATAGACAGTGTTAAATTAATACTATGAAATGCATCCCATGTCTGACTTTCCCTTCATCATGAATATAATTCTGTCAGAGACGGATATATGGCTTAGTATTTTCATCAATCTATACTAGTCAATCTTCAATGGTCAAATCTTGACCTTTTGACAAGGGGAAACATGTCATCCCAGTGTATTGTGTTGTATTGCTGCGTTATGTGGAGTCAGTGTCATCCAGCTGTTTGATGCAGTTGATAACTAGTGCTCTGAGCTGATGTGATCTGAGGTGAGCGTTAATCAGGTCTGACATGAAGGGTACGACAGTGCGCTAACGCACGCCAGGACCACGTCTCCTCGGATGAGAGGAGGAGGAGCTGGGACCCACCAGAGGCCAACCGTTTGCTGTCAAGCTCATCTCCACCTCGCAAATCATCCTCACCGACACTGCAACGCCGGGACACTTATCGGCCTCTCTCACACTGCGGTGGGTCCGACCGGAGTCTTCCTGTCCCACATCCGTGCACTGCAGCCAACCCAGACGCTCTGGAGAAGATCAGAGAGCAGAGCGGAGCGGAGTCCTGGCATTCATTTCCAGCTGTGAACATGTGCAGGACATGCGTTGTATCGTTTTCTAGAAACTGTTAGAAGAATGATCATGCTATTTGGGTGACAATCGCCAGTTTTAACCAATATCCTCCTGGCCATTATATAGTCACTTCACTCCTTGACCTTACTTCTCACTAAAGGTCATTACTACATATCTATCACTATTCGCTGAGAATTGTAATTACTGTTGTCTTGACAGAATTCTACCAGGCATGCTGCCATCTTATACTCTTTTGAGACCTGGTAGTAGAGAGTGGCTACCAGCGGAGGGCTACTGAGAGCCTCATCTCAAATTTGACAAGAACTTGGCATTGTTTTAGTGACCTTTCAGGAGGATTTGGGGAATTAAAAGCCTGGCTTTATACATACACGCATTCCTTTGTTCTCTGAATATAACAGACAGATATGATTATTGCCTGATCATGCGGATCAACCAGAGGACATGCTAATAGCGACGCAAAACCAATTTCATCTGTAATTACACAGATGCTCCTGCTGCATCTGGTCGCTCCCCCCATTGGTTCATTTTCCGATATTATAAACTGGGTTATGGTGCTCTTTCCAAATATACAGTAACAATGTGTGTTTACGCCTGGAGAACCCAGTTAGATAGTGAGGGGTAATAGGCACATCCCTGTTGACTAATGTGTAAACAGCGTTAATCTTCCTCCCTGCAATCGTCTGTCTGTGATCTGAACTATATCTACTTAATAGCTTGCTAAAGGACAATGTCAAGCACATGCCAAGGGGCCATGCTTTCACCCAGGCTGTATGGGAGGCAGGAGCGCTGGAGGAATACATAGGTGCATGTGGGTGGGTGTGTTGTGGGTGGAGGGGGGGGGGATCTTGACCTGGGTCTGTCTCAGGGAGTGGGCAGTATTATCAACGCTAGAATAAACAATATACCAAAATTCACAAAATGTACCATTTAAACATTTTTCCCTTCCACGATTAAACCAGTACACAAAAGCAAGTATGAGCAATGTGGATTCCATGACTCTCTTTCCTTCAACCTCCCGGCCCTCCGTTGTGCTCTGAAATCAAAACAAACACAACACAAGTTGCCATGACTAACAACGAGAGAACCCCCCCACCCCTTCCCAAACGGACGTGAGCCACATTTTGTGCCAGCGGTAAATGTCAGTGCTTCTGTGACAGCATGCGCCCAGACAGAGTTGACTGGAGGACAAAAGTCAGCGCGTGCCAGGGGTGTGCTGGGTCATGGGGTCCTCATCCCACTGACCTAGCACAGTCATCCACCACCTCAGGACCACACGCTCTCATCAGCGTCCATGATACTCAACACACTGCGGCCCACAAACAATGTAGCTGTACTGTACACTGCATGTCAAGTCATTGGCTGTTAATGTGTGTGAGTCCCTGGTTCTGTATGCCAGGCTAGGCTGAGGGCAGGATGGGACACCCAGTCACCATGAGGGGCCCTGTCCTGGGGAAGTACCTAATCTACCTACACCTAACTAGATTCTGGCTAAGGTGTCAGCAAGTTAGAGGCTTCAATAGGAATTTTATGACGTCCAGGCATAATGTCATTTTCCAGGTTTCCAACACAGAGAAGCCAATGCATGCCCTTGAACTTAATAATCTCTCATTTGTTCTTTAGCTCTGTTATGGAGTCAGTGAGATAATAGTATTTGATGCATTGTTGTGTGAGCAGCACTATTCTGGGGTTGTTCCTAACAATTCTCTGGGCTTTTTCAGTCCTTCATTCAGGAGATGAAATGCTCGGCTCTCTGTAGTCAGCACAAGCCAAGACTTCATCAGCATTTCTGACCATATGTTAAGAGGACTGGTAATGCAGTAGAGAAGAGAAGGAGCATTTCATAGTTAAGCAAATACTTCCATCCCATTAAAAAGGTTTCACGTTGTAAGGACTGTGAGTGTTCTATTGAAACATGTTTTTTCCAGCTATAACATTTGCCATCCGTATTTAAGTGAATGTATCACGTGTAAAGACAGATGGGTGACTTTTGAACGATGTAAACTATTGAGACTATATTAGTAATGTAATCCAAAAGAGGGCGCCATCATTGTGGATAAGACCACAACTGAACCGCTAAACCTCCTATAAACCTCAATCACCTACGCTCCGGGCACGAGGGAGCTTGTGGGAGGGACCGGTCGAGTATAAATACCGGCAAATGTCCCTTTCCCGATGTACACAGTAGCTTCTGAACTGCCGTTGATCACACACAGAAAGGATATTTCGTTTCTGAATTTTCCATCTGCATTCCAAGAAGTTGGTGCTCTCGCGGACTGACCATAAACTTAATCAATGAAGGAGAGAAGACCTTGTCAAAAGTTATCTCTTAAATCCGGAATGGATCCTAGTCAGAGTGTTAAATGCAAAATAGTTGTTGTAGGGGACAGCCAATGTGGGAAGACCGCCTTACTTCACGTTTTTGCAAAGGATTGCTTCCCTGAGGTGCGTTCATCACATGGTTTTATGGATTAAACCAAATATGCCATCCTTAGACCTTTATGGTTATGAGAATGGTTATGACTTTAATGTAGCCTACACTTTATGTAGCAAACACATTTTTATACCATCGTTGTTTATTTGCTTAATATCTCCATGACTGTTTATTATTATTATTAGTTGTAGTTTTATGTTAAGCATATTATGTGAGTGCTGCCTATTATCTATGTTGATATTGATGATTATTTCTCTTTTTATGTCTAGAACTACGTGCCAACGGTGTTCGAAAACTACACTGCCAGTTTTGAAATAGACACGCAAAGAATTGAACTCAGTTTGTGGGACACTTCAGGTAAAATATGTATATTCTATTAGATATTTGTATCCCCCTAATGATATTCATGCCTGCATTACGACATGTCCAGACCTGTTGGTTGCGGGCGCTAGCAAACTAGGGGCCATCCTCTTTAGAGAGACCTACATCTGTTGAATGAAGAATTTCTTTAAAACTATATTATTGGCATGAAGTTTATTTAAGTGATTTGACATACATATGATGTTGTATCTCAGGAAGGCCAGGGATGGGCTTGTCAAACAGACATACTGAATATTTTACTCAACATTGCTCTAGTCATGAACCAACCCAGTATGTTCCAATGTGAAGCCTTTGCTTTCCATTGAGTAAACTCTTCTTGTCCCCCTCCCCTCATGGGGGACATTTAGACAACGTCTAAATAATCAGTAACCAATGGTGGGAGAAGTTCCATGTGAATCCATGTGCTATTCCCAGATAAGCGCATTCATTCTGCAGTCCTTTTGCTTTGCAGACCACAATGTTCTAGCTGGTACAAGTTGATCAGCTGTACCTGCTCCTCGCTGAGATTGTTTTCCAGTGTTGGAGTGTAAACCCTCCAGGGATCTCCATGCTGGAGTCTGGAAGTAATTACCTGTTCTAGCCCGTCTCTCCCGGCCCATGAGTGGAATCCCCACCCCACCCCCCAGTCCCCAGCATACTGCCTCTGATGTTGGGGGTGCACATGAGGAGAGAGAGAGAGGGGGGGGGGGGGGGGAGTGTTGCTGTAGCCCGTCCTGAAGTGAGACGGTCTAACTGATTGGTATTGTAGGGGTCTCCCGAGTCTCTCTCCTGCATGGCTCTGTGATTTCAGAGGAGGGGCGGTGGGGGTTAGTGAGCCGGCCAGAGACCGAGCATGTGTGCTGGGGAACAGGAGAGGAGGAGACCTAGAGCCCCACGGGGATCTCTGTCTCTTACCGAGGAGGATTTCAGAGCCGCCGGCTGGCTTGATCTAACGCCTCCGTCCAGGCATAACAAGTGTGCAGCACACCTGAGCTGTCTGCTCATTATCACATGTTTCTCTCCATTATTTGGCCATTTTTTTCTCTGGCTGGAGATGGAGAGAGGCGTAGCGAGGACACAGAGCGAGACATTGAGGTGCAGATAAGGAGAGAGAAATGTACCGGACAAGAGCTGTTAGTCGGAATACAAAGGAGCGATACAGTACTGTACACACACTTACACGCACACACACATAGACATGTGTTGTAGATATTTTGCATTGGTTTCAGCAAAGGAATTGGAATAGCTGAAATGCCCCAGTGCTCGAGAAGCATGTGAGATGCCAATCACACCGAGGTCAACTTGGGATTGGTAACTGGGCTCTTTGTGCGCCCAGCTTGGTCCAGCTGCCGTCTTCAGGGCCTCTCTCTGAGCACTGCTTAGGCAGAGCTGTGTGTGACTGTGTCAACTCACCAACAAGTCCATCCATCACTGCCCGGCTGGTGAATAAGCTAGCAGCCATGCGTGATGTGTCTGTGTGAAGGGTGGTGGACCTGCACGGCTACCAGCTGCTCTGGACCCTTGATTGACCGATGGCCTCTCTGACCCCACGACTTGACGGTTTCCACGTCGAGGGGGAGCTGGAGTGAGGAATCAATCGGTGTTGGGATTCCTATAGGCTGGAGGATGGAAACGCTGAAAGGATGCTCTGTCCAGTGTTGTGTTCCGTGACGTTAGTCTCAGCATGCTTTTCTCTGCGGGAGTGTGTGTCCTCCATAGATCTAACCCATGACAGGAGCTGACTGTCTCTTGACACATCTGAAGAGAGGCCTGGGGGATGTGGAAGACCATGAGGCATTCCTGAGACTTCCTCCACATCCTCCCAGGGTCAAGATAATGGTAGAAGAGAGAGAGAGGGGGGGAGGGGGTGCTTGTTTTTAGATTCAGCCAGCCCAGCTACAGACCCCCCACCCCCACTACCTCCCCAGGTCCTCTGATTGATATGGAGGTGCCTGCAGCAGCAGATTGACTGGCCCTTTGAAGGATCCCTATCTAACTGACCCCCTCCCCCCAATCAATATGTTCCTCTGCCTTTGTCTGCAATAGGGGAGGGCCGTTCAAGCCCTGACCCCCCCCCCCCCCCCCCACTGGGATGGCCTTTTGTTCTCTGTCAGTCTGAGAGGCAGTTAACAAACCTCAGTCGCAGAGGGTGGGGGGGGGAGGAGCCGGGTTGTAACAAAATGGAGGTCATTAAGGTAATGCCCTCGAGTTATTAACTCCCATTTGTCCCATGGTGCTGACTCCACTTCCTGCCCCTGGGGGGGGGGGGGGGGGGGGGGATGCCTGGTCTTTGAAATGCTGCTTCAATTGTGTCTGAGGAAGCCTGTGGTACGCTGCTTAGGCACATACACACAGCACTAAGGTGTCTGGCCCAGACACAGTATGTGTTGGGGACGGTTAGGCACCTTAACTGTCTGGCCTGTCACTGGACAGCTGGGCTCTGGTTCTGCCGGGCTCTGCATGCCCCCCCCCCCCCCAACCCTGCCCCCACGTCCACTGTCAGCAGCCATTGTTGTATGGGGATCACATTTCTGGGCTCAGCGAATTGAAGCTGCATGTCTCGCATTCCTCTGACGAAAGGTTGCTACTTCCTTCCTACAAAGCGCCTATTGTACGCGTGGAGCTGGGAAGACCTCGAACCTCAGAGAAGTGCACATTACGGTCAAGATTTTACCTTGTTAAGCCGAACGGAAATGGAATAAATTGAATTCGGTTATTTTTGTAACCATGAGATTTCAGACTAGTTAACAGCACGAGAAGCGTAGCCAGAGGGCAAGGTTATAGGGACGTATCCCGCTGTTTTGCGAGGTGGCATCACTGGATCCAGAACAGGTGATGATGGTACAGCTGTCTCAGAGCTGCTCATGGCTTGTATCCCCCTGTCACTCTGTGACCTTTGAAATCCTCTAATACAGTCAGTGGTGTATCTGGGGCTAGTCCGTAATCATTTCTGGATCTTTTTCATTTTCTCTCTGTGCTCTCTCTCTCCCTACACTCCCTGTTCTGCAGTGGTCTACACTGCCACAGGTGACCCCACTGGGCTCCACTCAGCACCCCTGCCCCCGCCCCACCTCGTAAATCACCAGACCGAGGCTCTATGGTTAGGCTACCACCTTGCCTGTCCCCCTGGGAGAATATGTCGACAGCTGCCCATTCCTTTCTGTGTGTGTATGTGTGTATGCCTGCGTGTTTGTGTGTGAGTGGCAGGGTGTGCCTGTGTCTTTGAAGGCAAAAGAAAGAAAGAGAGAGTGAATAGGGTTTGCAAATGAGGGAGAGAGAAAGAGAGAGACATAGAGAGAGAGTGAAACAGAGAATAAAACATACATAGAGAGAGACACAGAGAGACACAGAGAGACACATAGTCACACAGAGAGAGAGTGGGTGTTTTGACCATCTTTCTTTCTCTCCTTGTTCAAAGGCCAGAGGGAGACAAAGACGGAAGCTAATGAGGTGACGGTCAACACAGCCTCAGCTGTTTTGCCACTTGCCTCTGCTGGGTCAGGCAGGCATGCAAGCAGACAGGCAGGCAGTGGAGGCGAGGCAGACAAGCAAGCGAGCAGACAGTCTAGGTTGGACTATGCAGGCTAGGCAGGCATGCTAGGCAGGCTATGACCTCAGAGAAGGGATAGCCACTGCTGGGATAAACAGAAACATACCTAAGACCTAATACACTTACCACACAGACGTTTATACATGAAAGAAACATCCAGTGAGAGTCCTCTGACATCCATTAACATGCAGAGACTCACAGCCATGTGCTGTGAGAAACACATCTGTTTGTGGCGTGCTGTTTGTCATTCTGGAGTTTCAAAGAGGATCTGTGATGGCTGGATGACAGATTAGAACAGGGGCCCACATAGGAATCCTTGAAGTTGTTGCTCGCGGCCATGTCTGTTGAGCATTTGAGGCTCTTCTGGTATTTGACAGTGAATGGACGTCGCATGAACGGTTAGAGGCTTGTCAATTCTTTCTGGGAGAAGCGATTTCTCCACCCTCTCATCTCTTCTGTAATGACAGAGTCAAAGACCAATAACCGCTCTTATCTTCTCCAATCTCCCCTTCGTCCCAGGGGAGGACGGCTTTGGGAAAGTCTAGATGTGGTGGCGAGCGGCCGCCAGGGACGATGCGAGAGCAACACTTGTGGCTGTTTTCTGCATTCCTCTCTGTTGAGCAGCTCACTTTCCTGTGCTGGGGCTCGGGGCTCGAGCGTAGCTGACACCCACCCCCACTGCTTCGCCCCCTAAAAACACAGTGTTTCCCCTATCCACCCCCGTCACCCAATTGAACCCTGCGCTGAGTCAGAGTAAAATCTGGTCGGGGGGGGGAGGAGGGTGTGTGTGTGTGTGTGTTGGGGGGGGGGGGGATCATGGTACGGATAGAGTGTTTTAATGTATTTCTGCCCCCTCTCTCTGTCTCACTCTGCAGAACATTGTGGATAAGACCTCCCAAGGGGGGTCACTTTAGACATGAAAAAACCCAAAACAAAATTCCCCAAATTCTTTGAGGCGGGCTATGCCACATGTGGGCTCGCCCCTAGACTTTCCACAGCTGTTCACGTGACCCCGCTCACCTTGATGTAGCGCCATGCTCTGTCCGCAGAAGTTGTTCCAGCGGTGGAGGGGACGGTTCTCTCACACATGGTCCCAGTTAGGGGTTTGGAATGGCTGCATGACAAAATACAACTCTCCTAAGTGAAGTTCCCCCTCCCCTACCTTCTGTTCCTGTTGTAGTCAGTCAGCATGTTCACTCGGACTGAGGATTGTGTCCTTGAAAATCTTGAATTACGTTTATGTCTGTGGTGCTTAAATGGTAAAAGGTCAAGTCTTACTGTAAATTCCTAAATTATCCTGTCTGTTTCACCATTTTAACCATTTGAAGCAACAGTCTTGTTTGTCCTTGAACCTTCTGGGTGTAAATGAAGCCGTTTTTTTTCCAATTATCATTCTCTGTGGTTGAAAGACTTCTCAAGAAGCATGAGTAGTCATTTAATACCACTGCTTGAAAGATGCTCTCCCAAAGCAGGGCATCTATATTTACATTTACATTTAGTCATTTAGCAAACGCTCTTATCCAGAGCGACTTACAGTAAGTACAGGGACATTCCCCGAGGCAAGTAGGGTGAAGTGCCTTGCCCAAGGACACAACATCAGTTGGCATGACCGGGAATCGAACTGGCAACCTTCGGATTACTAGCCCGATTCCCTCACCGCTCAGCCACCGCCAGCCATCGAACTGGCAACCTTCGGATTACTAGCCCGATTCCCTCACCGCTCAGCCACCGGGCTCCCTATATGTACTGTAAAGTGTTGCTGACTAAGGCTAGAGGCTTCTGGAAAAATGTAGAGCTACTGAATGGTGTCAATTAATATATCAGGTTATTCAAGCACATTTCCACTGTCACATGCCTTTGTTCCATCATTTCTATTGAATCTGGGCAACAATGAGCGAAGCAGGTTCAGGCAAGGCACTCGGGCAGCGCGCGTCATACCACCCATCGCCGTGCCCTCAGGCCATAGGCGTAGCTCGATAGGCGGCGCTATAAAGCCGCTCCATGCACGCACACGCATTGTCGAACCTGCCGTCTGCGTTGCTGCCACCCACCACCGTCCCCTTCACCCCCGTGTTGTCTGTCTGTGCTCCCCGTGGGGGATTTAACTCGTTGCTCCCTGCCTCATGTCTTGCATATGCAGTGAAAGCGGGGAGCGCTTCCCCATGTACATCCATTCCGCCAATGTAAAACCATTTGTCATGTGTAAGAATAAATGGTGAAATCAATCACGTGAGTGTCTTGACTGAAATAGCTTTTGTTTCTATGTGTTGACCTTTGTGTCTGTGTTGTTCTTTCAGGGTCACCGTACTATGACAACGTGAGGCCTCTCTCCTACCCGGATTCAGACGCTGTCCTCATCTGCTTCGACATCAGTCGCCCAGGGACCCTGGACAGTGTACTGAAAAAGGTTTGTTTCCTTCATAAACCTCCCATCTCTTCTAAACTGTGTGAAAAAAAACACACAAAAAACAGACCCGAATATGCATCAGACAATGAGCTGACCTGTTCTCTAGACCTGCTCCAGAAAGATTCTCCCAACTGTGACTGGGTCTGGGTCAAGGGGCCTTTAAAAGGCTCACTGTTGAGCGAGATACTGTGGGGTGGTCCTAACACTACCTGGAGTTCTGAGGCATGTTCCTGTCCATTCAAAACATCCGGAATCGTGATGCCCTAACACCACTCATGGACTCTGGGGAGAAAGACCCGAGAGCTTTTAGTGCCCTCAGATTTGACACTGCCTCGCAAAGGACCATGGGAAGGCTTCTAAGAATGCACGGCCCTAGCTGGTCGAAACAATCACCTGCCTGTGTTCCCCTGAACTCCCCCCGTCTGGGGACCTGCATTAGCCGCAGATTAAATCCAGAAGTTAATGCCGTTGATCACAGACTGCTTATTGTATCTGGGGAGGAAACGCGAGGATTATCTGTGGATTCTGCACGTTCAAAGAGCCACACATCCTCTTAAAAGGAGAGAGGGAGGTGGTGGTGCTGACCTTTGTCCTCAACATCCGGGGCTCGACTCAGTCCAGACAAGTTAGCCTGTTTGTCTAGCCGTCTATCCACCGTCTAACCATCTAAGTGGTGTTCTTTGTTCTCCACAGTGGAAAGGGGAGATCCAGGAATTTTGCCCCAACACCAAGATGCTGCTGGTGGGATGCAAGTCAGATCTGCGCACAGACCTCAACACCCTTGTGGAGCTGTCCAATCACAGACAGACGCCGGTGTCATATGATCAGGTACAGCTCATCCACATAAGGTTACTCTGCAGCAAGTGTACAATGGAAAAGTAGATAACGTATTGATTCCAGTTTGTCCATTAAAGGTGCTTTACTGTATTTATGGGAGGTTGGCATCCACGTTGCTCCTATTTATTTCCTACGGTTTTACATTTGCAGGGTTCCAACATGGCGAAGCAGATTTCGGCCCCCTACATCGAGTGCTCGGCCCAGCAGTCAGAGAACAGCGTGAGGGACATCCTCCACGTGGCCACCTTGGCCTGCGTCAACAAAAACACCAAGAACGTCAAACGCAACAAATCAGCACGAGCCGCCAAGAGGATCTCGCACATGCCCGGTAGGCCTGACCTGGCTGCGGTGGCAGCGGATCTGCGCAAGGACAAAGCCAAGAGTTGCTCAGTCATGTGACCTGGCTCACCCAATTAGAGGGAGTGGAGGCGGGGAGGATGGAGCGTGGCGTCAGGATGTTAGTGGGTGTAGCTTCCTGCACTTTAAGGCCTTGGCCTGTCCTGGAGTGGGCTTTAATATGCATCAGACAATGTCAGTGGACTGTCACTGGAGTACACAGTACGAACCAAGACTTCAGACTCTTTACACATAGCCATGTCCCTCCCCCCGCCTGACCCTCACTACGTGTCACCCCCCCCCCCCCAACACAGGAAGCGGTATCAGCCCCGGTCAGCGAGCTGCCAGGAAGTGACATGACTTCCACCCGCTGGTTGAAGAGGAAGGGGGGGTCAATGCTTTCCATGGGAAATGTGTAGGGGAAGTGATGTCATTTCGGAAAGGTTGAGTTCCTGACTTGTAGTTCCTGGGAGGTCCCACCCCTAAACCCCCCCCCCCCCCACCCCTTCCCAGATCAACTGTGACTTTTGACTATTCTGATTGCACCCTGACCAAACCTGACAAGACTCCATCTTGCACTGGACCCCAGGCCTGGCTAAACAAGAGGGTATTGAAATGAATTCCCGTCACTGTGTGTGTTTAAATCAAGTTCTTTCTCATCTCTTTCTCTCTGTTGTTGCGAGTGAATCTATTGTGTTCTTGTCCTTTTCTTTCCAGTGTTCTGACAACAATATAAAGCTGATTCTTTAATACCTGAAGGTCTTTCAGACTACAAGTGGGATGAAGGTAAAGATAGACAAGGTTTTGAGACATGGTATACAGTCATGCTCACAGGCTATAGGAGAATCAGTAGTGTACTAAAGACAGACATTTGTTTCAGTAAAGACAGTTCTGAATAAGCTAGACTACCATTACTGATCTCGGATCTTGAAGTATGGCATATAGTCTGAATCTGTGCCACATAAGAGTAATGAACAATGAATCGAAAACAGCCTCCATTGGGTTGAAGGACTGCCAAAGTTTTGGTTTTGAAATCCCGATCAAAGATCAAATAGCAAGCATTTTTTCTCTGGACAAAACAAGCATGTTTGTTATTAATGAGTACCCTACTCCTGTTCTCTGTGTTCAAGGTAGAGATGCACTTTTTTAAGGATCTTGCTTTGCAGGAAAAGCTACATTGTTTCTGGTGTACTAGAGTAACTGGCTGTGCTTTTCTGGAATCAGTATCTTTATAAGCGCAGTGTTATCAGATAGCTGACAGCTGTTACAGTACAGTAGAAGATGTATCTGAATTACAAGATACTGTTTATAAGGAAGTGTTTCATGTGTAGTTCATCACCTTTGTCTTGAATGTTGAAGTTCACTTTGTATGTTCGTCACGTTGATGTTGCCACAATATTTATTGAATTGTATATTTCCCCTTTTGAATAAATCCCAAATGAAACCAATTATTTTGTCAATTTCTCAACCAGTGACTTTTTATATTATACAAGGCCCTCACTTTCAATACAATGTCAAGTTTACACATCAAGTCACCCAAATTGGAAATAACAAAGACATGCATCATTTCAGAACGCTCTTGTGAAGCTTGTTGTATTTCTTCGATTGTGAAATTATTTTGAGATCATGACATTATACAAGCCTGTCAGCGTAAAAAAATTAGACAAAACATCTTGTCTATCAATGCATTCAAGGAATAAAACCAAATGTTGTTTCAAAAGATGCTGAGGTCAAAGTGGGGGCTATTAGTCTTGAACATGCAAACAACACATTTTTAGAAGCCATCAGTCACCAAGCAGCATGATTGTGTCTCTGAAGAATACATCAATCAGTCGGAAAAGCATGTTTAGAGAGGTATGAGTAATTCCTAGATGATGTCACTGTGAATGGCACGTATTAGACTGTCACAGGAGTGCTTGGCAGACGTAAGTGATGATGCCCCAGGATGCACCTGAGTGAGAAGCCTAATATAACGCTGCCAGAGAGAACAGGATAAATGTATGGCAGGTAATAGATGTACAGGTGCATATCTACGCTTGAACGGTCTTAGAAAATAAAGCAATGCATAAAGTGAAATTTAAAAACACTCAATTGTGTCTCGACAGAAGTGACCCGGTGACAAGCAACCTACAGAACTGGACACCTGTCTTCTAGCATTTTACAAATATTCAATAATATGTCGCAGCTGCCCATAAATTGAATTAGTCTCTGCAAGGCCCTTTGTATCAAACAATGTCCCTTTCTATACTGCGATGTTACATAAGATGGAAGAAATTAGAGATGAGATTGATGACAGCTGTCCTGTCGTCACAGACTTTCCCAGGGGTGTTTCCCATGATGCAGCTGGAACTGGGACACCTGCACACAGTGTGGTCTGCAGAGAGAGCCGGCAGGGGTGTTTGTGGTTGTTTGGCATTGACGTAAATGACTTCATACTCCCATGTGCAAACATATGTATGCATATGGGGTTACCCAGTTTTCAAGATCAATTGCCACCCATTCCCATGGTGAGATGTTCACTACAAAGTATGCAGACGACTGACAGTGTTATCTGTTCTTTCTGTTTGTTCTCTTTCTCTAAATCCAAACAATAAGACAACCGCATGCGGAAAATGTATTGTCAGTTTTGTCAGAGCATCAAGGACTTCTATGGAAGATTCCATTTCACCCTTGAATGAATTCATATCACCACATAGTTAAGTCTTTGAGGCACATTGATAAGAATCAATAACACACTAGAGAGGGTACAATTTCTGGGGAAATTGTAGGGTGTGCTTGCTTGCTTCGGTTGCACAGGGGTCCGTTTTTGAATGACATTTTTACAACTGATATATCTGTATATTTTATATTAAAATGCATACTTATTATTTATAAAGATTACATAGATTTAAAAGCATTTTTTTTGTGCTGCTCATTTACAACTGAAAATACGAGTGAAGTGTAGAATTAAATATGATGTCTTCTCATTTCCCCTGCAAGAGGCAGCCTCATAGCTGAATCAAAACGAATAAATTTGGCAGACCGGTGTAAAAATTGACCTAATCTCTATGACTTAAACGTCCTTTTAAGTTTTCCCTTCTCGTGATATTTTCAGGCATTTAGCCTACTCATATTGCATTCATTCATTAATAAAGAACCCCCTTTGAAGATTATTCTACGACGTTACCCGGCAGTAGAAGATGGAATTGCGATTCAAACAGTACCATCTGCTAACTGAAAATATGCCCCCAAAAACGTAAATAAGCTTGACATTTATTTAGTGGAAAATCGCTCATTCATAAAAAGCTCACTGGTAGCGATCATTGTCAGTAACAACGCAAAATGCGATATAGCCCTGTGTGGAGAAGCTGCCCCGGTAAATTGTACTACTACGGTACAATACTAGACTACTGCTGTGTTCGTCTCTGTAGTGATTGCGTTGGTTGAATTGGATTTAACGTTCCGTTGTACGGTTTAGGCTGAAATTAATTATTTTCATGAACAGATTGACAAAGTTTAGGCTGTGGCAATGAAGTTCAGGTTAGTAGTTAGATAGACTTTTGATTTAAGTAAGGGGAGTGCCGAACATGTTCTGTCGCCGTTTGACTTCCTACAGCTGTGTAGATGTTTTTGTAGTGTCTCGCGTAGGCTACAGCGTTGCAGTGATACACTGGATTGAAACCACAGGTAATGATAATTTCACTCACAAATCGTTTACTTGTAATCTAATGTCATAATAAATCCTACAACGAAAATGTATATGTTTATTTTAACGATTGAAAACAGATAACGCTACATCATAGACCACTGTAGTATGTGTTGCCCGGGCAACACAGGCTAATGTCATGATGCTAATACTTCAGTGAAATAGTAGACTACTGTTTCCGAAAGTAGATGTACTTCCTTAATAATATCAGCTTATACTGTACATTACACATCACAATTGTGTGTCATATCACAAAGTAAAATGAGTAAATAGTTATCACCCTGGCCTCTTTGCTTGTGGCGTTTCTGCAGCTGCCTTGCAGTAAAGCTATAGTTAGCCTAGCTATCCCCCAAGTTAACAGATGCGAAACGAATGTTCTGCCAAAGGTAGTCACGCGTGTTTTCGTGACGTTAGTGACGTAGTGACGTTAGTAACGTCAGTGACTGTGGCTAGCAAATTAGCCACCGTTAGCTTCACTTTTCGCCACAAAAACTTAACTTAAGCCCAAACCATGCAACGGAACGTAAATTCCAATACAAGCAACTCAATCGCTACCAAGACGAAACTTTTGACACCTACGTTGTCTATGTAGGCCAAATATTGACTGAGTTTTAGGGGGGCAAAAAGAAAAATAAATAAATAATAATAATATGTGAGAGAACAAAGGTTGTGCTCTCGCCGAAGGCTTGAGCACACCCAATTAAAGCAGTCACACTATATGTCACATCACATTGCCTTGTATTTTCCTATTTTATTTTTGCAGTAACATTGATGCCTTTACACAATGGCAGATAAAGAACATAAAAGTGTGAGAATTGGCCACACAGCTTCTAGCTTTGAAGACAAATTGAATTCAGTACATCTCACACTGGATATGCAGCAGACCCATACAGTATGTCAGGGGTCAGGGGTCAGGGGGGGTGGAAGCTCTGTTTAGATCCAACTGAGTCTGAGTCTGCCTGCAGTGGAATCAAAGTCTCACTTCAGCACCTGTTGAACAGAAGGAGGGGAGCTCAGGCACCTCCATTGTTCTCCCATGCTTTCTCAGCCTGCACGAGGCTAGACAGACACCAAGGAACAGAAATGCCTGTCTCTCTGTCAGCGCACATCGTTTAGAAAGGGACAGAGGGTGGCATGTCAGAAATAGTCCGTTCTGACATGTCTCTGCTGGATTTCTAATCTCCGTCTAGCTGTGAGGTCCACGCCTCATCTTCATAGATGTAGGCCTATGCACTAGGTACAGTCCAATGTTTCAGAGGTTTTTCCAATTCCGGCACTTATGAGCACTTTGAACGTAACACAGAGTGCTTTTCATATAATAGATGGAATGAATCATTTGTGAGAGTGGGTTCATCAGGGTTGAATGTGTCTCGGGGCAAGTGTCTGAACTTGCGCAGCTCTCACACTCATCACGCCGCGGCCCAGGGCGAGCTGGGAACGTCCGACATCTCATCCCATCATATTTGCGACACTTGTTCATTTCCCATTTAGCCGTGTAAAAAAAACTGAACTGAAAACCCTTGGTTGTGAAAAACACCAAAAATGAAACGATGAGATGAGACGATGATAAAAGAGACCTATTCACCGTTCTGCTGAATAGGAGCCGCAAGATGACACCTGGTTTCATGCCCTGTCGTGTGACGATGATCTGTGGATCAGCCAGGTCAGCAGTGAAATAACCTAAAAGTTTGTTCAAAGAAGAGTGAACCATTAGGATAGAGTTTTGAGGTGGTCGAATCTGTTTGTTTTTCTTAGTCATTTACATTTAGTCATTTAGCAGACACTCTTATCCAGAGCGACTTACAGTAAGTACAGGGACATTCCCCCCGAAGCAACTAGGGTGAAGTGCCTTGCCCAAGGACACAACGTCAATTGACACGGCCGGGAATCGAACTGGCAACCTTCAGATTACTAGCCCGACTCCCTCACCGCTCAGCCATCTGACTCCCATAGTCAGCTCACCAATTGAACAGGTTTCTCTGTGCGTAGCCTGCTAGTCTAGACAAGCCAGACCAGGAATCATAGCAGTATAGTAAATCAAAAAGCAATATCCACTCCTCAATTCACTTTTCTCAATTTTGTATTGAGTGCTGCCAACTGCTGCCAATACCGATGCACATAACACTTTGAGCATGTACTTGTCTGTGCTCAAAGTGCACAGAGAGTCATTTAAAACCTTTTGGAAACTAGTAAATTGAAAGCGTAGGTGTTTGATGAATGTTTTTAATATCCGAAATCAGAGGGGAGTTTTTTCTTTGTGTTTTAGTGACTTTATAGTAAGAGCTAGATTAAATGATGTAGGCAAGTTCTACCATTGGGACTACAGAACACTTCCTTAAACTTAAAAAAAACATTGAGGATCATTAATGGACAATGAACAACACAGAAGCAATACAAAAAAATCTAAAACCACCATTATATAGCACCTCTACCCAGAGGTATTACAAGTCTTGTGATCTATGGAAATTAGAAATATTGCTGGCATTGTTTTTTCGGTTCAAGGCTGA
Organism: Osmerus eperlanus; assembly: GCF_963692335.1. Taxonomy (NCBI): domain Eukaryota; kingdom Metazoa; phylum Chordata; class Actinopteri; order Osmeriformes; family Osmeridae; genus Osmerus; species Osmerus eperlanus. Next base: position 5,172,909 of record NC_085038.1, read on the forward strand.
ATCTCCTGCTGCTTTGTTTGTGCATGTGTGCGTGTGCGTGTGTGTGTGTGTGTGTGTGTGTGTGTAAGGGCCGGGCTGGTCTGCCCACCATCCTCAGCAGCTGAGGCGGCCCACAGACCGGCAGCGCAGGCTGGATCAATAGTCTCTGCCGGTGGGGCATTGTTCCCAAAAACCTCTCGCTTGAGAGAATCAGTCATGCACAGCTGTGGAATAGAGACAGGGGAGGACTGAAACAATGGCCGTTTTACAGAAAAGCTTGGGTTCTTGCTCTCCTGCTGAAAATAAGTGCTGTGAAAAGAGTTGGAAAGAAATGGATGCCCCCTCCCCCCCTTTTTTTGTGAGACTTAAAGACAAAACATTCTCGGCTCCTCGGGTTTTGTACAATATGAGAGTATTCCCAACTGCATCAACTATGCAGCATAAAAGAAACACATTCAATTGTGTTTCATACTGAATTAGTTTTACCATGAGATACGGTTGGACATAACAGAATATCTAATGACTCATTGCAAAAAGATTTGCTGCAGTTCATTAAAAAAGAACTAACTTTGCCAACCCTGAATGTGGTAATGAGGGGTGAGTAAGTGATATTTGAAAAGATATGTTGTCTGAGGTGAAAGGGAGAGGGGTGCATTGGTTTTCACAGCTGGATCCCTCCCCTGCTGCCAACCCCCTGCCTCGATGTGCAGAGAGGGAGCCAAGGCTTTTCTGCTGCTGTTTCTGTGTGAACATTCCCACCAGGCTCCACAGCTTTCACTGTCCCGCTCCCTTCCCTCCCCCTGTCTTGTCTTACCATATGCTGGGTCCTCAGGCTGGCCAGAGCCCCTTAGACCTCCAAGGCCACTATTCTCCTGACCATCTGGTCCCAGGCTTGGCCTGCTTGACAGGGGTCCAAATGGTGACTGGCTGCCTGAACGCCTGTCTTGGCATCCAGTCTAAAGCAGTCTGCTTCTCCAGACCTGGTTTCAAACCAAACAACCCCCAAACCCAAGACCTTATAGCTGTGAGGTGACAGAGCTACTTTAACATGATTAAAATTATACTAATAGCATTAATATAGCACTAGGACAGTTAGATACAGCAAAAAAATGTAGACCATGTCTATTTATATGGGGTTCATTATTTGGTTGAAGCACCAAAAAGGTGGATATTTCAAAGAACGCTGGACGCTGTCGCTCTGCACTACTCTGCTCCGCCTGCCTCCTCACCGCTCCTATCTGCTCCTCAGCCTCTCCCTCAGCCTCTCCTCAGCCTCTCCCTCAGCCTCTCCTCAGCCTCTCCCTCAGCCTCTCCTCAGCCTCTCCCTCAGCCTCTCCCTCAGCCTCTCCTCAGCCTCTCCCTCAGCCTCTCCCTCAGCCTCTCCCTCAGCCTCTCCTCAGCCTCTCCCTCAGCCTCTCCTCAGCCTCTCCTCAGCCTCTCCTCAGCCTCTCCCTCAGCCTCTCCTCAGCCTCTCCTCAGCCTCTCCTCAGCCTCTCCCCCAACAGCCCGTTTAATTGTCAATACATTGGAACTTGACACCTCACTGTCTGTGTAAACGCTCTCTTCCACCTGGACATAGACTTCAGACCCTGAAGAAGTCCATATCCAAACCAAGATTCAGCCCTGCCCCAACTTCTCTCTCCAGCTGAGGCACTACCCCTAATCTAAGTTCCACCCATCCTCCATGTTTATTTATTTGTTTGTTATCTCCAGGAGAGGAGGGACCCCCTGCTAAAAAAGCACAGCTACAGATGCTTATTAACCACCAGTGTGTGTGATGGTGTGTGTGTGTGCGTGTGACCGCCACCACCCGGAGAGAGTGTTTTCTTATCAGTAAAAGGGGAGCTCAGTATTCACACCTGCCTCCTTAATTGCATGGATGAACCCTGGACGGGTCCTGGGGTGTGCCCATAGAACCAAATGCAAAGCTCCCCCACCCACCCCCCCACCACCTCCCCACTGTGCCACAGACCCCCTCTTACAGTACAACAAACAGTCCTATCAGCTCTATACTACATCTGTGAGTATATTAACCCCCACACACACACACACCCCCACCGTTACTCCTCTCAGCGAGGGTGAGCTGTAATTTATTCACATGTATTTCAAGGACAAAGACGCCCCCCCCCCCGGCTCTCAAGGCCTTGGTCGAGAGGGTGAAAGCCTCCTATTATGGGGCTTAGATCCAGGGCAAAAGAAAGACATTATGCAGAGCTGAGGCCGCAGCACCAGGATTGACACGGAGAGAGCCGACATCTCCAATTCTCCCATGGAGCCGACGCAGAGCACAGAAGGGTAATTATCTGTTGCCGGACAGCTGATTGTATGTCAATCTCGAACAATTATCTGGCATCTGTAATGTCCAAATCGTCCTCTTACATTTAATGAATAGGCGCTATCGGTGGTAATGGACTCTTTAGAAAATGGTACCAGTTTGAAAGAGCTGTTTGGGGTCACTGTGCCTGACCTTTCATGAATAGTAGAGTATGTTGTGTTGAGAGAGCGTGTTGACATTTACATCCTTTTACTGAGGAATAGAATAATTGCTGATTATGTACACTTTAGAGGATGCCATGGTCCTGCTGTGTATCCTGAGGGAGACAACAAACCCCATTGGAAGCTCTTCATTTTCATTTGAACAGGAGTCCAAGATATTACATTTGTGATAACATCAAGTTACATTATATCATGATGTGGGAATATTCTGCATGTGATGAATCTGCACACACATTCACAGATCCAGTCAAATCCAGATAGTGGGCAGCCTGTGTGTACCATTCTATAAAGCTTTGAAGTTGCTGTGCTACATCTGGTGGTCTGCTATTGTTTGTCTTTGTGTGTGTCAGACAAAGGCAATCAGGTTCTTGCTCTGGCACCATAGCCTTGAGGGCTCCCCTCCCTCAGGTGTCCCACTGAGAGGGGAGCGGAGGGGGGGAAATGGCTTCGTAAGGGCAGGAAGTGAAGAGTCCTCCAGGAACACTCCAGTCATGATGAGGCACAGTGGTGGGCTGCGTTCTCGTAACTGTTTATCAGCCACATAAGCATCCAGTGTGTCTTCAGAGCAGTTAGAGAGTCCATTTGTCGGTCTGTTTCTCGCTTTCTTTCATATTTTACTCCTCATATTCTTTCTGTCCATACACACACATTTTTAGGAGATAAGATCTTTTCCACCCTGCTAGAAGTAAAGGCCCAGTACCGGACACACTGCCAAGAACTGAGGCACAGGGTGGGAGCGAAATATGGTGAGATTAAGGCTGTTTCTGTCCTGTTCAGAAGGCTTTGTTGGTCTTATCACCTCTCTGCAGCTCACTGGATCCCACACAATCCATTAACTGCAAGCAGTGTGGCAGACAATGTGCGAGTCTTGTAGATAGCTATGAAATGTTTTGATAGCGCTTTAGTTTCGTGATGAAATACCAATTGGTCTTACAGTTTGACACGTTTGTCTCAGTGCGTCTGGTGCATTCAACTATTTTATTGCCGTGTCATCTCTACCTACATCTGCAGTTCCTGACAGTCGCTGCCAGAACTACTGAGAAGGGCACAATCTTCAATGCTGCTTTTTTCCAGCTTCCAGCTCTGCCTGACAGTCTCGTATGTCAGGAGCTCCACCTCAATGTTGAGGCGTTGTAAAACTATGTTTCCATTCAGGAATCTGGAACGGCAGCCATTTTGTCTCTCTAGGGTCTTCGACAGCCAAGACCAATTAAATCCTGTTAAGGGTAAGGGTGGGGCAGGAGGAAAGAAAGCCAAGTGAAATTGAATTAGAAACGGGCTGGCCCCGGTTCTTCTATTTTTTTGGGGGGTTCACAGTCACAGTGGGAGGAGGCCTCGGAATTCAGGAAAATGCTTTTGAACTCTCCAATCGTACCTCTGATCAATCACATTTCATCCAAGTCCATAAATGCCACTCAGATGCAATGAGAGAATGGGCAACACAATGGTCTAGAAGACCACAACCTCACAAAGGTCAGCTCAAGCCTCGACCCTCTGCCTCCATCCTTTGAGATGTATCCTGATCAATATGTGCTACAACCAAACAATCTATTACCTCTGTCATTCCCATCCCCTCATTATATAAAGTGGCCTTGCCCTCAGATCCATGCATAATCTTTCCCTAGAGGTCGCCAAAAGGTCAAACAGATGATGATTGAACAGAGTTTCTGGCAGCTATTTTAAAGAAAGATCCATAGGGTACATTCAGAGTTATTTTGGCGAAACATTTCCTTCATCATTTTTTTATCCATGTTTCGAATGGCTGTATTTGTTTTTTATCTACTAAAAATGTTGCAGTAGCAATGTACCAAGCGAAATGTTGCCTGTCACTCTCCTGTGCTGTCACCTTGCAGGGCTCAGTGTAGTCTGACTCCCTGTTAAGGTGTCGAGAGGGCTCATTCCTTGGTTTGTTTATCATGCTTCAAAATACACAGAACTCTTCTACTCCATGTCTTGGTGTCATAGTTGTGTTGTTTAAGATACTTTTGTTTGGTGATAAATTTGCAGTAGAGACTGAGGTCACCACAAAGAAAGGGTAGTTTTTCTGCACTCAAGAACACGTCCATCAAGGTTGAGTTCTTGGAAAACAACCTGCTTCTGAACATCTCCAGAGCTGGAGATGTAGAGAACCGTGGAGAACCCCAGAGCAGCCCCAGGGAGCTGTTCACCAGGAGATGTCTGGGGCTTGATGTCACCGCTGGAGGCAAGCCTATCCCCTCTCCTCCTCCTTGAGGTTTAAAACAGTCATGGAGGATCCCACCCCACTACCATGTGACCAAACCTGATGAACCCAGGGGTTACACCCAGAAAAAACAGGCCACATTCCTGCCTTTGAGTAACATCTGGATTTCCAGTGACCCAACTCCCCTTCTGTCCATCCATCCTTCCCTCTATATCTCTGTCTCCATCTAAGTATTGACTAACCTCTCATTTCATGGTAAAGAGGGGGGGTGGGGTGGGGGACGTGTGATTCGGTGTACACAGGAACCCCTGCCCACACTCCCTGGCCTGAGTGTCCCTCATACATCTCTTGTGTAATTCCTGGACCTCTAAACACCCACCCAGTAGGGAGAGATTCTTGTCCTATTTGTCTCCCACCAACCACCTCTGGAACACCCTGTCCTGGAAGCCTTTACCAGGCATGGACCTGAAAGGGTCGAGAGCATGTTGAAAAGGAGCTCAAACTACCCGTCAGGTACCAGTGTGTTGCATGTTTACACGATCTGTTATTCCGCCACCTCTGTGATCTCCTGGAAAATGAGCAGTGTGCACAAAACCATCCATCTCTAGGCACTAATTACCCAAGTAGGGCATCCCTGGGATGACTTAAAAGCACCTCAGCAGTATTAATAATGGATCAAAGACAGACTTGAGGCTGAGGGGTCTTCAATGTTAGCCATATGTATCGATCCGCACTGGGCATTTACATGGTGGGCACAGGCTCGGACCTCGGGGACAGCATATATTCCCTCTTTCTGGATCAATGCGTGTCGCTGTGTTGAGATTAATGCCAAGTCAGGGATTGTGAAGGACACAGAACAGAGGGTGCTGTTCTCAGCTGTTGTAGCCTTTGTAGCGCAGGGCTGAAGCCTTGTTTTAGAGATGCACTTCACTGGGGAGAACAACAAAGACTAACCAAGTCCACAGTAGTGATGACATCCTCTGCTGCAGAAATGCCTCACCAGCCTGGATATAAAGGAAGACTTGTCTCAGATCTGGCAGGGTTTCACAAATATTTCTGCACTGATTCGTTAGAGAACATTTTCCTTTTTCCTTCTTTTTTTGGGGGGTTTGAATGGAGCCGCCTTGAGCCGGAGTGCAAATTGAGTTTATTTGATATTTTTCTCCTTTTCTAACAGTGTTATGTTTGTCACAACACTGCCAGACTGAGGTAAAGTATGAAAATGGTGATCAGGGACCACAAATCTGATTACATCAAAGCATCCCCTCCCCAGAGATATTCTACCCTGTGTTTTGGAAAAGGAAACAAAGTAAACCACACCATCTCCCCAATATAAACAACAGGGATGGTTAGCATCTCTCCGTCGCCTGTCCCTCTGGTCAGGTGAGCATTTGGAGAGCCACGATCACTCCTATCAGTTCCTATCGATCTTTTCATGAGGACATTATTTCACGAGGATTCCCTTTTGATGAGATGATGTGACTTGATGATCTCTCTGAGCATGACTTTGTCCAGATGGCATCTGCACACATCCTGTACATCACAATGTCGTATTCATCCCCGTTGCATCCAGTGACAAGGGAATTGCGCAACGGATCAAGACAAGTTACGCTTCAAGCAGAAACGTACACAAGAATGTGCACTGGTGCCATGCAGATAGTGTACTCAGCTCTGCTTCCAAAGTTTAAACACGGTTTTATATTTAGCCCTGAGTTGTCAACAGAGGCAGCAGGATTGCACTTATCTGAAAACCAAATCAGGGTTGGGACCATCTCTATTCATTCAGGGTAGGATGCTCTGCGACTGTGTTCCTGTTATCTCATCTGTATTGCAGGAGGAAATGTCACACTGCTGCTCCCTTCCTTCTGCTGTCTCGGTGAGTTCAGGAAGTGAACTTGCCTGAACTTCCTGATGTTTCACAGAGCGGAAGCAGTGGAGCAGATTAAACCAACCATCTACCAGGGACCCCAGAGAAACTTTAACCTGTTGGCACTTTCATGTTCCTCAATGGTTTCTGTAAAATAAATCCATTACTAGCTTAGAGAGGGAGAATCACACAAATGTTTTGTTTCATCAGCAAAACTGTATCAGTTGGCAAAATGTAAGACAGTGTCAGAAAGGCTACATTGTGTTGAATCCCAGCTGTTCCCTGTCTAATTTTAGTACAATGCGGACACAGGGTGAGGAGAGACATTGTTTCTCTTTGGGAGGTCTCCCCTGCTCTGCTGTTGTTGTGATCCAGGAGGGCCTCTTGACATCCTCCAGCTGTCCCTACAGCCACAGGAACCGCAGGGCCGTCCACAGCATACCTCTGGATGTCCTTCATCCAGGTCCTTCATCGTGGCACCTCACCTCAGTCTACCATTTGTTTATTAGCATTCTGCATTTTTACCAGCAGGATGAGGGATCCACTGCTGTCGACAGGACTGAGATCAGGTCTTAGGTGGACAAAGTTGGATATGCCCTCCCACCCCCACCAACCACATGTCTCACTGTGTTTAGGTTTTCTCTCTACTGTGGTTGTTCCAGCTCTGGGTTTAATGGTCCTTGTGGTGACTATATTTCCATGTGAAGATTCCGCCCCAGTGATGCTAGGTGGGTTTATAGGAGAACTCACGTTGCTGCCGTACCATACTTTACTGATAACGCCGCAGTACATGGAAGGCTCCTCCATAAAGGAGTCAATTTTTTAATGAGTTAGCACATCCTTTCAGAGTGTGTTGTCTGTGTACACTGTGCTCAGCCATGGCATCCTACCCCGTCTCTTGTGGGATCTGAGTCAAAATAAACATGCCTTCCCATTTCACGCCCCACCAGCTCCCAGATGTTGAAATACAGGATGTGCTGACATGCATTCTGGCTCATACGGTCTTGTTGCTGAAGAAGTTATTCCCATTTTTCCCCCAAAGCTCATAATATTTCAAAGTGAATGCTTTTGGGCCCTTGTTTTCACCTAAAAAGCTTTTGACCTACAGTAATTTCTACATTTTGCACTGAAATGAAGTGAGAGCAGTTGACAAATTAATGTCTATACTTACTGTCAATTATTTCAGAGGAGTCCTAAATAGCCATGCTGATTAATGTAACTGTGAGAGAGGGAAGACAAGGTCTCTTGTGACTACTTCCTGAGGTACACAGAGCTCTCTACTAATTAAAAACCACTGGAGCTCTTGTGGACTGTTTTCCCTGATGTTCCTTTAGGAAACAGAATGAGCCTGGAACGTAAAGTTGGGATGTTGTGAACATTCTAGAAGGATCCTGTTGTGTCTTCACGGATAATGTGACACGCGCCGTGTTGCATAACCGGCGAAACTTCTGCTCTCCGTATTTGGACAGTTTAGTGTTCCCTGTCAGCCTTGTTGCTTTGATCACAGAGCAGGTCTGACACTTGTACGTATTATCCTCTTCCCAGCATTCCAGACACTTCCTACGTGCTGTTTGGTTGACGGGCTCAGTAAATTAAAAGCCAGAGGATAGCGGAGTGGATCCCTAATTAGGGGCTTATGAAGCACATTCAGCTCTGCAATGTCACAGGAGCAGTTTGAACCAAGGTGTTGGACAGCTTAGCTCCAGTCTATCTGGCTGACGAGCACCTCATGTTGTTGCTCGGGGATGTGGCTATGTAGAACTTTTTAGAATTTCGCCAACCTAGCAATGAACTGAACATTATACCATGTAAACCGTATTCTAGACTAGGGTGACTCACAATCTCAAACTATGTGGGGGCATGCGCACACACACACTCCCACACACACGGACATGGAAACACAAGCCTCTGTCGTGAGAGGTTGGCTGCAATTTTCACACCGTTGCCCTCGTTTATAACCCAGTCCCAACACATTCCCCGGCTGCTGGTCGGCTTCCGGAGCGCATCCCCGACCCCAGCCTTCATGTTACACAATGTGACAGGCCGCACTACGGAAGGACACTGTGGCAGCAAATGTTTAGCCATCAGGGCCTGAATCTGCTGCCTTTGATTTCCAAGTTCCTAACTTAAGCGTGTCAGGGGGATGACATATCTGGGGCTGTCTCCGCCGTGGATGAGTCCCGAGGTTTATGGACAAACGTTACAGAAACATTCCCTTTTACAACAGGACGTATCAGTGCCTTTAAGTGAGCTTGCGCACTTGATGAGGTCATTCAAACTGCTTCTGGTTCTGTTGTCATTCGGTAGTGGGAACTTTTCATCCAGGCACAACCACTGTCGTGAGAGGTTTGTCAAACATTGCGTATCATCATGAATATGTTTGTCATGTTCTTAAAGATATTGTTCTATGTTGTCATGCAGAGGCAGGTTTACAGTATGGTACAGTAGGCTATGCCAGAGTAGTGACCGCTGGTCGTAATTTTCATCAACAGAACAACACTTCAGTGCCTGGTTTTAGCAATGCAGGCAGATGGCATGGTTGAGGCCTGGAGGATAGAGGAATGTAGACTGACACACACACACACACACCCACACACACACTGTCAACATGATACTCAAACGAATACACAGCACTGTTCTGGTGGTCTGGCCATCACTCAGACACTTTGCAGTTGAAGACCTGGAGATAAAATGGCCAGGAGGAATGGGAGGGGGTGTTTACTTGATCTGCAGCATTCTGTCAGTAGCCCTTTAATTCTTACTCATTCACTCCCATTGGCACACTGAGCATTGTCTTGGTAACCTGTCAGGAATTAATGATGGTGTCAGTCTGTGTGTCAAATCCGTCCCAGCACAGATATATTCACCCATGCTTGGAAACATGCCAACCGGACATGGAAACCAAAAGATGCAGTGTCATTTTGCTTGCCAGTGAAGTAGAGAAAGCAGAAACTACAAGATCCTCACATTTGAGTTCAGTGTAAAAGTTCCGGAAATCTATTATGTGACTCAAGGTCCTTCCCAACATTTGATGTCATCAAGCTTGACGTGCCTGACTCAGCCTGTCAGCCTATTGTTGACTTCACAGGAAATAGATTGTGGTTTGCAAAGGCTATCTCACGCGTGCAGCTATGCCGCGATGCCTGAAGAGTTGTCATAGTTGTTTTTCTTCTGACACCCTCTTGGAAGGGAGGGGAAGCAAATCCGGATTAAGTCATGAGTTCCTTACTTTGGGTCCAAGCGGCTCTGTGTCTCAGGAACTCTGCTGAGCTCAGAGAAGCAGACTGAGAATGATGCAGCAGTTTTCTTAACAGTCCTTGTCCAATCTATATGTCTAAAAGTATGAAAGTAAAGGTTACAGCCTAGGAGAGAGAGAAAGAGAGAAAGACAGAGAGAGACAGAGAGAGGGGGATAATATAATTCCTACATTTGTCTGTCTCTTAGTGCCCTATAGCGGTGGTAGAGTTGTTGCTAGGCAGCGAGAGGGGAGCTCACAGTGAGTAGCAAAACTGGCTTTTTCCACAAGGACACGGAGCAAACCTTCTCTGTCTGTCACAACACAAAGAGCCTGCATAGAGAGACACTCTAATGAGCTTGATAACCACCTCTTGCTGAACTCCCCTTAGTGGAACAGCATTAGAGCTCACTTGTGAAACACTCAGTGGTTTCGATAATTGAAGTACAAGTGTAGTTGGAGAGTTTTGTTTCTTTGGATAACCGGGGCTAAAGTCGCACATGAAAGTGTGTTTTAATAACAAAATCACTATCAATCCAGAGATCCCCACAGGATAGAAGAGAAAAGGGTAAACTAGAGAAAATCCAGTGCGATGTGATAAAAATACAGGGACGTTATTAAGAGAATGGCAATTATGTGGTGCCATCGCAGATCTGTGATTTGACCCACATTACTGACATAGACCCCAGTGTTCTGACCAATATTATTACACATGGGCCTACCTTTTGAAGGGTTATCAGTATTTTGTAGACACAGGACACCACCATAGCCTCAGTTATAATTTGCATTTCTGTTAGATGCAATGCAATACGACTAATTATGCCAATGCTTTCAAACTGTCTTGTGGCTGTAATGTGTTTTAGAGCTTTTTCTGTGCAATGTAAACTCTCTGGAGATACAATGAATGACAAGCAGATATGATTCAAGCTAGGATTGCTTCAATTATTGGGTGTGCTCAAGCCTTCGGCGAGAGCACAACCTTTGTTCTCTCACATATATATTATTATTATTATTTTTATTTCTTTTTGCCCCCCTAAAACTGAGTCAATATTTGGCCTACATAGACAACGTAGGTGTCAAAAGTTTTGTCTTGGTAGCGATTGAGTTGCTTCTATTGGAATTTACGTTCCGTTGCATTAAATCAAAAGTCTAACTACTAACCTGAACTTCATTGCCACAGCCTAAACGTTGTCAATCTGTTCATGAAAATAATTAATTTCATCTTAAACCGTACAACGGAACGTTAAATCCAATTCAACCAACGCAATCGCTACCAAGACGAACACAGCAGTGGTCTAGTACTGTACCGTAGTAGTACAATTTACCGGGGCAGCTTCTCCACACAGGGCTATATCGCATTTTGCGTTGTTATTGACAATGATCGCTACCAGTGAGCTTTTTATGAATGAGCGATTTTCCACTAAATAAACGTCAAGCTTATTTACGTTTTGGGGGGCATATTTTCAGTTAGCAGATGGTACTGTTTGAATCGCGATTCCATCTTCTACTGCCGGGTAACGTCGTAGAATAATCTTCAAAGGGGGTTCTTTATTAATGAATGAATGCAATGAGTAGGCTAAATGCCTGAAAATATCATGAGAAGGGAAAAACTTAAAATGACGTTTAAGTCATAGAGATTAGGTCAATTTTTACACCGGTCTGCCAAATGTATTCGTTTTGATTCAACGATGAGGCTGCCTCTTGCAGGGGAAATGAGAAGACATCTATTTCATTCTACACTTCACTCGTATTTTGAGTTGTAAATGAGCAGCAAAAAAAAAGATGCTTTTAAATCTATGTAATATTTATACATAATAAGTAGGCCCTATGCATTTTTATATAAAATATACAGGAATATCAGTTGTAAAAATGGCATTAAAATCCTTGTACAACCGACGCAAGCACACCCTACAATTTCCCCAGAAATTGTACCCTCTCTAGTTTTATATTGGTTTCCTAAATACTCCAGTGATGCAAACCATATGCAGTGAAACTTTTCAAAGGCATTCAAGTCAAATAAAAGTCTATTTATTTAATGCTTGACTCCCAGGGAATAGAAGGCATTTATCCATTGAGTGCGCAGTTCAATTATACAATGCATTATCCTAAATTTACTTTCAATGTTTTTCTTTACACCCGGGTATCAGAACAGTGGAAGGAAAATGCTATTTCTACTGCCAATTGGATTTCCACAAAATACATTTTCAAATGACTAAAACGCTATTGAAAAAGGAGCACTGCGTAACATTGTTGTCTTTTTGCCAGGGCGGTGCCAGCATCAGGACCTGAGTGATGTGGAGGTTAGCGTTTCAAAGCCCAGGCCAATCTGTCACTTTAATCGCAGTGCATCTTTTCTGGGAGAGTCCTGTCAGAAACAGGCCTCTGGGCATGCCAGTGGAACTGCTTCCCTCAGCTCCCCTTAGCATTGCGGAGCTGGGATTCAACACTGACTTGATTGGAAAGTCTTGAGTTCCAGTGGTAGGTCTCTGATGATCCTGCAGAAGAACCGGCTGAAATGCTGTGTTTCAATACAGCCGACTGAGAAACGAGTCTTGTGCTCCTGAGAGTAGAGTTAGGCTTTTTGAGTAGATGTTCTGTAGCACATCTCAGGGATTTGTAGCACACGGAATGTGTGTGTGCACACCTGTGGGTGTGTATGTGTGTGTGTGTGTGTGTGTGTGTGTGTGGGTGGGTGTGTGTAACCACTGGGATGTTTCATCAGTGTCATGGCTGTCATGCAGCACTCTGAGTGTCACTGATGGAGAAGGCTTCCTGTGAGCCCTCCATAGCCGCGGGCTGATGTTCATCCTCGCTCCACAGAGGGACTCACTTTCTCTTCTAATGCAGCTTTCCACACCCAAGCATAGAGTGAAGAAAGGATTGTGAGGATTTTGCTCAAGTCCTTTTTTAAAGTCTTGGACAGAGAGTTTATTATAGATGCTTCAGCAAGTATGACAACTGACTTGCAAGGAATTTGATATTTTAAGGAATGTTGACTTTAGGTTTAGTTTTGTCTACATAGAGAACATCCATTCGTTTCAGAACATCTTTTGATAGTCTTTCGATCTTCTGATATTTAGCTTTTTATTGTATTGGAATTAAAGAGCATAACTAATATAATCTTGTCTCAGTTTCATATTCAAAGTGTATTTATGTGGGAAGCTGATTATTTAGTTGATGCTGCACATAGTTCATTCCTATACTTTCAGCAGCTGGTTTTTTGAATGTGCTCAGAAATGACAAAGTATTTTTTCTCTCAATTAGATTTTTCACCTTCAGAAATAATAGCAGACACCTACTGGGATGATGACATGATAGCTGAATTTCATTGTCACAGCTCACTGAATTTCTCATCTTGTGAGGTGGCCAAAGCAGTTTATCTGGTAACTTATTTAGATAGCTAATGAAATTCTCTCAGTAGAATTTTTGAACAGAAGTGATGCGTTAACACTTTACACTTTCTTTACTCCTACCGTACTTTTTGCAAATGATGCACAAGGAGCACAGGAGTACATATCTAACAATAAATAGGGCAACCTACTCTCTCAACTGTGACCTGTTTTTCACTTCAGAAACCTACAGATTTTACAATGAACAAATCCCTTCCCTCCATAAGATAGTAAGGGATATCCAGAGTGACTGGAGGTGCCTGTGGTGTGCCAGGCCAGACCAGGCCAGGTTGATGTTATTCACCCAGACTAAGTGCTAAACTCTAAACTGCTGACCTGCTGCAACAGGAGTCTCTGTTGTTGATGTGGGGGGACAGGATGTTGTGGTGGAACAGACGATCAGTGGGACCTGTGTTGTCGCCATACTGTGACTGGTTTCATGGAGAAAACATTCCGTCTGTGTGGAGGCCTTTAACAATGAGACTTCGTAAGAAAAGCTTTAAATGGCAAGGGCCATGCTTTCATTGAATAAAATATAATGATACTGATATAACATTAAAACTGTCAACTATACATAGTTCAACAATATAACTCTCCGAGGTGAAGAGAAGAGGATTGGCTGCCAGTTCTTTTTAGAGGTGCTGCCTCTAAGTATTGACATGACCTCCTGATCAATCAATGTCTGGCAACATTGGTGTTTACTGTCATGTTTACAAACTTGACACTTTAGGGGCAAGTTTAAATGCATAATCAGGACCGACAAAGACTGATGTGTCCACTGGGCTTCTGAGTTTGCATGACACACACACATACTCACACACACACACACACACTTTCTCAAAAGACCAGATTGTTTATTTAACTGACATGATTGATCATTGAAAGGACAAAGTCACTGGTGTGACATCTTGATGTCTTAAAGCACCTGTGTCTTTCTCCTTGCCTTATTCAGATGTACTTCAGCCTTATTTAAGCATAACATCTATTTTCTTTTATTGAGTTCATCAAGTGAAGTTACGTAAACAGGTAATGTTTAGAGTGTAGAAGGATGGTGGAGAATCTTAACATGAAAGGAAACCTGCATTCCTATGAGAAAAACACAAGAATGGATAACGGTAATTATTTCAGTTTCCCTGGAGGGGAGAAAAGAGGAAATGGCAAAGTTGTGTTAGTATTGATTATTCTGGTTGCCAACTGATCTGATGAAATCGGAGTGTATTTTTCTTCTTTGTGCCTCTTTTGTTTTCGGGATTTGAAGAGAATGTCACAGGGAGCGTGTGGGGAGTGCAGCCGTGGACCCCCCCCAAGGGGCTGCAAACGATATCTCAATGAGGTCATGTGTTCCAGAGTCTGTGAAACGGTGATAAGATGGGTTTCAGAAATGAATTAGTTTGATGAGCCCAAATTGAACGCTGCCTCCAATCGTGGCACTGCCTACGTCTCCTTTTAAGAAAGAAAGTGCACAACTGTTCTAGCTCACAGAAAACATGTCAGTCAATACTTTTTCTGAAGATGAAGATGAAATGGTTCAAATATGGGCCCAAACAGATTGTACTGTGCCCGTACACCTTGATAAATCATATTAGCTTTTTTCCTTTCTATGTAAATTCACATCTTTGCCTGTGGCACTGGAGGGTGGAGCCCATTAACTAATAGTGTTTGTGTAGCGCCGTTGTAAAACTTGTTTTGACAGCTGTGAAAACGCCCATAGACACAGACACACTGACCTACCACTGTTTGGCTAATTCATACCTCTTACCACACCTCAACATTGATGTCTGGTGCAGAAATATGTTTAAATGCCAACTCTTTACTGCATCCTGGCTAGACTGTTTAGCTATTTAGTCCACAAAAGGATTACACAAAGCTCTCTCCATTCAGGAGTTTGGACTGCTGGGTGTCCTTTTGTTTGTGACAATGAAATCCTAACCACTGGAATTATAGCGAAAATATGGTCTTGTGAGAGGCTAAGTAGAGTAAATACTGAGTTTGTCAACCATGCCCCCTGGCAACACCTATTCAACAATGTCAAGCACACAATTACTGAATGTGGAACAAATGACTGAATGAAAATACCACATTTTATTTCGTAAATTGTAGCCTTCTGCATTGACTTTATTTTCAATGGCCTTTGATAAATTGTTTCCAATAGCTCGTAAATCAAATGTTTTTGCACAGCTGTTCAAAACGAAAGGCTCTTAAATCATAGCCATAAATCTATACACCTATATTAGAAATAAACAATTTATTGGTTAAAACAAGGTAGCCACTTTACAATGGGGGCAATTAGCAAATATTTTTTACTCAACTACCTGTATAACTATGTGCATACGTATGTATAAATACATGTATGTATTGTGTACATACACTGTGTTTTTTTATAGGCCCATGTATACAACACATATGGCAGTTTCACATTGTGTTTTTCCTTAACCACTGGTGTTGTCAGAGGAGACTCTTGATAACTGTAATTTTCTCCCTGGATTGGAATTACAGAGGAGAGAAAAAAAAACCCTGGGCTGCACAGCCACCACTGCCTGGCCTGCTCATTGAGCAGACCCATCACTGGGATGGTGTCAGCGCCAAGACCACTTACCCCCCGTCGAGTCTCTGTCACACTTAATATGTGCCTGGTCTGGCAGAGTGGGCTACCCTGATGACTGTCACTGTTTATCCTCTGATATTAGCATAATGTTCGCATCAGCTCAAAGCCATCCACTGCTGCAGTGTAAGTCATAAACTCTGATTGGCATGACAAGGTTTAGCCTAGGGCAGCCAGATATGAGAGCTTGGCAATTAGTAGGACACAGTGTCATCAGTTCGATGGTGTCAAGCAGTCAGACGATATAGAGGCTGAGGGGAACAGGGGAGAGAGAGCCACTGTAATCGCTGGAATTGAAGTTCATCGTCTCCGGACCTTTGAACCTTGAGCAATCACCATGTTTTTTTCTGGGCAAGGTTGAAACCTAAACACAAACACTTAAACCTAAACATCTCCTGATGAAACCTTAAAAAATATACAAGAGAAAATGATTTTCCCTCCACACATCTCTCTTTCTTGCTGTTTTTTTCTGCATCTTAAATCTTTTAGGACACTTCAACAGAGAAATTGTGTGGCATCCTGGGATGTTGAAATCACGTTTGGAGAAGCCTTTGTCGTGTGTGGTTCGGAGCGATGTTGACTGGAAAGTTATGGCCATGGACAGCTCCCAGGGGACCCTCCCGCGGTCCTTCGTGCGGGCAGGAAGAGCATTGCAATGGAGGACACCAAGTCCCCTGACTCACACAATGGGCTCAGTAGGACAGAGGGCACAGCTATCTTTGGCAAGGTCACCACAGCGCCTGTAGGTAATTGAATGAGGCTTTGCTGTTCTGCAAATTGAAAAATGCACTCCTTTCACTGAAATGTCCACACTGTTAGACCCACTCGATTTGCAATAAATTAAAGAGAAGTCACAGTGTATTTGCATAAAGATTTTATTGAAAATGTTCTTTTTACTGAAGGATCAACTCTTGAAAAGTTGAACACAGAAGCAGTGGGGAATTTAAAGACGCAAACAAACTGACTCATAAATAAAGCCATTTTCCCAATTCCATCTCCCTCCAATGTTTGGCTGAGATGGCAGGTCCCCTCAGAGGAATTCAAGACCCAAGCTAGCTGAGGCAGTCCTGTAAGTGCACCTGAGAGAAGGGGGGGGTGTTGTTATTTTTCCTCCCTGGACCAAAGGTACATCTGTGCTGACTGCTGTCCTTTCCATAGTGAAGAGCCTCTCTATCCTATCACTAAACTGCCACAGCCAATCACGCTCCACGCTCCGCTAGCTGCTGCTCCGTTAGCTGTGGAGCTCCATCAGCTTTCAG
Source organism: Osmerus eperlanus (assembly GCF_963692335.1). Lineage (NCBI taxonomy): Eukaryota > Metazoa > Chordata > Actinopteri > Osmeriformes > Osmeridae > Osmerus > Osmerus eperlanus. The sequence goes on from NC_085038.1 coordinate 5,189,918, forward strand.
CAAAGGTCCCTCGACTCCCCAGCCCCCCGCCGTCCACCCCTCTTTCTCATCCTTGACCCTCTTCCTCTGCCTTCTCCGCTCCTTCCCAGTGCATTGTGCTCTAACCTGGCAGAGCCGGAAAGGAGTCTCTGTTGTTGCATTGGGTTGTCCTTCATAGAGCTCTTTCCATTGGGTTGCAGCCTGGTTCAATGGTGTTCCACACAAGTCACAATTGGCAATTAAGGGAATAATGATTTCAAGTCCCTTTAGAGGCCGGGAAATAATGAGATTTCTTAGTACCTTCACTTCCTGATGAAGGTTGACTTTGTTTGCTCAATGTAATGCAGTCATATTTGTGGATTTATTTTGGGGGGGATTTTATCATTGTATTCTTTGCGTTTGATACATACAGTTTTTACTGTGTTTCTAAAGGTTTTCTTTAAGAACAAGAAGCTGATATCAGTCGGAAAAATGTACGTGCTGAATATGTGTCCTTGGGTTTGCCTGCAAACACAGGCTGCCACCCTGCAGTTTGTCACCAGCCCTGCCATGAGGGCTCGTAATGTCCTGTCAAAACCCATTTACCTCTCTCAGCCGGTATGGCTGGCACTGGGCTGCCCCGATCTGACAAGGGCCAGCTCCAGGGGAGGAGAGGGGGAGGAGAGGGGGAGGAGAGAGGGAGGAGAGGGGAGGAGAGGGGGAGGAGAGGGGCAGGAGAGGGGGAGGAGAGAGGAGAAGGACAGCAGCCCAGCTCTTCCCTGGGTTATTTCCAGGCTGCCTGTGAGTGAGAGGCAGGCGTCTGTTAACAGGATGGCCCTCACTGTAGGCTTTCACACATGTAGTCTCAGCATTCCATAGTCCAAGTCCATAGCTCAGATCCCTTCCAAACTGAAAGGGGCCAAACAGAAAATGATGGTTTATGAAACAGGAAATATTTCATTTCATAGGCGAAATCCGGTCAAATGACACCAGAATCAGTCTTTGGGGTTTTAAACGGATTCTTCTGGTCTCGGTGCCCTTCCAAAGTTTGAGAAGGACCCAGTCCTCCTGTACCAAAGTCATCCCTTATCAAGTCCAAACTCCTCCTCAGATCCATGAGAGCTTTTGGATTTGTGGAAGTGTTGTTTGCTCCACCCTGCAGGAGATTGAAGCGATCTCTGTCGCCTGCTTCATTATAGCACTTTCTCTCCCAAAGTATTGATTTGCTCAGCCTGCTCCCCTGTGATATTAGATAGGATCGGATTGGAGCAACGCTCAGGGCCCGTCTGCAGCATTCTGAGCAGCCTACCCTGAGCCCTTATCGAGGATGGACAGTGGGTTACATGTTTAGCAGTGGCTGGGGGAAGATAAACCATGTATCGACTGCTAGCCCCCTGGAAGGTGGCTGCCATTGATTGGGCAAACTGTCAATGCTTGACCTCGAAGTACACCAGGCCAATCAATATGCCCAATCTAATGGGGGAATTATTCAAGCAACCTGCCCCTAAAAATGCTCCTGTGCTTTTAAATTCACGTCATGAATTGGCTACCATTAAACGTTTGACAATTCCCAATTTTACAAAAAGCTACTCTATATTTTCACAATTTGATTCGTGGTCTTGTCCACAATTACATGACTAAAGGTCCTATTGAATGAAATATTCTAAGTGAGAAAGCATGGCATGATGTACATTGAAGATGACCTCTACTGCATTTCTCTGAACACTGCCCTGCTCTCACTTAAAATGTATATTTTTCATCTCTGTGTTTCAGCGTGGTTCTTGGGTAAATCATATAAGTCTGACCTTTCCAAGTCGCTGCTAATCAATACCAGCTGTCTCGCAACAGATGCAGGTCACCTTCTGACTCCATGTGGTCTGCAGTCCACCAGCCAAAAGACAATTATAGTCTTAAAACCGTCCAGGGGTGCCTCAGTGCTTTACTGGTTGAGTGCTTTCATCATGTAGGCTAGGGCCTAAAGGAGGGGCCCGGGTTCAATTCCAGCCTGGGCCGTTTCCTGCATGTCCTCCCCTCTCTCTCTCTCTCCCCTACATTTCCTGTTTATCTATACTTTTTATATCCCAATAAATTCAGAATTGCCTTAAAAATATATGAACTGTGTATATAAAAAAACAAAGTTGTTGTTCTGCTTTAATAGCCCATGCCTTTACGGTACTTTATTTTTGAATGTTGCTTTGCATCCAACAACAGAGTATGGTATAAATGCAGCCTGAAATAAACCCATTCAGTCATTTATTTTGCAGCCAGGTGGTCTAGCCTCTGAGAATGAGCAGTTTTCAGGAACTGATTGGGAATTACCTTTAATGAGTGCTCTTTTGGAAAGCAATGTGGTGACACCACGTGTAGCCTCGCTTTGGTCTCCCTATGCCGCTCTCAAAGAGATTTGCATTAGAGAGGTGTGACGTGAAGGAGAGCAACAAAGACATTCGACATTTGGGTATAGATTCCACTTATCTGAACTCACACTCTCCACGTTAAAGGAGCTGGATAAGCTGTTGGATAAGGCCCTTCTGTGGTTTCCATCGATAAAGGGTTTCATACACCCCCATCGGTCATCATCTGCCCTTTGAATTTTCATTTAGCTGAACACGATTGGAATACATTTTTCACATGAGCAAATGGTAGATCCATAATTCATACCGGATGGTTTGCCGAGTTGCTGAACGTAGGCCCTTTTTCCACCCAGCGGGTAGGAGGGCTGTGGAGGTTCAATGGGGACCTCATGGTGTTTTGGTCTGACTGAACACAAAAGAAGCACCTACCCTGAGGGCAATGCTGTTATGGTTATGGTCTTGATAGGTTTCTTGAAAGGGATTTCAGCCTGTTAGGCTGATGTTTTACAACACAGCCGTGAGGGGAGTTAACAGGTGTTTCCCTATCCTCTTTGCTGTCACGATTTTTGCCCTTCATCTCCCTCCCTGCCCAATGCGTATGATAAATGAAAGAGAATTGGTACCTCAGAAATATGATGACACCACAAAGGATTCACCCGAGAGATTTTGTCACAGCCTTGCAGTCTATAGTCACATCTTCTGAGTGACAGGTTTTAATATGGTGGTTTGTACTCTGACCCACCTGTGGAGAATCCTGCAGACAGTGGCCTTGTTCACTGAGCTCAGCTTCCTGATGGTAACAAGAGCAGATCAGAGACACCAGCCAAATGAGGTCAGTGCTCATTGGATCTGTTCCCCTGTCTGATTGGGGTATGGTTGGCGCGCTCACCTGGTCTGAGCCTCTGCCTGCTCCTAATGCTGTGGACCCACCTGACGCCCACTACACACACACACACACACACACACACACACACACACACACACACACACACACACACACACACATACCGCAGACAGAGGAGGCACCTGAGGTGTGGCTGTAGGGTTTGTCTGATGTGCAAAACACTAATCTCCTTTAGGGGCGAAACCCTCACACACACTGTACACACCCACACACACCCACAGACAACATTCTACTGTATTCTACTGTCATTCTACTGTAAAACTGGAGGATTTAACCAAGGTATACTCATCTCACCGCACATTTATCTTCAGGCTACGAATTAGAATGAATGAACCTTCTAACCTCTGGGACTGTGTTTCTAGGAGATGTTTTTTGCAGAGGTTTTTCCTGTGTTCTGTTCTCATCATGCTGTAGATATATTTGTCTTCAGTGTTGTTCTTAACCCCTGTGGTCCATGTGAGAGGCTCTGAAGCAGGATACTGGTCACTAGAGCTATCCAAGCCAAAGAATCGCACAACATGACACATCAATACCTGTTAGGGCTTAACATGTTCGGTCATGTACATGATAACCAAACTTCTTGTGCAATGCCTCCTGAAAAACTGTATTATTTATCAGTTTGTTGTTTGGTTTCTTGGTGGGTGAATTCAGACAAAATGTTGGTGAAATAGACCTTCACAAGGCCTTTTAGATGACCTAAAATGTGAGTGTAGGCTGTGAAACCAGATATTCTTTTATAATACCTTTGGGCACTGAGTATGAAAATTGCCCTCTTCCTATCAAAAGATGTCAGAGTTGTGGGGCCATCTCTGGCAGACACCACCCCCTCCATAGACATGACAAAGCCCATAGACATATTCTGTGTGTAATATGATATGAAGGTACAGGTTAGTTGGGTGATACTAGCCCCAGCACAAGGGAACCACTTCCACACCCTGTGAGCAAGTAGCCGTCACAAAGATGTCTCCATGACATTCAGCCTAAAACCTAGGTTCTCCCTGTTGCATTTTTCCTTTTTGAATGTTGACAAAATTGGCAAATTATTGTAACTTTGACCCAAATGTTTTTTTTTAAATAGTATTTTGTTGTTATTTAATTATGAAACAAATCAATTTAATTTAAATTGTCTACATATCAATTCATAGATTGTTGTGGCTGCTCTCCCTCAGCTCAATCTCTGCTTTCTCTTACAGACACTTCCTGAAAGAATGATTCCTCTGAGCTGTTAAACACAAAGTTTATCCCAAAGATTGAACCTCTCTCGGTTAGTGTGGCCTACTCCTTTTATGTCACTGTCAGAATAAGGTTGATAGGAGATTACAATCTCTTGGTTTGGAGGAGCCAGTAGGTGTGGATCAGGTTGAGAATGCCATCCCATCCTGAGTTTATCTGAAAAGATGGCAGAAGAGATTGTGGCTACAGAGGGTATCTGAATGCCGATGATTCTTGACAGCCAGGCCCAGTTACAAGAATAATCCCGAATAATTCTGTCCAGAGGAACACAGTTTTTGAAAACTGACTTGACTTATGGTGCTAGTATTTTGATACAGAAGAGATCATTCAGATCTTATGTTTTGACATGCAATGAAATCTACTGTAGCTGGCACTTTAAATTAACTCCACCTGGAGTAGAGGTTTCAGCTGTTCTGTATTATTATTGCACAGTTTGACATTCCACCCAAACTGGAGCATATTATCGTTCCAATTCTCTCTTTTTCACTCAGTGCATTTGAGGAGACAGAAGTTTGCTTTCCGTGAACTCACTTTGAGAGCTTTCTTTTCATGTGAGCACACATCACTATCTTGATGCAAACAGACAGCACCGGTCGGAACTGTCAAGGTTCTCTGCGCCTTCAGAGATGTCAGCAAGTCCCGCCTCGGTCCTAACAATCCAGGCGGACAGGCAGGCGGGAAGGCAGGCGGGCACGGACTAGCTGCTCCAGCTGGAGGCAGAACAAGCTGTGTCATGGATATGCGCCCAGGGACAGAGATGATGTGATGGAGATATTAGTTTTCTCGTCAGTGGAAATGATGATCTAGAAAAAAAGGATCTTGGGAATGGTGGCATTAATGTGGATATTTCCTCACAATCTCATTAAAGCATTGATACAGTTTCTCTAGATGGCTGTGGCTGCAGAGTAGACCTTGCAGACATGAAATGATGTTCTACCCAGCTGCACTAAGAAATTTAGCTTTGTGTTTAGAAAAATGACACATTTTCTTGGAAATTCTCTTCAAGAGCTGTCATGTCTGGTCCCCAGTGACATTCCTTTGAATATTGGCTTCATTTTCCTCTTGCTTCGCCATTCAAAATAACAAGTCAACTGTAAAACAAGAACTGGGTGAAAGCAGGCAATAAAAATATGCTTTCATTTTTACCCCCCTATAAAAATACTTCAAGGGCTTTTTTTTGGTCAAAACTAAAAGCAATTGCATACTCTGTTATGACAAGATGACAAATAGGCCTGCATCCCTTGGAAACAGCTCTCTAGTTGAACAAGGCAAAATCAAAGAGGGAAAACAAAGTAGAGGGTGTTTGACTTATTTTCTATCCCAGGGCTCAGTTAGCAGTGACAGGACTAGAGGTAGTTAATGGAATCTGCTGAACTGGCATCTCTGTCCTTTTACCTCAAAGAAGCTTCCTTTCCAAATGAATACAGACACCTTTCCAGTAAAAGCCACTCCTGAGAGAAACCATGCACTACCCACATATTTGGCCTGCTCCGGGATCTTGGTTAACTGTCACCCAATAGTCTGTCTTTGATGGCAGATGGCACAATAACTCACTTTAGCTTGTGTTGCTCACACATCAATCACCTCAAAGGCTTCTCTCTATCAGGAGGTGCCTCCTCTGATTTGAGTTCTGTATGTGCAGAATGGTTAACACAACAACTTGAAGTATCTCATAAAGATTAATGATACACATTGGCCCATCTATGTTGACTATCCTATAGATTTTTCTTGTTCATTAGAAACATGGCTCTAGTCTATGCCGGTTGTTCCATAGGGTCTACTTAGGCATATGGATTACTTAAGGGAAATCACGACTGTACTTTGCAACTGACCCCATAAATCAGACATAAATCAATCTGAGAAAGCATGGAAAAGGAACATTCTCTTCTCAGCTAGTATCAGCAGATGGCGAGACATGCACACTAGCTGCTCCTCTGCAGAGCACGTTCAGGAACAGCGGCCGTTGACCTGGCGCTGGTGTAAAGCTGTCTTTCATTGGCGGCTCAGAGGTGCTCTGAGAAGGTTCATCAAGCACATGTGTTTCCGGCGGCAGATGGGAGCAGGCACACGTTCCGTTCGTGTAACATTCCCGAGAGTCTCACACAGTAATTGAATCCGTGTAGTTAGTTGGCCTGACAGCACGGGCAGTTAGAGCAGAATTCTTCCGGTGTCAAATGGAATTTTCACTCACCACACAAAGGAGAGCTCTTAAAAAGGAGGATAAAATGGCAGTAGAAAAGTGCTGATTCTTGGCAGGGGCTATGCAGTAGCTTGACAGCGCAGCAATAAAAACTTGGCCTGACTCATAACTCTGTCTGGGATTCTCAAGGCTATAACCCTCACAGAAACACATCATTCACTTCACTTGGTGCTGGTGGAATAGCTGGACAGGTGTGCCACACTCAACATTCACTGGGTGTTGTTTTGTCTGAGGCAAAGAACAAATGGGTATTTCCTTTTATGTGATGATATGTTGATGGTTTTACAGTGAGGGGTGATACAGATTTTAGTTTAAGAAAGTGACTTGCTGAGTGGCCTACTGCAATTGTTCTTAAAGCTAGTGGATGCTGAGAGGCACAGTGAAAGGATCCAGGCTGAAAAGAAGAAGAACGATTAAATGATGTGTTGCCTCCATTTCTGTTCTGCTCAGAGAGGGTGTCACTCAGCATGCCATACCCAGAGAACAGGCTTGTGGAAGAGTGTTTACCTCAGAAGAGTGTTTGCCCTTGTCCTTACTGACCTGCGCTCCTCACCGGTGTCATCAGCATTGCCTTGAGACTCACTTGAGTCTATTCTCCAATTGAATATGCTAAAGCCTTATAGAAACTAAAGACAATGGTTGATTGCAATATGAGATGCAACTGCTCCATCTACAGACATTGATTAAAGAATGAATCGTGGTCTATCATATAAATAAGCTCCAATGAATGCTGATTTGCAAATATTGGTACACATTGTGAATAATTTTGCTGTAGGCCACTGTATTTATTTCAATGTTTTGCATCACAGTGTGATTTCTCAAGATTCATAATAGGTCAAGATTGATTAGCCCAGTGGGGTATGGATGAGAGGATTTCCTGAATACTTTGTTATAGTATGTTTGTCATAGTTCTCGGCAGTATAAATATGCAGTAATTTGCATTAATCAAGGGATCTTAAATAGCTGTTGAATCTCAGGGGTTAACGAACAAAAAACAAAGAATGTGTTCTCAAACTAGTAAATTCCTGTTTCAAATGTTAAGTGTAGCTGAAAAAGAAATATTTATTTTTCCACATGATCTCAATTTGAAAGTAGGCGACGGTAACCATGAGCTTATCCAATCGTCGTTTGAGAAGTGCAATTCTATTTCTAGGGATATACTGACATTTAGCGGCGTAAGATAATAGGCAGAGTTTATGAGGAAGTACGGTTTGTCCCTCGTTGGTTATAGTCATGTTGAGAACGCGCTTATGGGTGACGGGTGTGTGGTGTGTACGTGCAAGTGGAGAGCTGTTAGGTAAGAACAAAATGTTCTTTTATAAAAAATGCATTTTGTAAAAAGAAATGTAATGGCACAATTAAAACACATAACTGGGATTGTGTCGTGGTCGAATGCTTTTTGGTCATTTAAAATGTTACCCATGACTACTCACATACAGTAGTGAAAGTGACAACCCAAAACAAAAACAAGCTAGTTTGGTTTGCTAGCTGTCAGCTGTTAGCTTGATGTTGATCAGCCCGGGTAGATAAATAGTCTACAGCTAGCAGACGTTATGTGTTATATGCAACTCCCCTGCGTCAAGACAACCAACGTTATTCAAATGCTGTAACTGCAAATCTTGTACTATTTCGATGGTGCTACATGCAAATGTTTTGAAACTTCCAATCCTTCAAATGTCCAGGCCTTCAGACTGTAACGTAACATGTAGCCTAGTTAACCAGATGGCGAGTTATATCATCTGAAAAATAAGCCTAACGCTGTTTAGGTTTTATTATATTCTCTTTCAGTTCCTCGTAGTTAAAGCGAGTAGGCATAATGAAAAAAAAATTGTAAGGGTCATACACAGCATCACCACAGCTGTATTGTGTTTCCCAGGTCTTCAACGGATTAAAGTGCTAAGGAGGGATCAGGATGACTAGTGTAAGTAAAAGAGTATACTTAAAATCATCACGCAGGATGTTGTTGCAGGATCCAGGTGGTTCTGGTACCTAATGACAGCTGTCCCTATGCAGGTGATCTGTGGGCGAGTCAGGCAGGTCCTGTCTCACACTGCTGGACGCCAGGCACTGACAACCTTCCGGGTCGGACGAATCAGAACGTTTTCTGCTACGAGCTCTGATGAGCCCTACGTAGCTGTATCACACACAGACTCAGGTACTTCAGCTGCTATATTCTTCAAGTCACAGATCCAGATCTATGTTGTGAGGAAAAAATATTATAACTTAGGCGTATTCTCCGACATATTCATGTTTTAGCTTGCCAAAATGATACTTCAACTCGTTGTCAATGTAAATCTTGGCCTCCCTAGGGACTAGAACCGTGTGGCCCGATGAAAGCATGGGACCATTCGGCCCTCAGGACCAACGATTCCAGCTGCCAGGCAATGTGGGTTTCGACTGTCACCTGGAGGGTACCGCGGACCAGCGGAGAGGCCCAGTCCACAGGACAGTCCCCGACGTCCTCACTACCCCCACCAGCTCTGAGAGGCACGAGTTTGTCCTGGCTCAGTTCGTCAGTGAGTTCCAGGTAGATAAAAAAAAAAATCCCATCATCATCCTTGAAAGGAAATTGCCTTTAAGTACAAGTATTGTTACAGGTACTTTAACAGTGTATTTGTTGAACACTCACAGATGTTGTTTCCTTTCAGGTTAAAGGGGGTAACGTATTAGCAGCGAGAGTTCGCAAGGCGGAGCATTATTTTGATCATTCAAACGTGGACTGCTCAATACAATCCTGTCCAGAGCTGCTAAAGAAAGGTGCTTAATGCTAACTTATCCAAGAGTTGTATTCTCTTTTTGCTAAATACATTTGAATACAGAATGTGTTATATTTTGTGTCCACTAGAGGGTGATAAGAGCCTGTGCAAACCATCACACTCATGAAATGCTCCTCTCATAAAATAATCAGTAGTCAGTAAAGTTTTCTGTCAATGTCCAGAAAGGCTCCCAATGAGCTGATGTAATGACTACTTGCAACTCTTCTCTCTTCACATCAGACTTTGAGTCCTATTTCCCAGCGGCCCCCGCCAGTGCTATAACCGTGGTCACCGTGACTCACCGAGACACGCTGCGTGAAGAAACAGACCCAGACAAGCAGATGTTGCAAAAAGTGAGTACTAGCGCCAGAACGGTTTTCTCCTCACCGAGTTACCTCCAGTTCTCAATTCTGACTCATGCACTCATATGATGTTGTGACAGTTTGTCAGTGGTGCCAAGGAGATGTGCTTCACCCTGTGGACCGCGGGGTTCTGGGCTGACTTCATCAACCCCTCTTCCGGAGTAGCTGTGAGTGTCTAGCTGGGGTTTGGTCTTTCGTTCTTGCCTATCCCGTTTTACATTTACATTTAGTCATTTAGCAGACGCTCTTATCCAGAGCGACTTACAGTAAGTACAGGGACATTCCCCCCGAGGCAAGTAGGATGAAGTGCCTTGCCCAAGGACACAATGTCATTTTGCACTGCAGGGAATCGAACCGGCAACCTTCTGATTAATAGCCCGACTCCCTAACCGCTCAGCCATCTGACCCCCCGTTTTACCTGTCGCTCTGCATCATATTAGGTACAGACTCGTTGATCATTGTGCCATATCTACAGGCTCCATGGCCTCTGGGGTGATCTGTAAAGCGTTCCTGTCCCTCTTCCCCCTCACAGTTTTTTGGATCTCAGTCCAGCCACGCCGTCCTGGCATCAGAGGAGCAGTGGGTCCACCTGGGCTTCAATATTGAGAACCAGGGCTCGTGCAAAGTCATCAACCACGTCCTGAGAGGAACTCCGGTGTTTGTAGGAACAGTTTTTACTAACGCACCTACCAATAGTCATGTTATGGAGAGGCTGCAAGGTCACACTCATGGACTGGGAACTGGAAACTAGCTTCTTTTTAATTGCAAATCCCAATATGAGAGTACAAAGACTGTCCTTGTGCACCTAGGATGAGTCTGGAACAGAAACCCACCTACCTGTTGCATTGACACACGCACAGTAAGTGTCTTTTAGGGTGCCCAAAGGTTGTCTGTATATGAAACTATATACAACTAAGGCATCAAGAAATGTGTCACTCAACTATGTACTAAGTAGCAGGTAAGGTGGGGTACTATGATGACTCATGTGATGTCATTAACACTTGATTCATGAAGTTTCCTTTGGCAGCTATGGTTAACAAATGAGAATAATCCATTGAACTACATTTGATAAACACCAGGCTACTTTCAGTAAGAGCCAACACTTGTATGTGAGTTCATCGTGATCATGGATTTTTCACATTTTACTAACACTATGTCAACAGAAATATGACCTGTTGCTGTGATGCATGTTTTCAACAGCATTGTCTGCTTGTGTCAGAATGGAGGAAAATAGTGTCAGTGTTTGGAATGACATGAGGACCTGTTCACAGTTGATATGCAGAGCTGTGGTAGTTCTCAGGATTCTTTTACTCTATAAACCTGGCACAGACTACAAGAAATGCATTGTCGCACACAGTAATATACACAACTTGAATTTGTATACAGCTTTGGATAATCCTGTAATCCTGAAAAGCTTTTCACTGGAGTAATTAAATGAAATTACAAAAGATATGAGAACCTGTTTGTGAGGCTAATATTAAAACAACAATATGGGTAATCCAGATTGAGATTTTAAGATGAAATTTGAGGCTAAAATGTTCTTGCAAGTGTCAGACCTCAAGGATTAATCCTTTTTTTAAAAAAGAGAATAGCAAAAAATAAATGTTTAATTTTCCAGTAGGTGGTCAACAGAGGCCTGGAGGGTGGGATCTTATCTGAGAAGACTTCTCAGACTTTCAGGAAGCCTTGGCCAGAGAGATAAATTAACACCCTGCTAAACAAGAATAATCCCCTTATCAAGGACTTCATATTACACATCCAGGATTTAAAGCCCTTGAAAGGCATCATCTTTTCACTGCTTGGAATAACAGGAGGAAGAAGTGTTTTCTTAAGCCCACGTCCTGCATTAATGCACAAGCTCACCGGAGCTCCACTCCTGGGCCCAGTGGGTCAGAGGGGAGCTGAGCCGAGCATGTTTTGTATTAATTCTTTCTCTTTTTCTTTCTTATATTCACTTTTTCATATCTGTTAGTATACAGGCCATTTTGAAAACTAGATTTACAGTACTGTATAGGCAATCAAACAGTGCCAGCCAATGTTTTAATTGGACGAAACAGATATACAGCAAAAAAAAACTCTTAGTATCTGTCCACAAACTAGTTTTAGTTCTCTACTACTTCATCAAAAACATTAATTATACAACCTATATAATAGTTCAAAGTAACAAATTGTATCCACAAAATTAATATAAAAATAAATACTTTCTATGTACACGCTGCAGAGTACAAACATGTACTATAACAGACTTGTGAACATCAAATTTCAAGATGGAATCCAATCCCACACTTTCATTTCTGCACATAGTTGAGAAAGAGCATGCAAGTATGAAAAAATTTCTTTACCCACTGATGTCCCTTTAAGTTTGAATTGTGTTTTAGCTAACCTAATTAACATTCAGCTGTTTGGTATTTACTGGTACTATATTCTCTTTTAAAGGTCATTCTTTGCCAATAGCCTAGTAAACTCTGGAAAAATCAAATAAAAACATGACGGGTATAAAAAGAAATAAACAATGACATCATCTATGTGTGGTTCTATGAATTAATACTGCTCCGGTACAGTAAACATTAAATAAATTACACAACCCAAGAGATAATAATACGAGATCTCAGACCTCTACATACACCCACATGTCCTGCTAGGCTCATGGCTACCGTTGGAAGCCTTTCCATTGTCATGTGTGGCTGGCTAGTGTAATGCTGAGGAGGTTTGCAACGACAGAGCCACTGAGCAGCCAGGTGCTGGAAAGCTGCAGGGTGGCACTTCGGAGCGGGGAGGAGGTGGAGAATACTGCACCTGTCTTGTTTCTCGGCAACTGCAGGTTACAAATATTTCCTTCGCAACAAGAGATGCAGACCTAAAACCAGCGTCCAAGTCAGTAACTCGCTTTCTGTCCTTGTCTAATAATGTAAACCCACCAGCACAGAATACTTTTAAAACCCTGCAATGACAGTAGGTTTAATAAACTGTATATAGTGGTTAGCTGTGAATATTTCAGTTTGAAAGTTCTCTCACACAAAGCACGTGTCTCTTTGTGAATGGTAGGTGTGTGTCCTCACCTGGTAGCCGTCATTGTTGACGTCTGTGCAGCCGGTGGAAAGACAGTCCTCCAGGGCCACACAGCGCTTGGTCACGGACACGCTATCCCCCTGGACGTCCATCATGTGGAGTGTGTAGCAGTACCGTGTTTCTGTCAAAGACAGTGTTCTTTTTGTATGACTTTAACCAGGTCTTTCAGTCTAACAAGGAACGAGGGAGTATCACTGAATTGGCTGAGTTGAAAGTAAGAATAGAAGAAACAGTGCCTCATTGCTTTCCAGATACCTGGAAATAAGTTTGAATCTGATACTGAATGTACACCGATTTGGATGCATAGTCAACTACCAGAAGCAAGAAGGCATAATCATTCGTACAATCTGTGAATTCAAGTTTCTGACCTAATCTTGTGCTTTGTTGGATGGATAGAAGGTGAGGAGTCGGTCATTTCTAGTTGTGGTCTGGAGGAGGGTGTACAGGTACAGAGCAGGCTGACTGTAGGCCTTACCTCGAGGACAGTATACGTCTGGGGCCCAGCGGTTACACTCATAGTTATCTGCAGAGTCTTTGCATGTGAAGCATTTGAATCCACCAGGATGAGGTGTTGCTATGCAGAGAAAAGAAGAACTTATTTTTCAGGTTGCACAACATGGAATAACAATGGCTTTAACTACATGTAATCAGTTGTACGCCACTTTGGATAAAAGTGTCTGCTAAATAAATTAAATGTTAAGTGTAAAGGTAACTACACTACACTGAAGTGTAACTCAACCCCATGTCCTACATCCATCTAATTAGCTGCATGGTCCAAAATCCAAACTATAGCACATAAAACTGTCAACGAATCAAAAACAATTGACACCTCATTCATTCAATGGGGATACAAATAAAGAAATAGAGAACACCATCCACTTACATAAAATATTTTTTAAAGACATGTTGTTTGCACACAGTATCAAACAATCAATTCCGCTGTCTACATCGTCTTAAAACTCTTTAGAAAAACCATCTGTTGTGATCAAGCGGCAGTCTGTTTGCTGTTCCCATTGGCAGCCATTACATGAACAGGAACAGGCCTCTCCGTCCACGACAGCTATAGGTCTGGGGGTCACGCAAACTTCACTCACAGAACAAATCCTGTCACTCATGTGGGGCACAGACGCAGCCATGACCACCACCTCTCCCTCCTCCTCACTGCTACCCCCCCCCCCCCACCCAGCCCTCCCTGCCCCTCTACTAATCCTCCATATCCATGCCCCAGCGAAGGTCACCCTATACCCCGTATATGGTTAGCCTGGGGCCCAAATGTACACACACTTCTAGAAAAATTCCAACCCCCCCCACCCCCCACCATCCCTATGAAATCCAGAGCTGTGAACCTGATCCTAGCGATTCCTCTGACTCTCATGATGTTAGAGGCAGATTGGGCTTAAAAAAGTCTAAGTAAAAGATCTTTGAGATTTCATATGTGACTGCAGGGGCCTGTTGGGGGAAGGGGGGCTATTAGTGCGATGGTCGCCCTCCTACATGCTTGTCTCTCGGAGCGAGTGTCAGGTTGTTTTAGCCCTTAATCTGTGGATTTACATACCTCTCACGCGTCGCCAAGCCAGCTTTATCAGACTGCTTCGAGCCAAGAGGCTGAGGGCCAGAGAGCGGTCTCATGTACTCTGGCAGACATACAGTATACTATCCTCAATACAGACAGAATTAAGAGACAATGGTGTGATTCAGGACCATTCTCACTGGGGCTATGACCTTTGAGGGATTGATGTAATTGACAACACTCTGAAATTAGGCTCCACTGCTCTCGCTTTATGCAAGACAGACTTGGGAGGATTCCATTTGAACCCCTAGGACAATTAGAGTCTATGTACACTGTGTACTGTCGATGGATAATGCTGTTGTGGACAAGTGCCCCCTGGTGATGATGAATGAATGGGGTGCATGTGCATGTTTCATTGAGAGGAACCTGGGCATTATAACATAAATATAAAGACAGTATTGAAGTTATGCGATATACTGTACATGATGGATGGAGCAAGATGATGTCTTTCACTGTAAAATCACGTGATTGGGCATTTTTTGGCCAATCAGCGAGGAGTGCCAGCAGCAGGACCCGGGCCACTGTTGGCCAGGCCTCCATGGTTGGTTGAGACCCTCCACATGCAGGTGTCCGATTGGCCAGCAGCGTCTTCAGAAAAAAACATCCAGCAAGCTGTCAAGAGAGAGGGAAAGAACTTGATCTTTAACTCACATATTCAACATCACACCAGATACAACCCCAGTGGGGTGGGGATATTAATAAATTAAACATACAAGATCGATTTGTCCACCATGGTGATCAGCTGTTCATCTCAGCCATGCTGTGTTAGTCTCTAATTAAAAGAAAGGTCATGTCAACCCCCTAGTTAGTCTTCCAGCAAAATACTTATGTAGGCTTTATCTTCAGGCTTGATGGAAGGCAAATAAAGCATAAGACCTGGTTCATTACTTATCTTTTAAGGAAACATTGAACCTTGCACTTCCCAGGATGTAAAGACATTTTAAAGGCATTTTAGCTCCCAGGCCTTTTGACCCTCCTGGCCCCCTGGGTTTTCTGGATGGGTCGTCAATGAGGAAATACAGAGACTAGATTAGTATTAGCTGACAAGCCATTTAGCTCTGACCCTGGTTGTACTGTACCAGTCTGGAACAGAATGGCAGGTCAGCATATTATAGGGAGGTGGCCCCTCTCCAGACCTGCTCTCCTTCCATACTGCTGCCCCTGATGAATAGGACCACTACCCCGTGAGTAAAGCCCCCAGAAAGAGGGGAAGGGGGGGGGGGCAACAAAGCAATTTCATTCAATGATGTTGTTTTTACTTAGAAATGAAAATTATTTAGCAGAAGCCATCATAAAGGAATGAGTGAAGAGGTGAAATAAAGTCACGCATAAACCTGCCTACTTTATAAACCTTGGTTTGTACATGCTTCCATAGTCCCAAATACCATTTGAGATGTTCACGGTTTCCAACCACAAGGATGTAACGTCTTGTGACAACTTGTACATTCTAGTCTTAAGGATCTGAAGGGAACTAGTATTGCCTTGACGATTCAGCATCATGTCTCCTATTGAACTCCTATTCAACATGAACTGGATCTTTCCATCTGCCTCTATATAATTAAAAGCCCTCAAAAGGAAGGATCCTCGTTCATCTGAATAGTCCACCAGCATGCCACTTCACTTGGCAAACGTGTTATTGGGTTTTTTTTAGTCGTATGAAACTACAACCAAACTGTGTTGTTTACTTCTTCTGAGCTTACCTGAAAGCTCTTGTATAATAGTGTAACCCAAAACTAAAAAAACAATGACAAAAAAAAGAATAGTTTAAGACTATGAGGTTTTGCATGTTAATGCAACATGACAGCTTGAAGTACAGTATACTGACAAAGGTTCTAGGATGACTGGTTTGTTCAACCCACCTTACTTAGTAAGGTATGTATTTCTGCAAGATTTGTTGTCTTATTACCAGGGTTTCCTTAATTCCACTTGAATACCTGTTCTCTACTTCATTCATGAATGCACAAAATGTGGTAATCTGGTATTTCGCAAGCCCCTTGTGTGATGAGTGTGTCTATACAACTGGAGGAGGGGTAGGAGTAGCATGTGCCAACGTGTTGTTATTTATTTCCAAGCATTCTCACCATAAATAGTTGGGATGGAAACTTCAATCATTTCTTCTTTCAATTCTACTGCCAGCCCTGAAAGCTATGAACATATCCGTCATCAACTTTGTATTACCTTGATGCATTCCTTTGTAAATTAAAACGGCAGTGGTGTGTAAGGATTTAAAAAAAAAACCATTTTATTCAGGACAGATTTAAGACAGGTTGATAGATGTCTGGTGGCAGGAAATGGCTGAGGTAATTACTAGATTTGGAGCAATTGTGCTTCCTTTCCTATACAGAGGATACAGCTTAGAAACCACTTGGAGCCCCCCCCCCCCCCCCCCTGCCTGTCTGTTCCTCATTCCTCTGGCCGTCTGCCAGTAATCACACGTCGAGGTGGGACTCATACTGTAACTACTTAGATGATCAGGAAAACAGTCAAAAAAAATAAAAAAAATAACTACAGCCACAGTTTAGTAGAAGCCATTCTAATTCTAATGTCACAGGCCTTTCCCCTACATTGCTCTTACATCAGGACAGCTTCTCCACCACTGCCAGGTGGGAAAGGCAATCCACGCAATGTGATATTCCAGGTCAACAACAGCCTGTGAATGGGCACTCCTCCTTTCAGACAGAGAGATCCTGGGACTGACTCACTGAGCCAACTAGGCTGCTTTGCTGGTGTACCCAAATCATAGATTTATGAATTTCGAAAAAAAAGTCCACAATTAATCGTTGAATCTGCATCCAATATCCATTAATATACAGTACATACATGACCTGTAGACATACATGACCTGCAGACATGCTTACATACATGACCTGCAGACATGCACATGTTTGAAAGAGAGAGAGACATAAGGATACACACAGTACAGTGATACAGGTCATAGTGAAAGCTTAGTCATGCACTGATGTCTGACCATTCACTCTTTTTGCAAAACATTTTGAAAAAAAAAGAAAAGTTTTTACCATCTTTGGCAGTGAAATGGTTTGCATAGAAAGGGTCTGTCTATATAGATAACCACCCTCACTTGGAAAGTTATCGGCTAGACAGGATGTCGTCACTGACCACATACCAACTGAGTTGATACCGGGATGGAAACAGCTTCTTGACGTTCCACAGTGACATTGAAGAGCACTACACTACAGGGCATTCTGTACATGATGCTAGCTACTGGCAAGGCTCCCTTGCATGTGTGTTGGAGAGTGTGTATGTGTGTGTGTGTGTGTGTGTGGGGGGGGGGCTGGGTGAGGGAGCACAAATTGGGTCTATCCCACTCCTGCCGCCACCGACACTGGGACACAGTTAAAAGGCCAAAGGGAGCTAATTGGGATTGGAAGGGGAGTTTTTTTTCTTTCAAGACCCTTCATCTTTATACAGAACTGTGACAAAGCTCACAGATTACCAACCAAAGCTTTCACGTTCACAGGATGAGAACCGCTGCTTTCGCCTGCTTAAAATCTGAGCCCTGGGTGATGTTTTTTCCTTTTTTCAAGTGCAGTTCAAGACCAGGTCAACTTCATATACATCTGTTGTGGTTACTTTCTGTTTTCCCACGTCTACGTACTGTAAGAGCAAAATATACATGGATCAGTATCCAACTATGAGATAGACAGACGTAGATCTCGCAGCACATCCTCTGCAAGAGTTCTCTCTAGACGATTAGGAGATGTTTGATGTCAAGCCCTGGCCGCTTACAGCCCAGACTTTTAAACACCCACACATCAACAAGGCCAAGATAGAGCACACAGTCCCGAGTAGAGCTTTGTGGGAGACAAGCTGCAGTTCAAAGCAAGGGCCGAATTAAACTGTGTGGAAATTAATTCTAACCCCTTTCTTTGATCTGCATTTCTAAAGACACCAAAGTCTCTGAGAAAACTGTAGAGTGAATTGATTTTATTTTCCTTTCTCACACAAGATAGACTGTTCATTCTTCCGATAGTGAGATTTTCCATTCCAAGTATACAGTCTTTGCCTTATTTTGCATAAAATCAACCCTCTGGTTTTCAAAAGATATTACAATTGAGAACAACAAACTTGCAAATGTTCCTTTTGAAATTCTTGCTATGTCTTTGCTAAATACCTATGTAAATCACTGCTATGGATCTACAAGTGGAAGGCCACTTCTGCTGGGTCCTGAGTTGTACTGTAGAGACCTGCAGGGCACAGAGGGGGCAGAGCTCAAACACGTCTACCCATGCCCTCTCTCCCTTGTCAGACCCAACCAGCATCCATTATGCATGTCAGTTCCAAAGCATGGTTAGGAAACCATGTTTCTCACAGGCTTGGAAGAGAGACAAGCAGAAGAGCGTGTCCACAATCATCCTTTCACCTTTTTAAGGTCCTAAACGCTATAACCCCAACTCTGTTTTGGTTTGTGAATATGAGTGAGAGTAGAGAGGAGGATAGAGAGACTCACTAGACGCTCAGGCATCCCCTGTCTGTCTTACTCAAGCTGTTTCAGAGCAAACATTTCATTGTCAAA
This sequence comes from Osmerus eperlanus, assembly GCF_963692335.1. Taxonomy (NCBI): domain Eukaryota; kingdom Metazoa; phylum Chordata; class Actinopteri; order Osmeriformes; family Osmeridae; genus Osmerus; species Osmerus eperlanus. Next base: position 5,208,858 of record NC_085038.1, read on the forward strand.
TGTATAAAAACAATCTTGGCTGTTATCTCATCTAAAAACATATATACTGTTAGGCACCTTTGTGTGGCAGTTCCAACATCATGCTGAAGTGACGCTAGACATTCTGCAATAACTCTACCTAGATGTGACATGTGTGACCATCATCCACACACTGTGACATAGACAGATGTGTACGCAGACATGCCAGAGCACAAGACATGTTTTTTCTTGCACTAGGTCAGCAAAAAAGATGCAGGAATTCCAACAAACAAGTTAAATCAAACGGGCTGCCGTTAAGTAGTTTTGTTTAGACGGTGGCATTATTGGTAGGATTTCTAAAAACCTGACAAAGAAAAAAAGGTGAACAGGTAATTCCTTGTTTGGAGTGTGCGTGCTTCTAGAAGGAGGGCTCCAGTCCGAACAGTAGTCTCACAACAGAGCTGAAACACTCACAAACAAACAGTACATTCATCAGCATGCAATGCTGTAACTGTGAGAAGCCTGTACACCTGGACGGCTGGAGCTAACCGTTGATAGCAGGGGCCCCAGGCAGAAGCAATTTAAGCCTGCCATCCCTAGAGCTGTAATAACACTTTGCCTCAGCATATACAGTTAGTGACTGATGAAGTCCAGGTGTCTTGTGGTTAAAAATAATGTACATGCCAATCAATCAGAGTAGTGCTTCACAAACTGGGTTGATGCCTGCAATAGGCTATAACTACTCCATTTAATAAAAGCTGGGTGGTGGATATCCTTGCATTGTGGTGTATTGGAGCTGCTCTTGGGAGTTTGAAGTAAGACACCCAGGTTCTTTATCGACCAGGCACATATGTCGGGGCTTAGAAACTTCTGCCATGCACCTGCTGGTCTGTAAGTCAGACCGCGCTGCAATTTCAACTCCTTTGGATACAATCACTTTAAATAACGGAATGCTGACCATGGACACGACGTGTTAATAAACTCATCAATTGTATCGTAGTTTGGAGATAAGGCTACATCTACGTAGGGGTATGTTTTTACACGAATTGTTTAACGTTGAAAGGACATTCAAAATCAGTATAATAACGACTTGGCGACCGAAATATAATATGAAACAAACTTGCAATTATAGGTGAATACGTGGAACAAACCAATAAATTAGAGATTTTTTTTATTGTAATCTAACTTATTCACTGCACAATTAGTAAGACATGCAAATAAAGTGTAGATATGACTTAATAGGCTATTTCGGTACACTTACCAAAACACTTTCTTCTTTCGTTAGGGTTAGGGTTTCTCCTTTCGTCTTTATGTAACCGTAAATGTTTGACAAATACTCATTCATGTATACAAACTAGTTAGAAAGCTGTGGAGTGGATTCGTCCTTGCTCATGTTGCTTTCATGTCAGATCCTGGTTGTTCGGGTCCAATCAGACGTGTCGGTAGGCGTGCTTTACGCCCTTGTCAAATGTGTGGGCTCAAATAGAGAGTTTGTGGAGTGTGTGTTTAGTTATTGCTCATGACAGTCATGATACAAACGACGTTGTGTCCTTGGGCAAGGCACTTCACCCTACTTGCCTCGGGGAATGTCCCTGTACTTACTGTAAATCGCTCTGGATAAGAGCGTCTGCTAAATGACAATGTAAAATGTAAACGTAAAAGCAGGTCAGATGGTTTGCATGGTTGGCATCTGCTGCCTAACGAACCAAACTGTGTTCCAGACGTTCCAGAACTAAAAGCATCCATTATGAATTATGTTTGTTTATTTGTTTGTAGATAAGCATGCATGAATGTACATGCATCAGTCAAGTCTATTTGTGTTTGCATGTGTGTATTTGTATGTGTTGATGCACCTGCTTGTTTGTATATCTGTGGGTGAAAAAAGCGACTGTAGCAAAGGCTTGGTGGCCAGTGAGCGAAGACACAGCGTCTCATCTGTGTTCTGCTCCGGCTGTATCAGTCCCTCTCACTTTATCCCTGCACATGCACAGAACGCTCCTGGGGCCTGTCATCAGCAACCCGGCGGAATGCAGTCAGTTCATTTTCTTCCCTTTTTATGATCCCAGTCACAGCCACAGTAAGTAGACACGGAGGATGACTGCTCGCCGTGTATCATGAAGGGCCAACTATGACGGTTGTGTTTTTTGATTGCTAAATAATATAAATAAGTTCGTTTTGCACTAAAATACAGACGTTAGCTGAATTTCAATCTAATCATGTTTTTCATTTGGCCTCACTTGTAGTTTTTCAAAGAAGAAAACCATGCTTGTTTCACCTGATCAGTCAGTTTGCTCCCCTCAGCCCATGTTGGTGTTGCGACTGCCTTTTGGGACCCTGCTTATAGTCCTGAAACCAACAAGGCTGAAAAAGTGTTGGAATCCCTTCAGAACATCATGACCAATTAGTACAGTGACCCCTGGCTGATAGGGGAATGTTAATCTTGCAAATGTAGTGAAATACCACACAACAGTACACAAACATCCAATTCTGGAAGGTCTATGTGGACTGGAATGGCTCTGTGTGTAGAGTGTAGGCATAGGGAGCCTACAAAACATTAAACATATTCTGAACTTTATATATTCTGTCATTTCATACATTTCCAATTAGGCAACTTTTGTATGGGGAATAGGTGCTGGTACTATAGCAACACAACATACATTACGATTGTTACTAGCGTATCTTTGGTGACATGGTGAGAGACCTTGAGGACAATTCCAACAATGTCTTCTCCAAGCTGTAAGCAAGAATACTAGATATACTACCCAGCATAAGGGGGAGTACATTTGTCTTCTCGGACCCATCAAGTCAAGAGCTGACCCTTTGAACCCTCCAGACATGGAATCTCCAGTGTGAGACACACAGGAATGACTGATGCAATGGTATACTGACAAGTTTCTTGTCAAACAGTGATATTTTGGTAGCATGTGGACTAGCGTGATCCCTGCCCGGCAGGCAGATGTCCGATCTGTCATGTCGGACCCTTCAGCAGCACCTTACAAGACACACCCCCTGGAATGAAGGAATGACAGCAAACAGTTTCTCCCAGGAAGTCCTCGGCGGGCTGCCAGTGTGTTTCCCAGGTTTCATGTGCTGAGCTGAGAAAGTGGTTTGAACGTCAGGACACTTGTAGCTCTCAGCTGTCCAGTTGTTTACGAGGCGACAGTCTGCAGTCTATGAACGTGTTTCATCAGATCAAGTGGACTTCAAAATGAAAAAGAATGGTTGAGAACTGCTGTTCATCAGGCGCAGGAGAGATTCAGTATGTTTGTCCTTCTTGTAATTTAAATGTAAATGAATGAAGCCCTGCTCATTTACATTTACATTTTAGTCATTTTGCAGACGCTCTTATCCAGAGCGACTTACAGTAAGTACAGGGACATTCCCCCGAGGCAAGTAGGGTGAAGTGCCTTGCCCAAGGACACAACGTCAGTTGGCACGGCCGGGAATCGAACTGGCAACCTTCGGATTACTAGCCCGATTCCCTCACCGCTCAGCCAACTGACTCCCTGCTCATGCAAAACTAAATATTTTTTTGCTGTTGGCTCAAGGAAGCCAGTCAGTTCTTTAGAAGCGTTTCTGCCATAGTGGGACAAAAGCTCTAAAAGATAGTCAGTGTCGTACAAGCATTCCTTTTCACCAATGTTCTCCTCAGGCCAAGAAAACGTCCTTCAAGATTCCATCACAATCACCGTGTTTGAGATTCCATTGCTCAATGCAGCAGGAGAAGGATGAGCCAGTATGACATGATGTTTAAATGTCAAAAGAGCACACTTGTTCCCAGATCAGTCTGTGTGTGTGTGGAGTTTGCTGTAGAAGCAGTATGTAAAGGGATGAGGAGGAGTTTCACAGCGTTCCGATTGGCTTGCCTCCAAAGGTTAAAGCAGTGTTCGTTTGTCTGACACTGACACTTCCTAGCCTGGGAAAGCAAATGAAAAATCACTGTCAGACTGACACACACCGATCAGTGGTCTTCTCTTATCAACTAATTCCATGAAATAAGTAACTGCATTCCAAAACCCATCGTCTTGCTGGCTTTTTGGAGATTTACTTGTTGACAATGTTCCAGACAATGTTTCTTGTGACCATTGTGACAAATTCGGACACATTGTCTTTTCACCTTCCTCTCATATTCCTAAACTCGTCTTCTGTCACTCTCAGGTGACCCTGTCCCTTCATTACAATCTGGGTGAGACCCCAGCCTCTAGGTCATTGCTATTGGCAGTGGAGTCTGGTTTTCCCCTTGGTTGTCACACTGGCAGCCCCACATAAAATGAACACCAGAATCCTCAAACAAGGCCTTTCTTTGTGCACCCTTCTAGGCAGGAAATCATGATGCCTTTATTGGGCTTTTGTTCAGATAACAGGGGGACCAAGAAAGGGACTGGGGACAATGGGTTTCAGGTATCCAGGGCTTACATTCCGCAAACAGAACGGTACTTTTGTGAAGGCCCTAGTGGCATTTTTCCAGCCTGACAGCTTGGGCATTTGGGAGGCTGGCCAGCAATCAGGTAGGATCTCTTCTGCAGTTACTCAATGACATTTCCTTCATTCAGAGAGAGAGGCCTTAGTGATTGAAGAATCCATGCATGCTCTGTCTGTTCTCTGGCTAGGCAATCAAAACGGCTCAAACTGAACACAATGGATGCCACCTGCTCTGATACCCTTTAAAGGTCACTCACTGACCATGCTATTCAGCATTGAAGACAGAAACTTTAGAACATTACTTCTGCATATTAAGTTTAGCTTAATAATAACAAATATGAATTGGAGCCTAACATGTAAGGAATACGTGTTCAACCTGTACCAGAAAATAAATCTATTATTTATGGAAACCAGAGTTTGAAATTACACCATACTGTAGCTACGTATACAAACGCCACCATTGTCTTTCACGTTGCCAATACACTGGTCTATTCATGCCATTGCCCACCTGAACATAGGGACAAAAATCTGTTGTTATTCATTCAAAGAAAAGCATATGCGGTTCCGGCCTGGTCGGGTCACATTTCCTCCAAGAACAGTGTGTTTTCTTTCAAAACAGATCCTGCTTTTAAAACAGACATCACATACAGGATCTCCAAGGGCAAACAGAGATCAGATTTATTTGCTTAAATCGTGGCCACTAATCCAAGCATCTCTGGGGCTTAGAGTCCCTTTTTGGTGGGGATATGTCTAAGTGTCATCTCCATGGTGATGTCATAGTGAACTGGTCTGGTGGTACCTGTGAGGACATGTCAGGAAGATAATCAAGCAGAGAAGGAAGATGGCCAGATTTGGGTTTAGTTTGGATTTGTGGTAGTTTGCTCTTTACCAAGTACATTGTCTGCATCTGTATTTCAGTTAACCTCAGGTGAAAGTTATTTAAAAAAAGGACAGCCCCAAGATTATTAGCAGTAATACATTACCACTACTAGATAAAGTTAAATATCTTTATTTGCTCTAATTCAAACATTTAAAATGAGTTATACAACATGCACTTATACAGTAAATGTCATTATCAGTCAAGTACAGCAGGCGTACCATATTCCTTCTGAAGCCATCCATGTTCAATAGCATTGTCTATTGTAACAACTGAATGCTAAATACAGAAACCATACAACCATAAATAATTAGTCCTGCCATGATAACTGCTATCATTTGCAGATGAGCACATTTAAAATAATGTGTACACCCAAGAACATGCTGAAATACAATAACATGTAAAGCAATGTAGGAACATATTAAACTCTGAGGGTCATTTCTGAGAGAGGGCATGTTTCTCCATTGCATGTAGCCACTAAGATTTCTTCTAGTTTTTTCATGAAGGCTCAAAGGGTTGTTCAGTCAGTCAGAAACAAACAATACTGCGTGTCAAAAAGTCTCCAAGAGTTTCTAAAGGCACTAAGGTCAGCAGGTTAAGCCAAAGCCTGCTACTGTCTGCAGTGGGCAGCTTGGTCAAACATCAGTTCACATATTACTCGTGCCATACTGTGAGAGAAAGTTCTAGGTCTGTATGTAAAAAAACTTTGCTTTGCTTTGAGAGTGCAGTGTACTGTCTCCTGTCTGACTGCAGGGACATCTGATTGGCTGATCAGCATCTCAGCTGCAGGTGGAAGACAGTACCATACACCTTAACCCTACACCTAAGAAAATTCCCAATAAATCATCCCATGGTATCCCTTGGTACAGTGTGGTATTTCTATCCATTTCAAAAGTAAAAGGTATTACTAAACCAGTAAATCACAAACGACAGGTCTGTATTGTAACTAATGCTGACAATTCATGCCAAACACTGTTACTTCCCACTAACTCTGAATGATCAAGCTAGTAGTGCCCCTCTTTCTCAAGGAAGTTGTTATGTATCATGAAGGTAACAGACTATGCAACAGACTACGAAAGAGACTATGCAATACCAAACAGACAAAAAGCTTTGGAAAATGATAACAGAGACCATAACTACATATCTATTGTAAGCGAGCGCGGAAAAGGTGCAAATTATAATTGCTAAACTATTTTAATGCAAAAACACAGTGCAGGTGGAGCTCAAATGCCAATGCAATTTTTTTACAGGTGCATTTCGACGCTTCACAAGAACAACCCCTGTAGATCTACTACAGTACACTTGGAGAGCTCTCAAAGCAGTTAATGCAGTATGCGATTACATTGCACGGCCATATGTACTGTATCATGTAAATATATACAGGAGCTGAAAGAGTTAGGTGAGGAGGAGGTTTGTCTGCCAGTCAGTGAAAGATGAGACAGTCAGGTTGGCGTTCCAAGAACAGGCAGGGGGGTGCAGGTAGGTAGGGGGCCAAGGTGGTTCAGCTATGAGGTGGTCTGTACATGCAGGTCCTGGGTCTATCTGCAGTCGGAAAGAGGAACAAAGGACTGATTAATATCCACAAATTAGATACAAATTCATCAAATCCAGGGTGCTTTTTTTTTCTGGATATCAAAGCAGCCAGTCCTGTCAGTCCAAGAAACTAAGCTCTCCTGACCTCTAGTGTTCATATGTGTGCACTACAACCAACAGTTATCCCCATGCTCTGCCATCAATGTTAAACCAAGCCGTCACTAAGGAAGCCTGGGTGGGTGCCACTCCCCCCAACCTTACTTGTTGTGGTTGTACTGGTGGCTGTAGACAGTAGGGGAGGACAGAGGGTGGTGTCCTGAGCGGATGGGCTTAGCTGGAAGACAGACAGACAGACAGACAAGGCAACACCAGTCATTAATAGATACCCTGCAAGCTGTACTGGATAGCAGGACGGCTCCCACAGCTGAACCAGGGTAGATAATTCAAACACATAGTCACCGATCTGAGCAGAGTTGCCCCTCCTGGCCAGGTTCTTGGCCCTCACGGCCTCCTTGATGCGGTCCACCTCCGTCTGGTAGCGCTTGCGGTCTCTCATGGCGTTCTCCTTGGCCTCCTTCAGGGCGTTCTCCAGGGCCTTGACCCGCTCCGCCGTGGCCCGCAGACGCTTCTCCAGCTTGGGCAGTTCACAGCGCAGGTCTGCGTTGTCACGGACCAGCTGCACTCGCATTCAGATACACAGTCAGACACGCATACCATCACATGTATTAGAGCAGTCGACAGATTTAAATCATTCATTTTGAGCAATCTTCTTGTTATGTTTTATTTACCAATAGGTGGCCATATTTGTTTGATCTCATATTTGTTTGATCTCACGAACTTTGTCAGTTCACATGTAGCCAAGGACGAGTGAGGGATGATTCAGTGTGACATTACCTGCTTGTGGACTTTGGTGAGCTGCTCCAGGTTGTTCTCCAGGAAGGAGATTTTCTGTTTCTGAGCGGCGCTGCCCACTCCATCTTCACAGTCCAGCTCGGCGCTCTGAACACATGCAGAGCACACAGCAGTCAGTCAACTGAGAACCTACAAACATCCGCTTAGGACAATGACTGACCCATCACCATGAATAGCATTTTTCAAATAGATAATGTTATTTTGTGTGACATGGCCTAGAATATGTGACATGTTCTACAACATGACATGTTGTAGAACATGCATATGTACCTTCTTGACGCGTGTTGTGAGGTCTTGTACAAAGATTTTGCGCAAGTTATGCAGAGTCTGCAGCTCCTTTGCCTGTGGGAAAAAAAGAGTTTAGAGAACTTATGGTCGATAAGGACTTTCTAAATGGACGAATCCCAAAGCGGTGACATACCACAGTCTCCTCCAGTCCCTTAAGGTCTTCCTGAGCCTGCTCTTTCTGTTCATTTAGGAGCCTGAGGCACAGAAAACAAACAAGGTTGCAAATACATGTACAGATGTCTTGACTACAACAATAAAGAAGCCAGACCTTCGGAACTAGCATCAAATGGTTTCGACATAGAAAGGAAAGAATTCAAAAGAAAAACGACAATTTTGAGTTAGATCCGAGGTCAAGGGATACCTACACAAGGTTCTGAAGTTTGGCGTCTTTCTCCTGTTCCTCTGCTTTGAGTTTTTCATAATCAGACATCATCCTCGCTTGCTCCAGCAGTAGTCCTTGGTTCAGACTGGGGAGAAAGCAAGTGAGAAAGAGGACAGCAGACAGAGGGAGAGAGGGAAGGAGGGGAGGAAGGACGGAAGGGCATAAAGGTGGGAAGGCAGACGTAAGTCCTAAAGCAGAGTTCGCATTTGTTGAACGCATTCTGTGCTACCATCGTGCAATAGACATCCCGGTCACAACTTTCTTTGCACATGGAGGCGTGCCGGAAATCAGACGCCTTCAGAGCTGAAGGGTTGTGCCACTCACTCGGTGAGCTTGTCCAGCACCCTCTGCTTGTCCTCAATCTCGTCGCGCAGGCGAGACAGCTGCTTCTGGTGGGCCTCTCGGTGGCACTCCATCTGCTCCTCCAGGGTCTTCTGTGTGAGGGCCCACCAGAGGAGGTTACACACCCGCCCACGCACACCCACACGCAGCCACGCACACACCCTCCCACACACACCCACACGCAGCCACGCACACACCCGCCCACACAAACACTTACACCCACTCACATCCAGTACTAGTCAAAAGTTTGGACACATTGAATGGGAAAATGTGTCCAAACTTTTGACTGGTACTGTATACTGTACGTGCAGTCATACGTACACACACACACACCCATACTGTACATGCACATACTCACACACGTGCTTACCTTGATATCCTCCTCTCCCTGCAGCCTGCTCATGCTCTCCTTCTCCTTATCCGACACCACGTGCATTTTCTCTGAGAAAACAACAATCCATTTCAGTGATTGGTGCATTTAATAACGACGCCGAGAGCGAGACACAGTACGAGAGCCAAACGGATGTCTGAGACCTAGGGCACTCAGAAGCCATCTTAGAATCACAAGCAGAGTGATGAGCTGACCACACAGTGTAAACGCCTCCCTCGGGTCATAGCAGAGAATGACTACGATGTTGGAGGCCTTGTGAAACGGTCCTGGGTGCTGTGGGAGAGTGCAGCAGGTGCTGCGGCCAAGGCTCACCCTGAGCATGGAGCTTGGCCAGCTCCTCTGTGAGAGCATCCTGGGTCTCCTCCAGCTGTCTCTTCTTCTGCTCCATGTTCTGCATGTAGTCCGTCAGGGACTTGATCTTCGCCTGGTGCTGCAATGTCGCCGTGGCATGGGAGGACACACACACACACACAATATACCCTAATATTTGAAAAAGCACATTTGGGATATCTACTGTGCATGTCATGGTCATTTAGAAAACCAAACCTTAACTGTGGTATCTGAACTTCTCTCAACAAAATACTTACTTTCTTTTAAAACACAAAAGAATATTGAAGTAAACCCAAATAAGTATTCATCCAAGCTTCATATCGTTTTTGACATTCTTTTACTTTTGACCTTGACACATTTTATTCTTTACCCTGCCCAACCGATCCCACACAGTTTCAGGTATGCTCAGGTCAGGACTCAAGGTGGGATCAATGAGATCCTTCACCATGGCCCAGCACTTTTACACACGACTGTATGTATGTACTGTATGCTTGGCTTAGACCCTCCCGGTTACCTGGGAGATGAGTAACTGGCAGGAGGCCAGCTCCTTCTCGTTGGCCTGCATCTTGCGGCTGGTGTCTGCGTGGGCGCTCTCCAGCTGCTTGCTGCGGTTGACCAGCGACTTAACCTCTGACTTCATCTTGCTGATGTAGAGACGGGCCATGGTGAACTCTTCCTCGATAGCCACCCCGTTACCGTTCCCCTCGGAAGTCTGTTGGACACAAAGAAAGTGTGTTGGTGTTGTTTGCTTCACAAAATGGAAGAACGTTTGTAGGCGTGTGCGCATGTGTGTCTACGTCTGTCTGCGTTCTGTGGGTCGGTTAGTGTGTCTGTAAGTGCATGTATGTATCTATCTGTGGTCTGAGGTTTGGTGTGTGTTTTTGTGTGTGTGTATGTACCATCTTGACGTCGTTGGCGCCGATGATGCTCCCTATATCGCTGAGTTCCCTCAGCAGCAGGTTGAGGATCTCAGACGCTCTCTTCTTCTGGTGACCACTGAGCTCCTGGAGATGAGCCAGCTCCCTCTGCACCTCCACTAGCACCGCCTGGCACAAACACACACACACACTTGAATTACCATACAAGTTCCGTTTGTGTCAAACATAGACCGAAGAATAGACCGAATCCCTTCTATGAAATGCCATTTCAAATGTCATCACAAACATTCTTTTTGTCGTTTTAGACTTCTCACACAGGTCCCCAAAACAAGTCTCTCCTCTCTGTCCTCTCCCCTGTCTCCTCTCACTCACGGTCTTCTGGACCAGCTCCTCTGTCAGCTGGTGGTTGGAGCGGCTCCTGTCCTCCACCTCCTGGCTCTTCTGGTCGTAGTTGACGGCCAGCTCCTCCAGGGCCTGCAGCACCTCCTTCACCTCCTCCTTGGCTGCCTCGTTCTCCTGTTGCAGGCGCGTCAGGATGTCCTGCACCTTCACGTAGTCCAACTTTGTTGACGCCAGCAGCTACAAGTACACACACACACAGGAATATAGACATACAAATGCATTCTTACTACTAAAACATCCAGTAGTGCTCTTCTAAGCATAGGTACATGTAGTACTAATATATAACTGCAAGGTGGCGCTGTTGAGCTATTGCAGTTACCTCTTCCTGGTCCAGCATCTGTTCCTTCAGCTTCTCCACCAGCTGACTCTGCTGGTTGATCTCATCGTCCTGGGAAAGAACAAATAAGCAATGATCATACACATATTCAAGGTCTAATCGTCGTACGACGTCATCACCGTAACTGCTGCGTCGCCCTCCATGTCGGGCGACATCCACCCCTGGACCTGGGCCGACCCACCTTGTCGTCCAGCTGCTTGTAGAGGTTGCTGATGTCCTCCTCATACTTGCTCTTCTCCTCGCTGGAGACGGCGCTGCTGGCCAGGACCTGGTTGTCGATGACGGGCGTGTTGTCGCAGGGCTCTTGGTTCTTCTGGTCCTTGGCACTCAGCTGCTCTTCTTCCGGAACGTTCTCACCTGGGACCCGGAAGCAAGACAGAGAGGGGGAGGTCAGGGGTCAACGCTCTGGTCTTGCATGGTGACGGTAGGCTACTGCATGACTAGAGTGGTTTTGTTCAAGTCACACGCAACATGTGACACTGGTCTGGTGGCCAACTTCTGTGGGTCTGCAGTATGTGTGTGTATTAGTGTGTGTAGGCCATTGTTGCTGCCAAGGTGGGGAATGTCAAAAGCTATGTTAGTGATAATAATGCATCCCAGTGTTCCCAGTTCCCAGTTCCTCGTTTCCAGTGTTCTGGAACACTTCACTGCTCCTTACCGTTCCTCCAACGGTTGAGTTCCATCTCCAGGCGCTGGATGATGTTCTTCAGGCTCTTGTTCTTGTCCTTCTCCTTCTCATACTTCTTCTTCCACTCCTCGGCGGTCAGCTCCAGGTTCACAGACACGGTGTTCTTGATGGTCTTGGCCCTGCGTGGGGGTTAGGACGAAGGAAGTTAGAAGGAACACTCAGATAAGAGTTTTCTCAAGGCCTGGGGTTTTGCCACAGATCCAATCCAGATCGATCCAGCAGATTAGATTTTCTAATACATTCATTACCATCATTATGAAGAACCTTGGAGGTGGTATGGGAAACAGGCCTTTCCACTGGTGCTTCAAGGCTGAGTTTATCTGTGGCAGATCGCTCATCCACTAGTGAACTACCGGGTGACAGTAGGAGCTTGCGATTTACATTTACATTTACACATTTAATCATTTAGCAGACGCTCTTATCCAGAGCGACTTACAGTAAGTACAGGGACATTCTCCCCGAGGCAAGTAGGGTGAAGTGCCTTGCCCAAGGACACAACCTCATTTGACACAGCCGGGAATCGAAGCAACAACCTTCAGATTACTAGCCCGATTCCCTAACCACTCAGCCACCTGACTCCCTGTCAGGTGCCTCTGATTGTCTGCACCTCTCCTGACTTCCTCCTCTAGGTCCCTCTTTGGTGTGTGCCTGATGAGTGCTTGCATAATCAAGCCCTGACCTTTTCAGCTCAGTCTCCAGATGATGAAAACAGAAGGTTTGTCATCTCTCAACGACCCCGGACACACCCTCAGCTTAGCAAGTGACCCTTCGCCGCCACCCCGCCACCTCAACCCAGCCCCTCTCTTTAAAACGACAGGGCTTTTCTCTGTTTCTCTGCTGCGTCTCCGACGAGAGAGCTGTGTGTGTCTGCTGCGAGTGTGTGTGCTGCGAGTGTGTCTACTGCGTGAGAGTGCTGCGAGTGTGTCTACTGCATGAGTGTGCTGCGAGTGTGTCTACTGCGTGAGAGTGCTGCGAGTGTGTCTACTGCATGAGTGTGCTGCGAGTGTGTCTACTGCATGAGTGTGCTGCGAGTGTGTCTACTGCATGAGTGTGCTGCGAGTGTGTCTACTGCGTGAGTGTGCTGTGCGTGTGTCTACTGCATGAGTATGCTGTGCGTGTATCTGTGCCAGAGGACACAGAGGACAAACAGTACAGCTCTGCTCTGCCCGTGCTGGCGGAGACAGAGTAGCAGGTCTCCCTGGAGCAGAGCACTGTGCTGTGGTGCGCTCTACTGCACTGTCATACCATGTGACCTACAGCGGCTGCAGAGCTGCAGTGAAGCTCAGAGGAGAGAGGAGGACAGAAAGGAGGAGGGGGGGGGAGGGGGGGGGGACTAGACTAATGAGTCTCTGCTTGCCTTCTTACAATAAAAGTCCAGCTCAGGGATCACCCAGCCACTCAGCTAAGTAGGTTGTCATGGTTGCATAATCTACTGGAGACATGTTGATTGAATGAATTTATCTCCATCAGTTTAGGAGGGCTCTTCGATGATATGAACAGACATAATGGGACATCGATAATATTACCTTAGAGTGGCTAGTTTGTGTGGTAAGTAATGGGTTGTCTTCACTGTGGTTCACAGTCATTAGCATGCTCATAGCCACGATGGCACAATTAGACATTTAGTGGCTTAGGCCCCACCAGATTAGTGGAGTTGGAGTAGGCTAATGTTTAGAATTACCTCAAAGAGAGCTTGTCTTTATAATAGGTACTCACTTTCATTCTTAATTGTGTACAGGCTCATAATCGCGATGATTTTCGCTACAGATACCATTCCATGTAGTGTATCTCTGACCTTGCTCTACAGTTTCTATGCTGTTGTCATGGCAGGAATGGAGGGATGTTAACTAGTTTTGTAGAGAGGAGTAAGGAAAAGGAGACAGGGGGGTGGAGGTAGTGGGGCGGGGGGGCGTTCACCTCTGTCCGAACATGAGGGTGGACTTGGTCTCCGCCTCGTTGTAGACGGAGGGGGAACAGCAGATGATGATGGTGGTCCGACAGTTGCCCCCCAGGGAGTCCTGCAGGATGCGGGTCATCTTGCTGTCTCTGTACGGCACGTGGGTTTTCTAGCAAGGAGACACATCTGTGAGCTCAGACTCGTAGCAAAACAAGAACAGGGTGCAGAGGAGCCCTCCTCATTCCTCGCAGATGGAGTATCTAAGATACTAGAACTAAGAACTTACGGTGCCCTCAGCCAGAGCGGAGATGACGTTCCCAAGCGCCGAAAGGGACTTATTGATATTTTTAGCCTCGTCCAGCACGGCTCCTTCCGCCCCAGTTTTGCTGACCTTCAGGAGACATAAAACCGAGTCAGCGCCTGGCTGAGGAACCCTGTATCAGCACCTTCAACTGACAAACCCGGGCGATGGCACACAGTCGTGTTTTTACTAAATGTACTGTCCTGTACGCTTGTATGGCCTGCCCTACCTTTTCACTGCCTGCCAGGTCAACCAGGTAGAGTTTTCCGGACAGTTTCTTCTCTGTCTCGATGTTCTCCTGTTTGATGTTGATCAGGAAGATGCTGTGACTCCTGGAACTGTGCTCGTTCATGTCTGCAACAACGCAACAATGAGGCCTTCTGCTTAATGCGTACAAAAGTGAACTACGCAGCATTGACTGAACAGGTGAGAAGGTATATATACTGTGTGTATGTCTGGGTGCGAAATGCTGACAAGTTAACAGGGCACGTACTTGTCACTGCCACATGTCGGTTATTCTTGCCCTCATCGATGACGTCCATGACCTCCTCCGGGCTGGAGACGAATCGCTCTGTACAGCCCTGGAAGACCACCACAGCTTCATCAGCGGTGACCCTCTGAACCAGATGGAGAAAGTTTCTGGAGCAACGTTTTCCTTACCTTGACATAGGGCACCCTGTTTTTGTCCTCGTGTACAGCAAGGTTGGTCTTTGAAACTTAAAAATAGAAAACAAAGGTGTTCTCTTTAACACAAACACACACACACTTTTGAACATGAAAACATCGAAATCCGCCCCATTTCTTACCATCAAGCAGATCTCTGATCTTGTCGAGGTATATTTCAAAATATGAGACCTTAAGAAATGAAAAGTGAGACAATGTTTGTTATCACAATATACGCTGCCATACTGTAGACAAGAGTTTTGGATCCAAACTGAACCTGCAGTGTTTACCTTGATGTGGAACTCCAGGTTCTCGTCCATGGAGTAGATGTGGTCAAAGATGTCATGGGCGATGCGGGGGATGATGCCCATCAGCTGGGGGTCATGGAGCTTACCCTGGGGTGGGGTGGAGGTGGGGTGGGGGGTTACAGCATGGTACCAAGCATGCCCATCACCAGTGACTAACACAATGTCCATCCCCCTCCTGTCCATTTTGTGTATTAGGTTACTAGCCAATGATTCCTTATTGCCAGTGCTGATGTACTTAATGCCTCTTTAAACTTGAGGACAAATGAGACCCATAGTGATCAAAATATCCTTGGAACGCTATAAACTTACTCCAAATGAATTCTTAATCTCTGAGTAAGACCATTTTGAAATGGCCTGCTCCAATGAAATCCAATATTTTGAATGCTGTCAGAGTGACTGACTAGGTGAGTCATGGTGAAAAGTGTTTATATTCTCAAAGGTGCCTTGATGAACCTTGACCCACAATCTCTAGGTGACACTATTTATCCCCAAAACCTGCCTCAACATTTGTCTAAATACTGGATGTTACACTTAAATTGTCCTTGAACACTATCCTATCTACACATCCACATTTAAATGGCATACAATATCTCAGTTACAGGTCCCCCTGTTGAACAGTAGGGCAGGATGAAGGAGCTCACCTCCATAGTGTGTGTCTTCCCTGAGGACGTTTGCCCATAGGCAAAGATGGTCCCATTGTAGCCTCCAAGGACGTCTGTGTGAACACAACCACGGGACATGGTTTAGCTGAAGCACTTATCAGCAGGGAGATGGATCACGCCAGGGCCAGAGGACATCGACTCAGCCTACCTTTAACAATCTGCTTTGCACACGCATCGTAGACCTGCTCCTGGGCAGTGTTTGGGGGAAGGACGCGGTCAAAGACATATGGCTTGCTCTGTCCAAAACAAAGCAAATGGTGAATCGCAGAGACATACAGCAGGGCAAGGAGACAGACAGGCAGATAAGCAGGCAAACAGACACAAGTGGATGGTTCTAGAAACATCATAATATTGTTTCAGGATTACACTTTAATGGGAGCAAAAGCCTCCCAGGAGAAACCCAGGCCTTTCGTAACAAGTCTGTCAGCACATCTCCGGGGGCAACAGGAGATGTCTCTCCCAGCAGTCTTCCACAGAAGCCTCTCTTTGTCCAAAACAAATGTGATTGCATCAACGCTAAAAAGTGACAGTCATCAAAAAGAACCCCTGAGGTGTCTCATTTGTGTTGTGCTTTAGAAACTTGAAATATTTACAGATACAATTACATAAATAATGTATACACTGGAGGAGAGCTGAGAGAAAGACTACTGTGCTGCAATGTACAACACAGTGTACAGATGAGTTATTGTGCTAAATGTGTGTATTTGTCCAAAAATACTGTATTCGAGGATATTTCGACAATGTATTTAAAGATAACGCGTAGCCTCGCAATATGTAGGCCTAATTAACTGGCTGAAATGAGGCAAACAACAAGGTGGTGTGGATGTCAATCTAACCAACAAACAGTTCCGTATTCCCACCAGATAAGATAATTACGACCTACAGTCGACTGCACAGCAACAAGCTGACTGCTTAAACATAGATTAAAATCGTGTCCTGTGAGGGTTTCCTTTTCCAAAATGGAAATAACTGTCAAAGGCCTATTATATTTCGCCAACCCCAATGTTTCAAAATAAACAGTAAAAATATCAAGGCTAGCCTGTGTTGACATCGCCACAGGTGACAATGCACAACAGAATGTCATTAATGTCACATAATGCAAATTCAGCAAAGCGGAATACCGCAGCATTGTTGAAGTCCAAACTACACCTCAATGCATTGGCCCTATGCAATATTTCTATAGGATTGATCTTGTCAACTGCAGTAGACCGATGCAGGTGCTGCGCAGCCAAAACAACCATAATGGTTTGACAATCCTATAGCCTACGGATAAGGAACATTTAAAAACTCAAATTAGGCTGCATAACCTTTTGTGTAGTTTGTGGGTGGGGAGAGTTCATATGAGCACCGCAGATTTCCGCTGCATCGGTTTGATGATGAAGTTGGTTTTACGCCATTCCCGTTGGCAATGTAGGCTAAATAGGCAATGAAACAGGCTACACCATTTAAGATGAAAAGGGCCAATTAACTTACTGTTATAACCACGGTGTCCTCTTCTTTAAATTTAGGAATGTACTTATCTCCTCTTGTAATTTCGGATTCATTTAATGGCCTAAATCGGCACAATACTTTGATACCGCATTCGGCTGCGTCCGCCATGTCTGTCTTTGCGGATAAGCAAAAGCCACAGCAAAAAACTTAAAGCCGACCTAGTCTGCCAATTCTGCTAGTGTTTATCTGTTGAATAGCGTCAGATAAAACGTCCTTCATCGATGCACCTCTCGCCTTCTGGGCAGAGGCATGGGCAGATCATCTGCAGTTGTCCATTAGGCTACGTTATAGAGGTAAAATAAAAGTCGAACAATTGCCTCCGTCTAAAATCTGGCAGTAGATATCAAGTCTGTATTGAAGGGAGCGGCTTAAGATGTCCATTCAGAAGCCTACATAAGGTGCCCCGAGTTCAGAAACCGCATCATCCTGATCCTGCGCGCGTTCACCGCCCTGCATCAGCACCACTCTTGTATCACTCCCTCCGCCTCTTGGGCTGGTCATCACTATAAACTCTCAACCTTTGCGCAGTTGAATACAAGAGTTGAATTCAAAACGTTAGACTATTAACAATTGAAATACAACTTGAATAACCATTTTTACCAACAGAGAATTGGCTTATTATGTGCAAACTGTTTAATAATGTGCCCAAGTCTATGTTTATTGCTACCCATTTAATCAGGCCAGTGCTAGCTGGTACTAATTTGTGTATTTTATGCTGCAATAGAGCCATCTGCTGTCTCATCATTCACCCCAGTTCATGGTGTGTATGTGCTGTCCCAACAGCCTTGAGGAGCAAGAGTTCTGTATGAGAACCGTGAGCTTGTCTTCCAGTCTGTCCCATTTATAGAACACATTACAAAAATAAATAAATATGATCAATATGGAGCCTACACATGAACCCATACGGTTTACAGCACAGCATACATTCTAATTTGATGATTTTGAAGGACTACTGGGAAAATGTGTCAAAACATAGCATACGTGTGAGACTTGTTTCTTGTGATTTTTCACTTCACCACTAGAGGTGAGCATTGAATTAATAAAGGAAAAACACAAATCAGCAAAGAAACCAAAGCAAATGTTCTAAGCTGTCAAAAAAATCAAATTTGACATCAAGTTTTCAAGTAAGAGTGACCAGTTTTTAATATCTTAAACATCTGTGCAACATTGTTCAAATGTTACATCACTGCATGACCTGTAATGTTCACAATATTTACAAAAACATCTGGTTACACAAATCATAAAAATCCAAACAATTAGAAATTATGGACTCCAATAAACTATTACTAACACACACCAACGCAACAAGTGAGATCAAGTGCACATCATACTTCACAAAGTCTATTTTTGTAAAGTATATATTAGTGAGAAAATATATACTTAATTACAAGTTGAATACAACCCTGACAACAACATTTTTGTAAAACAAAGTTCAAAGAGCAAGCAAAGGTAATGGAACACAAGGTAAAACAATAACCTCACTGGCATATCCAAAATAAAACTAACTGCACATACTCACACGCACAATCTCAGTGAAAATAAAATGAAGACTACACTGATCATTTGAAGAAGGGAAAAAAAACATTTTTTGTTGCTGACCTGCATGGTCAAGAATACTTTCAACTGAGAAAAACAAACAAACCAATTAACACCGGGACGTTACTGGGTCTTAGTGTTACAAGGTCAGAATGGACTTTACCAAAAGAGCACATGTGTTCTCTTGACTGCAGACATCCCCATTTAAAAAATCTTGATTAGGCAAGGTATCATCTTGAAAACAAAAAAGTGGGAAACGCTTCTTGCTTGAAGTTACAGTAGTTTGATAAAACAACGTAAGAAAGTGTATTCTGCATCAAAACAACTGTGAACGAGCCCATCATTGGATGGAAACCCTCTGAAATGCGTAACCCTTGTCTACTTTGTATTGCACTTGACAAGTGTGTAGTGAATGAAATGCTCTGTAACTATAGAAAAACAAATATTACAGTAGCTAGACTGATTGCACAATCATGTACAACCTCTATTCCACTGTAGTTTTGTGATAACCTCATGTCATATTAGTATCTTTGCTTCCACTTAACACTAAAAGAACACTGAAAGCCAAGGTCTCTAGGGGCAGGTAAGAATTTCTTCATGATGCACAATCGTTAATTTCAACAAATCCACAGATGTCTTAACTATCCTAACTAACTGTCTGAAATAGTGTTATAATATTGTCATAATTAACCATACAGTTTCTGAAGCTGACGTCTGTCTGCATTCTTGGACCGTCATGGACTGGACTTACATGTCCAGGCAAGATATCAATACTCTATTTAAATACTAAACGTTCTGCAAGGAACCAATAAGATATCAGTTGTGGCCATTTTAGCAATCTTCTGCTGCAACAATTATCTAGCAGATCTGTAAAAACAAGGTCATGTGTTAAAAAGCAGACTTTTAAATAAAGGAATATTGATGTTAACTGCTAACAGAACACTGTACAAAGATTATTCCCGTGTAAAAAACGCAGACACATATAAGGCTTGAGCTTTTAACTCTTGGTAGTATTATTGCCATCTAGCATATTGTAAAGCTTACAAATAAATATGAAATACTGTACATGAATAAGTTATAACATTAAACAAACAAAAATAAAAACATTTTAAGGCCCCCAATTGAGAAATTATTTCACCATTTCTGAAAACATAGGCAGTTAGTGTTTTTTTTTCTTCACAATCTAGGCTTAGGTCGCATACTATATTGTACAGTACTCTTCAGGATGGTTACTCTATCTTCAGGAGAACTGGCAAGACAATAATAATAATTGAAAATCATAAGAAGGATGAACACAAAATCATATTGCAACAGCTGAATGGTCTTCGACTCCAATGTAGCCTGCAGTTGGGTGAGTTGAGTTAGAAGCACAGACACGTTTAGCTGGTAAAGTTCATTCTGTTTGAACATAAACGAACGCTTACTTGTGTTGAGTGGCTGTCATTTTTCAAGGGGTAACATCATGCCAGTTCACCTGCTGTTTGATACAAAAACAGCAGGTATAATCATAATTGTATAAAAGCTTTACCCTATGCATACAGTCTCAGTGACTGTTTACCGGATAAAAACCAAGACATTGGTACACCTCTGTTTTGTTTTGTACAATAAAAGATAAAATGTGCATTAAGTACGCTTGTACATGACATTATTGTACAATATTTACAAACTTTCTTAATATCATGAAATTTCCGTTTTATCTATATACATATTGAAAATGTATCAGAAATATTTGGACTGTCTATTTTCTTAAATGTAAGATTTTTTTTTTCATTTTGTTTAATATCTTATTCTAACAAAAAATAGTTATTCAGCGAGCTGTAGACAAATTGCAACCGTTGCTTACAGTTTCAAAACTGTATTTGTGATTGGCTTTTCCAGCACCTTCAAAGTCAGTCAGGGAATAAATGGAACAAGAATGTACCACTATCCATATTGTAGCACCTGGTAGGGTTCAAACGGCACAAGGCTTGGTGAACGTTGTTCCAAGGCTGAGTATAGTTCTTAGAACCACGCATTCAATGTTATCTGGAGATCTTTCTTCTCTTGGGCTTGGGCAGCTTCACCTGCTTTTCTCTCGAAGGTAACTGATGAACCTGTTAACAGAGGATTTCTACCATTAGGTCATATTCCATAAAGTGCGCCACACATTTCCCTTCAGCAGCTCAAGAGTATGCATCTGAGAGGCATGCAATCAATGTAGCTTGAGAAACCAGTTTTTCCTTTTGTTGCTAAATGTCAATGGTAATAGTAACAGTAAATGCTATCACTCTAATGCTATCTCCCAGAGCCAGGCCTCCCTGTCAGATGTGGACTGATGAGATGTGCACCGGCAGGGCCGCGGGCAGAGGTTGAGGGGTGCTGCGGTGTGTTTATGTAACCCTCTGACTGGCAACTCCCTGCTGACACAAAGACAGGCCCTCTGGCTGTCTCTGCTCAGCTTAGCTGGTGGGGACGTGCACACACAGAAAATATATATCGAGAGAGAGAGAGCGAGATAGACAGAGAGAGAGAGAGGGGGGGGGAGCAGAGCATGAGGGGGGGGGGGATACAAGGGTTGGGAAAAGGAGAGTAAAAGAAGAGAGAGAGAGGTTTGGAGAGAGAGAGACGTTCTCACCGTGCCCGACATCTTGTCCAGCTCACTCATGGCCTCGTGTATAGCAGCTTCTAAGTGATTATTCAACTTCCCAGCTCTGGTGGAAAAAAAACAAGCAATGTCACAACAGACAACGACACGCAGCTCATTGGACACTTTACAACCCTCTATTCTTAATTTAAGATCCGTATATGTTTATTGTCTGCACCTTCCTGCCACAGTAAATTCCGTGTTTGTGTAACATACATGGCGAATAAACCAAATTCTGATTCTGATTATAATGCGAAAATTCTAGCTGTAAGAATTCTATAGGCTTAGAAGACTATCACTTAACAAATCCACAACTTCCTCCATGCAGACGAGAGGAGAGGAGATGGAGAGTTCTAGGAGGAAGTGAGGGTTCCTAAGGTGAGGGAAAAAGGATGAACAAGCGCTGGTTTTTAATCTCCAGCAGTGACTGTGGTTAACTTTTCGAGCTGGGGGTGGGGGGGGCTAAGGGTGGGTTGGCAGGGCAGCTGCTGTGTAGTCACACACAGAGCACAGGCCAGGTGAGCCTGCGGTCAGTGCTATTCACCTCACCCTAGCAACCAGACTGGAGCTGGTCTGGATGGGGACTACTGAGGGGATTACATTTTTTTTTTTTTTTTTTTTTACCACAGCATACACACAAGAGTATCCTGTTTCTGTACGCTGATGCTTGTCCTTATAAGATCTGGATGTCAAGGCAGGAGAAGAAAACACCAAGGATTTTAGTATTCGTTTGATGGCAGCTTACCTTCTGTTCCGTTTCGTGGCTCTTTCAAGTGCCTCCAGGTCATGAGTGAGTGTCTTCAGTTTCTCAGGCTCCACCTGGGCGAAACAAGCAAGAGCAGAACGTCAGCCTCAACATCATCACACCGTTCTAGTGTTTCTTCCTTCACTAGCCAGACGCAAAAAGGAAAATAATCGAATATCAGTCCCTGCTGAGTGCAAACAAATCAAATACTGTACATTTCAAACCGCACACCATTTTCACAGACACAGCTAAGTGATTCTCCTCACTAGATTCCAGCTCACCTTGCCCTGGTCTTGGAGCTGCAAGCTGGTGTTGTGCACCTGTTCCTCCCCGGCCAGCTTGCCCGGCCAGGAGGGGAAGCCGCCCCACACCAGGTCCCTCATGTTGAAGCTCCTGGGCCGGTACTGGAGCAGCTCGGACGAGGGCGAGTCCGGGTGGCGCAGGTCCTCCTCGCTGCTCAGGCTCTTGGTGTCGGAGGGACTGGGCGTGCAGCCGTTGAAGTGGCCGTTGTAGTGGCCGTACTCCTTGGCCAGGGGGCCCTCCAGGCTGGTGGAGGAGCTGGGAGACTGGTCGTCCCCCGTCAGCTCCTGCCTGTGGGGCCCCAGGCTGTCTCCGTAGCTTCTCACGGAGAAGGGGGCCCCGCCGTTCATGTGGGCGCAGCGCTCCACCATCTGCTCCAGGCGCTCCTTGTAGTTGACGGTGGGCGTCCTGCAGGCGTTGAAGCGGAAGCCGTCGTCCAGGAGGGGGGGGCCGTGGTCTTGGGAGCCATCAGTCGGACACGGGGGAGCGGGGGCCAGGCTGCCCGGACGCTCCATGCAGGGGCTGCTCCTCACCTGGGTGGAGCACTCCAGGAACTCTTCCCCCCCCCAGGAGGCGCTGTGGCCGTCCAGGCCCGAGTGAGCCTCCCCCTCCCACTGTCCTCTGGGGGTGCCGCAGCCCAGGGATCGGAAATAGTCGTGGGCTTCTGGCCCTTCACCGGTGCTCTTGCCCTGCTCTGGGTTGTCCTGGGGCAGGCTTGGCCTGGCCTGCCGGGGTCTGTGCTGCTGGCTCAGGGCTGCCTCTGCCTCCTGGTGGCGTCTGTGCATGTGGATGGCCGCACCGGGGAGGCTGACCGGATCCCCTATGGAGGCAGTGAAGGCACTCATGGCGCTGAGGGCGGGCACGGGGCTGGTGTTTGTGGTGCCGCTCACCGTGGTGGTGATCACCACGTGCATGCCCTTGCTGGCGGCGTCCACCACCGCTCTGTAGATGGCGTCCACCGATTCGCCGCCGCCACCTGCCGGTAGCCTGTCAGAGGCCGACACCCCCGGGGGCGGCCCCTCGCCTGGGCCTGGCCGCTCCCCCCGCCCCTCACCAAACTGCGGGTGGGAGAGCATGCCCTGCGATTCGGTAAGGGACGCCATCCCTGCCTGGGAGTTCATTTGAGTTTGGGGGACAGGGACATTGTCAGGTAAACACACCTGAAACAAACAGATTGAGCATCGAGGCTGTTGGGTCAAATCGAACGGCAAAATTGCACTTATTGAGTCAAATGAAACAGCAAAATCGATAGCTGTGGTACAGACCTGGTAGTTCTGGTAGAGACAAGCCATAGAGTTGGAGGAGGAGCTGCAGTCTGGGTAGAGGACTTCAGAGTAGGCCGGGGAGCCCTGAAACCTGGGGAGGCCCTGCAGGCTCTGGTGGTGGAGGGACTGGTGCTGGGCCTGGCCGTGGTGCTGGTACACCTGGCCACCACCCCCCCCACTGTGGTGGAGCTGCAGGCTGCCCAGCTGGGGGCTGCGCATACCGCAGTTGAGGGACGTCGGGTCACCTGTTTGGGAGCGAAAGTGAACATGTCATCGAACACAATGTTTGAATGTCAACATACTCCCCGTTTTATGGTGACGTAATAAGACGTTGGCAGAATATCATGGAGTCAGAATATCCGTTTTTTGGACCATTTTTGTCACCACGGTGGAAAATGTGCGTAGAATGGCAGAGGAGAGATAAAGGGGAGAGATGGAGAGAGGGGAAATGTGTCTGTGTGTTTGTGTGGGATACGGCCTGTGGCTGGTCACACTAGCTGGGAGGTGACTGGGCCAGCTGGTGCAGTGCTGCAGAGTTAGAGACCTAGCTGGGCAGCTGCGTACTAAGCTCTCTCTCTCTCCTCCTCTTCCTCTCTCACCTCACTCGTTTCCTGCACGGCCAGCAGCCGGGGATCATCCACTGAGACCACCCGCTATGATATAGCGATGGTGGTTGCCGGGGAAGTTACTATGGTAACCGCGTGATGATTGGTGGTGCTGTCTGAGGCTTTCGGGGCAGCATCCTGGAGGCTGGGGGTTTGAGGGACATAATTTAACAGGCCAGGGGAGGAGGTCAGAGCCAGGGCCTGATGCTGGACTGGCTGGCTGGTGGTGTGATGCAGGGGACAGAGGGAGGGGCTGTGGGCATGAGCTAAGGGAAACATGTGACCAAGCTGGGCAGATCAGAGTCCATTTTCAGAGCGCTACAGCCATGGTTTAGCTACACTACTGGTTGTAGGTGTACCTCGGTGTTTATGAAAGTACACCTTTTGAGACGGTGGATCGATCCTAGCATGAGGGAAATGGAACCAAAGACATGAAGCCTGGACCAACGACACACAGTGAAGACTGAACTTAGCAGCACCTCTGAAGGAATAGCTTACCCACATATTTTCAATGGCGTTTAGTCTACGAAACTGAGATGTACAGACTACACGAGCCAAATACAGTCACATTCAACACTGCTGGCAGTAAGAGGGAGAAGAAAAAAAACACGTCTATTCAGTTATGTCAAACCACAGACACGTAGGGCCTAAAACCCTTCAAAGGCTGCTCTCCCAGCTCCATTCACGACCCACCGTTACTATAGCTACCAACTAGCTCAGAAAAGCTTTTTAGTATATCTGGGCTTTTTTTTTTTTTCTCCCTTTCCTTTCTTAACGAGGGAGGCAGATCCTATTTTCGTGTTGATCTGAAACTGAGCTGGTGCATTAACAAAACGAAGACGGCACCATCGATGTGTTCTTAAGCCTGGTCTCAAAATGTAAACGGGCAACATCTCCTCTTCCACGCAAAGCATTGGGAAACCTTAAGAAAATTATATTCTTCACAAGCACTGCCAACTAACTACCCCACAGAAGACTTAGCACACTTAGACCAGTGTGAAACTATTTGATTCACCCACATAAATGGGTTGAATCTGACACTGAAAGTGATTGTGAGGCTACTGTGAAGAACATAATACCCTTCTCAGTGGCCCTTACCTGGATTAGAGAGAGGCTGGCCACAGCTCCTATCGTTGCTGTTGACGGCCATAGCCGACTGGTTGGTATGACCCAGGGTGCTGTGGAGGAGGTTCTGCTGCTGGGGGTGGTGGCTTTGGTGGGACAAGGGAGGTGGGTTGATGTTGGGCTGCCCCAGAGACAAGCTGTCTGGGCCTCCGGGCCCACCAGGCCCCAGAGGGCCACAGTTCCCTAGCGATGCAGCCTGCATCTGGCTCATCATCCCTGTGAACTGGCTGTGGCCTCCTGGGTCCATGGTCTGGCAGTGCAATCCATCCCCCTGGCTGAGGAGTCTCTGCTGGGAGAGGAAACTTTGCTGCGAAACTGCTGGAGCCATGTGCCCATCGCTGTAGTGCATCTGACCTGGGCCGGCCGGCCCTGGCCGGTGGTTCCCAGCCATGTGGGAACTCTGGCAGCTCATAGACTGGAGCAGCTGGGCCATGGAAGTGTTGGGCGGTAGGCCCCCGAGCCGGGCCGCCTTCCTCAGCTGTTCTGCCGGGCCGTTGGGCATGGGCCCTCCCATGGCAGGCTTGTTGAGCATGTTATAGACCATGCCGTCGTGGTTAGGGGTACTGTTGGCCTGCTTGCGCTTGCGGAGAGGGTCTCTCTGCTGGGCCATGAGCTTGTCCCGGAGAGCGGCCCTTCCGCTCTGGCCCTCAGACATGGTCAGCAGCATAGTGGAGTTGGGGGGCAGCATGGGGTTTAAAGTGCTGTGCCCCTCCGCGCTCCTAATGGCGCCCAAAGGGCCCGGATGACCACTGCCGCTGTTACCGCCCGTGTTCCCACCCCCCGCCCCACTCCCCAGGCCATCTGCGCCCCCCAGGCCAGCACCTCCACCACTGTTGCTGTTGCCACTCTGTTTGTTTTGATTTGCTAGCTGTGCTTTGGCTGCTGCTGACAGTAAGCTGCTCGCTGGGAAGGAGGCAGCGTTCTGCTGATTCAGTATCTGGTTGAGAGGCATCCCCAGCAGGCCTGGGTGGCCCTTCTGGGGGGCACTGGTGCCCGAGGTGGGGGGGAACATGGGATTGTGCTGGGTGCTGATGGTGTTACTCATCCCAGACAGAAGCTGGCTGGGCATGTCTTTGTACTGGTGGAGTGCGTCGGGCTTGGCTGAGGGGCTGGAGGGCATGGCAGGACGGGGGGAGCCCATGGCAGACCTGGGGGAGCGAGGAGGAACCTTCATGCCACCGCCTGGAGCCTGGGGCCCCGAGGGCATGACGAAGTTGCCGTGGTCGGAGGAGGTGGAGGAGGACCGCGAGCGGTGGGGTGAAGCCTCCATCCTGCCCAGAGCCGGCCCTGCCATGTGCACTGGGGAGGTGACAGGGGAGGGGGACATGGAGGCGGTGGCCTGCTGAGTCCTTTGAGAGTGGCCCATCGGCCCAGGCTTGACTGAGGGTAAAGGTAGGTTGCTGGGCAGAGGGACAATGGCAGGGGGGATGTTTACATTCATCATTGGTACCTGAGAGTGGATACTAGGTTGGAAGTTGGAGGTGTTGGAGTTTGTGGAGCTCTGACCAATGGACTTACTGGGGATGGGGTCCAAGATGCCTAAAGGGTCTTTTTCAGAGGTCATCTGCTTTTTCTGGAGGGAACAGGAAGGAGGTATCGCTGGCGGGGGCCCAGGGTGAGGGGCTGGCTGTGTTTTGTGGTGAAACGGCATACGTGGCATATCCATACTTGGAGGGAAGTTCCCTCGGGGCTTGTTCATGACTGGGCTTTTGGCAGTGGCAGTGGGAGAGAGGGGCGTGCTAGTCCTCCCTGCCATAGCGCAGGATGGCTGGGCTGCAGGAGAGCCGTGAAGCAGCATGGTAGGTGGGGAGAGGCGAGTCCTGCTACTGCCGTGGAGGGAGCCAGGGCCTGGGCTGTGGCCTCCAGGGAAGCCACAGGGGTTGTTCCGAGGATACCCATCTGGGCTGCCCAGAGAGTCTGTCCTGGGAGACAGAGAGCCATCCCCAAACAGCTGAGAGCTGGAGGAGGGTGGACTCAGCATGGCCCCGTAGCCCGCACGGTACGGAGACTTGGGCCCCGGCTCGCCGTTCCCAAGCCGTTGCTGCCTGGGGTATCCAGGGTAGAGATCCTGATGCTGGGAGCCGCTCATCTCTTGTGGGTAGTGCCGTTGCTGGCCCGCCGCCATCATCATTTTGAAAGGGTTCTTGCAATCAGGAACCACAGGGTTGGACAGCACCTCATGGGGCCTATTCCTTATTGCTCGCTGTGTTGTGGAATGTGTGGAGGCCATTGCTGTTGCATCTGTAAAGCAGATAAGAAAACTGTTTTTTAAAACTGGGAATATAAATGGGATGGTTCTTTGATTTCTTACAATAACATAGCCAGCATATTTGTAATGGGGGGGCATCAAATGGCAGTCTAGATTAAAGAGGTGGAAAATGTGCTACATACTTGTACCTCCCCCAGGGCTGTTCAGGGTCAGAGACGGGTGTGTCCCCATACTCTTGTGTAGCGTTTCTACAGCCAGAATCTTTCTCTTGTGGATGCAGAGTTTGGTGACATCTTCATCTGCCCTCACATCCTCTGCTGTCCTCTGTTTGACCGCAGCTCCTGGATCGAAGTTAAACACCTGAGGACGGAGAGAGAGAGAAAAACAAACTTAAAACATTCCCATTCTGCGTTTGCATTTGAATACAACATTGACATTTTGGCTTCAACCTTGAAAAACCTTGGCTTCTAACTCCTCCTTAGAAGAGAAATAAACTGGATGCATCTGGATACCACATAAACAGCCTTCCACCCAAAGTAACTTTCCACCAACTAACACCACCACAAGGCCTTCCCCCAGAAATGCATGTACATCCGGTCACCAGCTTACCAATAATGAAGCCCCCTCGCTGTGCTCTAAAGTCACCCTTAATCTTTGGCTGCATTTGGACTCCATTCAAGCTACAACTGACAGAAAACACCAGCTGGTGAAAGAAGCCTTACCCTTGGAAGGATAAGTGGGCACTCCAGGCCACACTTACAGGTCCCATCTGTGAGCAGGTAGTTTTTTACCTGCTCTTGGCTCGACAGCACAGATCCACTAGGGCTGCAGGTTACAGGGGAACGAGATGAAATCAAATGATTGCCGCAAGGCGGACCACAAAGACATCAGGTTATGGGCGTTCACTTACTTATTTCCCCGTAAAAAGGTGGTTGAGGGGGTCTTACCTTATGTAGTGGACACCACTGGGATCCACCTTGCGCTGCCAGCTGATAGGGACCTGGACCGGGGCAGTCTTCCCTTCCAAACCCCCTCCCTCACGATCCTTTCCTCCATTCATTGCTCTGGTTTTGCACACAACACCTCAGAGGATATTACACGTCAGCCATTGTCTTCACAACACATGTCATCGTAGTCTTCCAATGGGGGAGGCCTGTGTGCTGCAACTTCCCTTGCAAAGTTGGATGCTTGGCAGTACGGGCTGGATCAGGGGTGAGGCACACTCCCTGCAAATGTTACCCTTTAAGGTCCTTCATAGCCACCCTACTAAATGGCAATAAGAGTTCCATAACTCTATCTTCCATTCAGGGCCATAGACACCGAATCCAATTCAGGAAGACCACGCAGCAACATAGGTGAGAGATGGAGTGAATCATGGGAAAAAAACACTGTGCTGGCCCATAACTGGCCAGAAACATGTCCATCAGTTTCAGAGATTCAGATTCTCTCTCCTCGTACAGATATCAATTTGACGACAAAAGTAGTTTTCCTTCAGTGACTCCACACCCCACGAGAGATGACATCTTAGTGTCGTGGTATTCCCATGGTTCCTGAGTAGAAATAAAAAAGCATTTGTGAAAAATAAGACACAGAAAGGATTGAAGTGAGATGTGATAACCATTAAGCGGTTTTAGCTACAGTTTACAATACATTAAAGGTTGCATTCAATCTAATCAATGCTCTGCTTAGCTACAAACAATAGACCAGGGCTCTTGTTTTTGAAGCCATGCAGCTGCCATAGGCTGGCCTTGAATGTGAGAGGGCTGCAGCGTCATACCCTGGCTAATCCCTGCCCCAGTGCTGACTCATAACTGTCTGTGGCTCTAGAGTCTAGATGGACAGGAGATCTCAAGCACACAAGATGTATCTGGAGTCCAGGTATTATGACCATTCAGTCACACGCTTAATGCTGACAGTAGCCTTCCGCTACAATTACGCTGCATGATAATTATACTCAATTGTGTGCTGTGACAGAGACGAACTGAAGGGCTTTACTCATTTTGTACAATTTTTACAAATGCAGCAGTGACTAAAAACATAGGTACTCAGTGGACACAAAAAGTCATAACATACAGAACATTTTGCAAGCCTTCATGTAGAATGACACAATACACGTGTGCAGTCATTGCACAAGCCTATGGGGTTCAGGTTAGTTTTCCAACAGACAACATTGTCTAACTTTATATATATATATTTTAGAGATGCTGCAATGGGACAATTGAGTATGGCAGTCTGACAGATATGAGTTTGAATGCGTTGCCAACTCAACGCACTAAATAGGGTCATAACAATGCCTAGCCCTATATAACAGTTGACTACACAATTGTGAATGCAGTCTCCGTGTTGTGTCCAATGCAGAAGTTGCAGGCTTCACTTCTGTGATGAGAATGTTCGTTTCTTGGTATCGAACCAAATGTACATTGGTCATTTGGTATTTCTCAGGGGGGAAATACTGTGACTTTCTCAACCCCACCTAACTGACAGTGGTAATATACTGATAAACGCCATATAATATAGCTATCAAGTTGCATTTCAATTTCAGCTACCGCGCAGTTCTTTCTTATTTTGCAGACTTGGAAATAGATATCCAGCTGGCTAGCAAGCTACAAAGTTAACTAGATAGCCAACTGTCTAGATAGCACGCTAACGAACCAAAACAATGTAGCTAGAGCTATTATTAGCTAGCTCGCTAACACAGTTGACGTTTGCTAACTTGTCGAGGCCACAAGCTAACGCGACTGAAATTTCAGATAGAGAGCACGGTTACAAGATAATTAGCGACTAGCCTAACAAGCGGGCCTTTTTGGCTTCGTAATCGTAAAGGCTTTCTGTCCGAGTGCCTTACTATACTGCCAGATCGCATTGCTCTATATCTTAGGCTAGATAGTAGAAAATGAATTACAGTCAGCTAGCCTAGCTTTGTAGCAAAATAGCAAGTTCACTTACGTTAGCAGAGTAACTAGCTAACTAACTAGCCAACACAAACCCTACTGTTGTTGGCAGGCACATACTTTCAACTTAATTCCACGGTAGAAACACTACGATTACATCCAGACTTTATAGGTCGAACAATATTTTCGGGTGAGTAAGTGTTGGATTGCTTGAGTATTTTCTTACAAATTATCCCCATCTGAGTCCGATCCAAAGAACTAGGCTAGCAGAGGATCTACAGTAGCTGATTAGCCAGCAATCGTGTTGAGCTAGCTAGGAGAGCTGCGTTGCAAAGCTAAGGGGCTAAAGAACCTAAGGCTTATGCTAGCTAATCTATTCCAAAGTAAAGTATAAAAATTACTTTCACAATTCTTCCAATATCAAACGAATTTGTTAATTGCTGTACGTGCTAATAGAGTGGGTTTCAACAAGCTGCGGTGAGCTTCTGTCTCTTTAAAAATAAAAATAAAAAGCCCAACGTTACCTATCGACAACTGTCTGGTTCTCCTAGGTTTGGGATGTGAAGATGGAGTGGCATAACGCGCTTGCGCTGCAGAGGAGTGGAAGATAAACCAAGAACATGTAGCAAAATCAAGATCTGCGCGAAGTGTGTACTTTACTCAAACACATTACACAAGTCGAAAATATTTGTTCATAGTAAATACATTACACAATTTACAATTTGATGTGAACGAATAAGAATGTGTGGTGACAACATGTTTATCACGACCACCACAACAGTTCAACTGTATCACGTACACACAGAGGACGTAACCTCTCACTTATGGAACTGACAACTCCTCTTTTAATCAAATACATATTGTCGTAGTCACCCTCAGCTATTATCATGACCAGCTGCACATCCTAGTATCATGTAATTAAATTAAATTGCAATTGTATGATCTAAATGTAAAAATAATTTACATAAATAAAACTGCAATTAAACACACCTACACGCACACAAACTACCAGGTATATTCTAGTGCTACACATTACTTAGGTTGAATATTTAATGTTTTCATACATCGTCTTAGCACTTAACCCGGAAATTGGTTGGAGTTGGAGACCTCGTTTCAGACGGATCTTAGATTGTTTTGAGTGTGACTTCCCGCGAAGACGACGTCACAGCAAACCGATATCTAGGTTAAAAGACAAACTTTATTGTTTTGCCTGCATTAGTCTGTGTCATTTATTATTTATGAACTAAGACCACTATTTGATAAAGAATGCTGCCTTGCTTTTGGCTGAGCTGCTGTAGCCTATTGGTGGTTATTTAACCAGATAGCTAGCTGTAGCTTGCTAACGCATGCAAAGTAGCTACTGTATCTAAAGAATCGACACATTAAACTAACCCGTAAACTTGCTGCTGCTATTATCACATGGAGCGCATAAAGTTGTGTGACACTACTGTTGTGATCACTGACTGTTTTCTAGGTTGGTGGAATGAGTAAACGAAAGGTAAAGGAATTGCACCTAACAGTTGGAGAATGCATCTCACAGGTTTGTATGTGTTTGGTCTATGGCAGTTTCCTAATCATCAGCGCATACCTACTCAAAAGGTTTGCTAAGCCGGTAATGTATATTTTCAGGTTCAGCGACTGTTAAGAGAGCGATTCTGTCATTTCAAACTTCCCAACGAGCCACAGGGAATGGAATCTCAACATAAGTAAGCCTGCCTGTCTCTTACCCCGAATCCAGAGCTGTAGATTTGAATCTCTGAAATCTCTCTTGGCTACTGGTCCCTGGCCACACAGTGCTGGACAGGTGGCAACTTTATGATGGATCAACAGTTGATGTGCAGAGTGGGTAATTGCATTGTCCACATCTTTAAGACATCTTCTGGAGCTTCTTAAGAGGACTGCGGTCCATGGGGAGAGCAACTCTGTAATCATCGTTGGACCAAGAGGAGCAGGGAAAACAATGGTACTACAGTGTTTCCTTATATTCAGCACAGGCTGCCTTCTTGGCCACATTAGCTTTACTTGGCTGTGCCATCAATCATTGTTCAGATCCAGTTAAATCGTCTGCAAGCACAATACAATTAATCAGAATCAGAATTTGGTTTATTCGCCATGTATGTTATATATAAACACGGAATTTACTGTGGCAGGGAGGTGCAAACACTAAACATATACGAATGTTAAATTAAGTAAAGGTACAGAAGATTAACTATTCCTAAGAACTAAACAATCTAAGAATTAACATTTGATTAGTAACTCAAATAAATATGATCCTCCTCTGACCCCCTTCTCAGCTCCTGAATTGTGTCTTGAGTGAGTTGCTGGAGGTGAATGAAGTGAAGAAGAATGTCTTACAGGTTCATCTGAATGGTAGGCAATCTACCATAGTATTCTGCACCGGCTGTCCAGCATACCATATTAACAGCTTCCTCCTGTCTGTCCAGGCCTCCTACAGACTGATGATAGAATAGCCCTCAAAGAAATAACACGCCAGCTTCACCTGGAAAATGTGGTCGGGGACAAAGTGTTTGTAAGTGTACACAACCACCCATAGAGATGCAGAATGTTATTGTTGTGATTGACCAGTGCTCTGAAGTCCAGCACAGCCTCTGTTTTACTTGGGTGATTCTCCCTGGGCAATGTTGTCTTTTATTTATTTAGGGAAGTTTTGCAGAGAACCTGGCATTCCTGCTTCAGGCATTAAAGAAAGGTACCTTTTCATAATGTATTTTGCTTATTCGTACAAGGGTACTACTGGAAACACCTGTTATATAGGTGTTTTGTAATGTGGCTGTGCTGTTTGTTGTGGACCTTCCAGTGTTACCTCTCTCTTAATGTCCAGGTGATCGTAGCAGCAGCCGTCCTGCCCTCTTCATTCTGGATGAATTTGACTTGTTTGCTCACCATAAGAACCAGACCCTTCTCTACAACCTCCTGGACGTCTCCCAGTCTGCCCAGGCCCCCGTTGCTGTGATTGGACTCACCTGCCGGCTGGTATGTCCCCCACCCCCACCCACCCTCCAGCTACCTCTTTTCTCTATCATAAGCACCTCCAACACTGTTACTTCATCTTGATTGGGCAAGATGTAAAAAAAAAAAAGGGGGGGGACAAGGGTCATCTTAACCCTTGTGTTATCTTCGGGTCGTTCTGACCCATCAGTCATTGTGACCCACCGTCGTATTGCGACAACTTTACCGCATACAAAAACAAAGTGAAGCATTTTCTTTTAACCGTTGGGCTGTCTCAGACCCCCCACATTGCGAAGGTTAAAAGAAAATTATTTTTATTTGTTTTTGTATTGGGTAAAATTGGGTAAACACAACGATGGTTCGTTATGAACCTTTGGGTCATGTGACCCGAAGGCAGCACGAGGGTTAAGTTAAGATTGAGAGTCTTAGGAATTGCCACGCAGGTGCTCAACACCCATGTTCATGTCTTCACCACCCTTGTTTGCGTCTCGGTCGTCCAGGACGTGCTGGAGCTGCTGGAGAAGCGAGTCAAGTCCAGGTTCTCCCACAGGCAGATCCACCTGCTCAGCAGGCTGAGCTTCACGGGGTACCTGGAGGCTGTGTGCACCCAGCTAAGCCTTCCCCAGGACTTCCCTGACCCCCGCTTTGCTCAGGACTGGAACACCAGCATCAAGGTTGGAGGGGAGGGGGGCACGGTTGCAAATAGATTGTGGGGAAAATATGCTGGAGGGGAAATAAAAAGTATGTGTCATTGAAGAGATGGGTTTTTTTTTCTCTCTCTCTCCCCAGACACTGTGTGAAGACAAATTGGTTGTGGATGTTCTACAAAGGCATTTCAACTCCAGCAAAGACTTTCGTTCTCTGCATATGTTACTGGTAAGGACGGGTCGTGTTTCATTTGTCATCAGATAAACATCAGTTCATTCTCACCTTGACAAAGAGTAATGCATGTTCTGGGCTGTTCTGTGCAGATGCTTACGTTGAGCCGTGTGACTGTATCAAAACCCACCATCACAGCCACAGATATCCTGGAGGCCAGTCGAGTGTGCATGGTCGACTCCAAAGCCAACATTCTCCATGGTAAAGCCCAAATGTGTCTGAGGGCTGCATTACCAAACCTCCTATGTATTAAATCTCAGTTGCGCCTGTCTCAATGAATGTCACACTTCAGGGTGGATGAGATTTCCGCTCATCTCCCTACAATGAAGACACAAGTCCCATCCAGTTGTTGAAGGAAACTTAATACTTTGCCTCTTTCTCAGGTCTGTCCATTCTTGAACTTTGTCTGATAATTGCAATGAAACACCTAAATGACATCTATGACGGAGAGCCCTTCAACTTCCAAATGGTTCACAATGGTAATCAATCAACAACTGGTTCTTCTAACTAGTTTGAAATTTCTCCGGCCATACTTTTAACTATTCCCTTTCTTTTAGAGTTCAAGAAATTTCTGCAGAGAAAATCCCATTCCATTCATAATTTTGACAAGCCAGTCGTCCTGAAGGTGCTTATGAGCGATCTCTTAGTACAACTAGTATTGATAAGGACATTAGTAAAACAAAAACAAATCCAAAATCAAACCTTAATTCATACATTTACAGTTAAATATGGTGTCTTTGGCTGTCCCTCTAAAACACTTAATCTCTTTCAGGCTTTTGAGCACTTGCAACAGCTAGAACTCATCCAGTCCATGGATGGGTCTACAGCTAAGGTCCAGAGAGAGTACCAACTCATGAAGCTTATGCTGGATCACAGCCAAATAATGGAGGCCTTGCAGAAATACCCACAATGCCCCACTGATGTGAAACAGTGGGCAATGTCTGCGTTTGGTTGATGGTTTGTTTCTGGACAGTTCCCACTCCACCTGAAAGATAAGGACCAAGCTGAAAGAGCACTTATAAGTCACTACTAAGTCATCAAAACTTTCAGAAAAGTTCCAGAAGCCTGCTTTTCTTGCACCTGCAGGGGGAGTATTGAGATAGACTGGAGACACGTCATGTTGCTTTTCTTTCAAATATCAAAACGAAAGCTTTAGTAATAGACATTGTCAACTCATTTGTATTCTAAACATTTGCCGTTTCAGTAAACCAATCATTTTGAACGCATACGTTTGTGTTGAGCTGTACATTTATCTTGAAATGGGGATAGCACCACTGTGTGGTCAATGTTGGACCTAATAACATAACTGGAAAAATTCCAGAACCAAGACACCACGTAGAGCAGTCACTATACTTTATTTCAAGGGGAATAGCTTACTATTTCTCTGTACAATATTTAACAATCACTTCTAACCAGGCCACTGAAACACTTGGTGAAATACTCACAAAGCAATTAAATTGGCAAGTCCACTGGGTAAATGTACAGTCAATTGTGCCTAATATGCACTGACTATCGGCAGATACTGAGAGTCCAAACAAACGTATTTTAGCTTTTGGACTTGTTTTAGAGGTAATGCGTTTACAGAAAAAACACTGCTGGTCAAATCCCAGGGATACATCCATGCTGCCCTGCTGGAATAGTGTACCAAAGGTATCAATGCTGTAGCATCTGGGCCAGAGCTTGGATGTCTGAGGTAAAAATCTGTTCATTCAGGTTGCCATGT
The DNA here is from genome assembly GCF_963692335.1 of Osmerus eperlanus. NCBI lineage: Eukaryota > Metazoa > Chordata > Actinopteri > Osmeriformes > Osmeridae > Osmerus > Osmerus eperlanus. The sequence goes on from NC_085038.1 coordinate 5,244,791, forward strand.
GAGGAGGCTTCATCAGACCAGTTTGGAAAGGAAGAGAGCCTTATCCGGGGAAGGAAAAAGTGACTGTTTGGGCCATGATGACATAAATTAATACAATTTCAAAATACATTTATATATAAAATAAACAGCAAAAAATCTTATGGAATAATACATGTGTAATATCTTGTGATAAAAGGATAGAAACAACCCCATGCTCTTTTCACAATCTAAAAACAACATTGATATTTATTTACATAATGTGCATTATTACCATTTAAACTGAACCTGTAAAATGTTTAGTTCCAGTTTCAATGTATAAATCAACTCAGAATAAAAGGCCCATGTCGAAGTCATGGGGTGTAGAATGCCTGTACAGAGATTGATGTTGTGAAACCAGGATGTTCAAGAAGCTGTAGGGGAAAACAAATCTGCACAAAACTGAAACATTGTCAAAGATCAAGTCGCATGGCTACGTTTATTCTCTGAAAAGTATTTTTGGAATCTCAAAAGCCTTTTGATGTCACCTTCCCTCATCGCCTGCTCAACACCTCCAGGAAAGGATCTGAGAGACTTTTGAGGTCCGCCTGACGCCTCTTTATTCATGTTGTAATTACTTGAGATTGTTGGCCTACCAACAATGCCCTTATGTGCTATTGCTGTGAGCTACAGTGTTCCAATCTGCATGGTTATTCTCATTACCTTCCATCCGCCATCTCATCCGATAAGCACGTCTTCCTAACACATTCAGTAAGATCTTGCCTCGCACTGTCATCCAGTGAGGTAAAGGAATCGTTGTGTATTATTTGAATTGGCACCTGCCCTCCATTCCCCTAAGATCATGACAAGGTCAATGTTTTAATAAAAATGCTACAGATCGGTGACAATTTTGCACCTGCAGCAGTGCCGAAGTATACACACTGCACCTGCACTTGTTGCATATACAGGTTCAAACTACTGTAACTTAGAAAAGCATAGTATTGTTGGATCCCTGAACATTGTTGTGGTATCTGTTAAAAGACAAAGTGTGAGGTGAGATTTCAAATGTGACCGCACCAGTGTCAATGCTACTCAGACGAAAAACTGAGCCGCTCAAGCCTATAATGGAACACATTCACAAATAAACCCCACGGGGACTTTCGAACGTCCCGTCGCCCAGTATCCATTGCAGTAATGTGGCATAGGAATGGCACTTGGCATGAGTGTGAGAGAGAGAGGCCCCCCCACCTGGAAAGCAGGGGAGAGGCCACTGGATAGATGAAAGCTTCCTGAGGTGCGTCTCAAGAGACATCACAACAGACCTTGCACAGGCCAAGTGAAACCACCCAGAACAGAATACAGATGTCTTACCATGTGACCGTATGGATCGAAGCGCAGCTAAATGTACAGGTGTCACAGCTCATACAAGAGGATACGTATACCAAAACGATAACTGAAAAAGGCATGCTCACATCATTAGATGGACTACTCTGTAGACACAGCAAATCATAATAGGTAAGTGCTTTTTAAATAAATACTTTCAAATAATATCACTGGTAAGGGGCTAACAGTGTAAAAAAAGAAAGAAAATTCTAAAACCAAGTGCAAAGGAAGAGAAAGTTAAAAAGGAGAAATCAGCAATAAAAGGCAGAAACACTGGTGTGTATGTATGGCCATATTTCTCTTGGCATACGTCTTCAGAAATGCTGCAAGTGGGAGTGCCATGAGTCAGATCCCTTGACAAAGTTCTATACCAAACCAAAATCATCTGAATAGTAATGTGGATTGTTTGCGTTAACGAGAGCAGATGTGAAACTGAGGTATACCTTGTTAAGGGAGGTTCATGGTTTTCATAGTAGTAATGCTTCTAAATGTACACCCCCGCCCCCCCCCCCCCCTCCAAAAAAAAAACCTACAAACTAAAAAAAAGAACCCCAACTTGATACCATGTTTTTCTGTTGATATATGTACAGCAGCATTACACTAAACATTCAGAAGCTGTTTCTTATTGGCATTAAATTAGTAAGTCATATAAACACAAACAATTGTGTTGAAAACAAGTTGCCCTTTTTATACTGAAATGAACTGAGCTGGGAGATTTATTCTCTTCTTTTCATATAAAAACAAGATCCAGTCCGTCTCATATTATATTTATATATATATATACACATATATAGATATGGATCTATCCATATATATACATATATAATATAAATATGAAGAAAAATACCTGACAAAAGTTTGATTTGAATGACCGCATCCTTTTGCCCAGCACAGCTGCTGTGTGTCTGTTGAGGGACCTGGCTTAGGGTGGGTCTCAGAAGAGTCCATCAGTGGATCTCCAGGCACACATGTTACTACAACGTCAATAGAAACTAGTGTGGGAGGGCCCGGGTCTTCCTGAATGAGAGTAGTGGCCCGCACTAAAACACACCACGCCACGCCAGTCTGCGGCTGGTGGCGGCTTACCAACCAGGGTTAGCCACAGTCACGTCCGTTTAGTTTTTCTTTTTAGCGGGAGGGGGGAGTGGGAGAGACAGTGTCTGACGCAGCCAATCATAAGCTGGACTCTTTGGGCGGGAGGTCCACGTTGGTGACCATGGTGACCACCGTGACGATCTCCTCCGGGGCGATGACGTTGGTCTGCCGCTGCACCTGGATGACGCGCTCCTCCACGCAGCCGGCCGAGAGGCGGGCCTCCGCCTCGTGATCCCAGCACTCCTCGATGGTCTCGCACAGCAAGGACAGGCCCTGCAGGGCCACAGAGAGAGACAAGCACACGTCTGAGAAGCTATACTGGGAACAAACATTTTCGTGTGTATTAGTTTACGATTGGCTGGACATGTTGTGGTTGCGTGTGCTAGCGCGAGTGGCGCCCCCCCCCCCCCCTCACCGCGTGTTTCTGCCAGCACTCTCGGAGGACGGGCCGCAGCTTCTTGTGGACCACCACGTCCTGCATGTCCTCCAGGGACGGGTGCTGGCCCACCTCCTCCTCGAAGGGCAGCATGTACTCGTCCACCGGGCCTGCAAACACAGAACCAGTCAGCCACGCACGAGGTCCGATCACACACACACACACACACACACTCACGTCAGACGACCACACAGCGAGGGGCGAGAGAGAAACGAACGCCGGACGTACACACACACACAACCGCACACCGACCCACGGACAAAGTGTTGAAAAAGAGCGAGGACCTCAGGGGATCCGATTCAGCCATGTAAGTGTTCTGACAATTTGCGTTCTGCACGGCGTCAGCTTTGTTCCTGGGTCATTGATCCCCACGCTGCAGGCGGCACACAAGGCCAGCAGGTCTCTCTCTCCCTGGCACCCGGCCCGCTCAGACCCCATTAGGGACTGTAAGTCGCTCTGGATAAGAGCGTCTGCTAAATGACTTAATGTAATGTAATGTATCGAGAACCGGTTCTTATTAAGAACCGGTTCCTTGGAATCGTTAGCAAAATTCCTTAACGATTCTGTTAACGATTCTCTGTGCCGTTGCGCATGCGCAAACTTTTATAGTTTATTCAGACAGACTGCAGCAAACTTGGCAACTAGGAAGAAACGTTCTAAAGTTTGGTTGTATTTCACATGACAAAATGACAACAATGCCACTTGTAACGTGTGTAAAAAGTCTATTTCGTCGAAGGGAGGAAATACTACAAATATGAAGAAGCATTTGAACACACAGCATGGAATGAAGTTACTGGAACGTCATGTGTTCGATGCATGCAGCAGCGCAGCTAACGTTCGCGCTTCATCTCTACCTATCTAGGTAGAGCTAAACTGCTCAAAAGTGATCACAACCACTTGTTACTGTGTGAAGCAATTTGCCTTTATTGTGTGGAGTCGATCTAGTTATCTTCTGTCCCGTCGTTTGAAGCATACATTTTAGCTCCGGCATTTGTCTCCCATTAGTATTGATCTTATTGATCATGTCACGTTATCTGGGCAGCGTGTGTTATCAGCAAACGTTCGCGTGTCCCATTATTAAACTCAGCATATCGATTTTTAATCCATTATTAAACTTAGCATTTTAATTGTTTAACCTTTTAATAGTCCTGTTAAATGTGCCTGAAAACGCCTAAACAAAATACCCAAAGTACATTGAAAGCTGTTGTTGAACCATTTGGGGTACATGCATGTAAATGGTCTCTTTTGAAAGGTGACACTGAAGTTATTTCCCCTGTTGTTAGGACCCCAGTAAGTCCTACTGGTGTTGAGTAATAGAAGCTTGAACACAAGGAAACTGAAAGTTTCTATCTCCGACTAGATTTTGTTTTGAAAACAGAGGCCTGAAGAGGCCTAGAGGTGGTAGGTATTAGCTCATTTCAGAGCCAGTCAAAGCCAGTTTGAGAAATTCCTTTAGAACGAGTGTGTGTGTGGGGGGGTGCAGGACGCACAGAGTTGTAGAGGGGAGAATCGATAAGAGAATCGATTAGGAATCGAATCGATAAGCAGGAATTGATAAGGAGTCGGAATCGTTAATCTTATCAATACGCATCCCTAGACCCCATACCACCCAGCTAGGCATGGCGCGATTCATGAGCAATACACGGGGCCACGCAACAACAACGATGGGGGGGGGGGGCCTCCTCTCACCGTCTGCGGCCGTGCAGCGTGCCGCCAGCTCCCAGAGCACCAGGCCCATGGCATACATGTCTATCCTGAGGAAGGAGTCCCTCTGGAAGTTGATGGCCCCCTCCAGCACCTCAGGAGCCATGTAGCGCCTAGTCCCCACCTGGACAAGCACAGGAGGGCACGGGTTACACGTTTACACACGCATCAGTGCTGAAACGTGTTTACAGTGCAAACGGTCTCTAAGCCTGATAAGAAGTTCAGGTGATAACTTGATAGTTGGAAGCTGGCTCTGAGTATTTTCACAATAACTATTAATAGCTTTTTTTTTTCTTTTTTTTTTTTACCAACTGTCACCAGCCGAGCTCACCTGCCCGTGGGTGTCTCCGGCAGATTTCCCCGCCTCAAACTTGAGGGCCAGGCCGAAGTCTGCTATGCAGGCCGTCAGGTTGGTCTTCAGCAGCACGTTCTTGCTCTTCATGTCCCTGTGGTCGTGAGAGGAGACATGAAGGAGAGTTGCAGAGAGGGGGAAATCGAGCAGGACGGAGCGAGGAGCTAGTCTCGAGCGTACTCGAGGGGGGGGCTGTGTGGGGAGAGCGTTTGCATGCATGGATGCTGACAGGAAGGGGGGGGGGGTGACGTAATCATTCACAGTGAAGGAGTGCTAATTCTCATTAGCAGGAGTGCTGGCAGCGGCACAGAGGGGTTCTTCAGGGAAATGCCCCTCTCCTGAGACGGCACTAAATAACGCCCTTCAATCCAGCCAGGGGAACGGGGGGGCTGTGACAGGCAGACAGGCAGCTGGCAGAGTCAGACAGGCCTGGCATGAGGAGGAGGACGAGGTGGCGGTGCTGAGGGGGGAGAGCCCTGTGTAGGCCCGGGGCAGGGCCAGACAATGGGAGCCCACCTGTGCGCTATGGCTGGCTTGTGTCCGTCCTTCAGACCGGGGATGTCCTCGTGGAGATAGGCCAGGCCCCGCGCCAAGGTCTGGGCGATGTGGCACAGCTCGTTCCAGGACACCACGTTGGCCTTCAAATAATCAGTCAGCGAGCCCTGTTCAGGCACAGAGGAAATGATGCAGTCATTTAAACAACGTCTCCCCTACTGCCGTCTTAATTCCACCGCATTTTAAGTGGTTGTAGTGTCACAGAGTTACCACCAGAGGGCGTTCCAGACCTGTGGAACATCACTGACAGCCTCCCGTTCGAGCAGTGCGTGAATGAGATAACAGCAGGCAGCCCTAAAAGTAGTCTTCTTAAAAGACAGGCAACCAAAAGCTCGGCCCTGTGTGTAAAGTCGCACTAACGACTGCTTGTACAATACACCGCAAAAGAGACCGTTCCAAATATATCTGACTGACCGAGTTGATAACTTTACAGTAGTGTTGTCAGTACAGTTGACACATTATCCTGTTTAGCGGTGCCACGTTTTAACAGCCCTGACAACGACAGAGAAGGGCGGGCGGGCGGGCGACACCAGTACCTTGTCATGGTAGGCCGTGATGAGCCATAGCTCCATGTCCATGTGGTTGCCCCTCTTCTCCACGCCGATGAAGTGCAGCAGGTTCTCCTGTTTCATGCCGCTCAGGGTGTAGATCTCATACTCGTTCTGCCACGACAGCTTGTCCTGGCACGCCGCCCGCAAAAACAACACACACGTTTTACCTCAACGCAACCCACACCGGCTGCAGTGGGGGATCACTACACAGATGAGAGGGGGGAGGGGGAAAACAACTAAAAAGGACACACAATTGAGTATCGGGTGCCGAAACGAACGCCGGTGTTGTGAGGGGCTCCGTTTACAAGCTCGTTCCGGGTCGGAAACAAAAGAGCTTCGCTGGCGCCGTTTGACCGATACCTGAACGGGGAAGATCTTGACGGCCACGTGGTCGTTGAGCAGCTGGGCCTTCCACACGCAGCCGAAGCGCCCCCTGGCTTTGATCTCGATCAGCTGCAGGGGCTTCTGTCCCAGGACGGGGGAGGGCGGGGTGGTCCCTGGGTCCTGGGGAGGGAAGCGGGACAGACGCTCGTTACCCGGGCCTCAGTCCGCGTCGCTGAGCCCACATGCACCCTCCGCCAACGGGGGCGTTAGCCAGCGCCACTAAAAAGCGCTACGCTAAAGTGACGAGGGTACAAAAGTTCCATCTGAAGTGACTGTATGAGGTCGAAGGCAACTGGTGCTTACATTTGCTTTGCACAGGAGTCCAGGAGAAGGGCACACTCCAACCCTGACCAGAACGTAACTACAGCTGTAGCAATAGGAGGGCTTGACAGACAGGGTCTACGCCGTCAACAACTCATCCGATCTAGACCAGGTAGCACTGGGGTTATATTGACTTAACTGTACAAGCTGAGCTATACGCGAGCGTCAGCGAAATCAAAAGCAGACGGATCGGATCAACGATGGACTGTATATTTGAGCGTCGTTGCCAGGTAGGACTGGGCATGTTTGGCAGCGTTTGGCGAGTCAAAGAGGCTACATTTAGCGTTACCAAACCCACGTGGACGTCAGATGAGCGGAGGGCCGCGCAGACAGTATTACACATCCACACTCGATCTGGTAGACTAAAAACAAGGAGGGCGTGGCTGCAAGGAGGGATACAGTCCCGTGTATTTTTATGTGGCCGCGCTGGCTACAGGAGGAGCAACCCGATCCCGGTCGCCCGACGGGTCAAGCCTCAACTCTGCGGTGGCTTAAGGCCGGACGCTCTCATAAAAACAAAGTGAGAGGCAAGTGTTCCAAATATAAAAGTGGGTGAAGTCGGCTGGTGCCCTGGATTAAACTAATCATTTCCACGTGTGACTTTCAGGCGAAGATAAACACAGAGAGCATAGAGGGAGCAGAGAGAGAGATGAAGAGAGAGCGAGCATCAGGAGCATGAATGGTTTCTGTATGTTGGTCCGACCCAGCAATGTCATGTTGCGCCGATAACCAAATGGTTCAATGCCCACTCGAGGGCTCAGCCAGTGGAGGGGATGGAGGACTAGAGGGATGGAGTGATGGGAGGGAGGGAGGGGGGGACTAACGTCCCAAGTCTAGGGGAATGCTAGGATAGACAGTCGTCGTAAACAACAGGCGGCATTCTGACATTGACCAGGGTCACGGTGAAGTAAACAAAAAACAAAAAATCACGTTTTAATTTACCCCAAAGTCTCTATTCCAATACATGTCGTAAAGATGGCATTAGAAATGATATTCCTTTTTAATGGACACGTGTACCTGGGGGTGTACTAAAACGGTAGATGTAACTGTCATCTCCAGTTTACGATGTGTCCTTAGAAGGAGATGGGAACAATGTTGCAGTATTTTACGGGCTATATTGAATTTAAGGGTTATGAGTCTTGGCAGGCCGATGGTGAGGACTATGCGGAGGGGACGCATTCACAGCGAAGGACAATGTTTACACGAGGGCTTTCTGACCTAAAAGTGCGACGAGGACAGTGCGACGAGGAGAGAAGCCATTTTGACACCCGCAGGACAGTGCAAGGTGGCCGACCTCGAGCCCATCCTGTGGTCGGTCCGGCTCTGTCAGAGGGTGAAGGGCTGCATCGATGACAGAGACATACCTGCGGGCTGAAGCCAACTCTGTTTAACCAGAAGCTGCCGCCGACTTTCTAGGAATTGAATCGGCCTTGAAAATGAACAAACATTTCCATTGGAATGACGGGACAACGACTGAAATAGACACTGAATTTGGCTTTGTTTCCACCAGTGTGGAGGCCCCTTGCTATCTCCTGGAGAGGAGGAGAAGACTGACCCTGAGGGAGCGAGGGGACAGGGGAGGGATGGTGATAGCTGGCTTGGTTTCCATCTGCGGCAGCATTGTTCTGAAGCCCATCCATCATTCCGGCCTGTGATCTGTGTACAGGCGGGGGAAGGGGGATTGGGGCAGTGAGTGTCATCAGATCCGTGGCTGTGATCACGGGGCTGACACTCAATGGGGCGCATTACACTTTGTCAGCAGACCAGGGGAAATGAAAAAATATCTGTCGCCTGTCACTTGCACCCCACACCACCATCCTGCACCCAACACCCTCATCCCCAATCAGTCTCCTTCAGCTTTGCTTCGGAAGTCCATCCATTTAAAAAGGTAGGCGGACTATGAAATGGCTGCATCTCTCATCAGTAAGGCCCCTTTGTGTAAACTGTGTGCACACTGACGTGGTATGACTTCACTCAGTAGGCTAGAGCTCCCCATTCATAAACAGCACACACAAGCCTTCAGAGGTCTATAGCTAGCAAACAAATATCAAAGGGTGCAGAATCTCAATTTCAATATGTTTGCAATGACTAGTGATTATATTGAACATGTCACATTTACTGACATAAACAACGTCCTCTTTTTCAATGGACAAGGTGAAAGTCCCAGACACAGGCTATTTCTAGACTAGCTACTGACACCTCTCTAACCCATCTGTCAACACAAGCTGTACAATACAGAACTACATACTGTAGTTGAGCAAACTCCATTTCCCAGAGTGCATTACACCAGACATAACTGCAGAAGACAATCACAGATAGGTTTCCATGCTCATACACAGTGCATTCAATGACAGCTTTCCTTTAATCCATGCATTTGGTTCTTTGTAGTTTGCATTTTTCACAAGGGTTAGACATCCATCATGCAAAAAATAAATATTTAATAAAAAATATATCTATAATTAAAGAAACAAATACATATTCATACTGAGCATAATATAGCATTTGCTTGTAAACAAAAATAAAGAAAAAAATATATATATGAAAAAAAACATGTGAGGGGTAAAAATGGCTAAAACGCACTGAAAAAAAAACGTTTAAATTCAATTGAACTTATCTTACCTCCATCATTATATGAAAGGCGTGCTAGTTAAGAGGGGGCAAAGGAGGCAAAGAGTAGTTATTGTTTTTGAGGGTGAAATGGCTGCAGATAGTGCAGTGTTTCTCGAAGGGAGGGAAGGGGGGGGGGAGGGGGGTGATCGATGACTCTGGTTAGGGAGAGATTTCTCTCTCCTCTCCTCCCCGTCTCCCTAGCAGAGAGAGAGAGAGAGCACTGGGTTTCTGTGTGCTCGAGAACGGAATCAATTCCTGCTCAATTCCTCGCACTGGCACGTGAGAAATGGAGCCCCGATGACAAATACGTGGGCCGGGGGGCCGGCGCGGCGACCCTCGACGTCACGGGATGACGCGCGGAGCCGCGGTGGAGACGCTGGAGAACGCGGCGGCTTGCTTCCAGAGGCGCTCGGCCCTCTCTACCGAGAACCAGGAAGACGCCGCGCACGTGTTCGGCCCATGGCTGTTACCCAACACGCACCGGCAGAGTTGGGTGTCTGAGGTGACTGGATACTGGTGAGGTGACTGCTGTAGGTATGATGCTGCCTCCAAAACAGGATTCTGAACAGCGCCGCGAGGTTAACATTTCTATCGCCTCGTGGGTAATCTGTCGTCCATCCCATAATCTACCCCCCCCCCCCCCGCCCCCACCCATCTCAAAACTCAGAACAACACCGTATTAAGTGTTTGCCTTTCTAAAGGCTCATCAATAATGCACAAGGCGGCCCCTGGCTCAGGTTCCATACAGCAGGAGCAGGGCTAGATGCTAGGCAGGTCTGGACCTGCATGAGCTGATCTGTTCGAACTAGCCCCCAAGGGCACATTGACACATCGAAACATTGTATGGAGGTCCTCGGTGCTTGAGATAGATACATTGCAGAGAGGTCAGCCGAAAACCAAATAGAATGACCCCGGGCACAACGTCCATCCCTGCATCACAAGTACACGCATGTCTGCTCAACACAAGGACAGAATCTCAATGGCTAGTCAGCCCCTCCGCCACAAATGAGCAGTGCACCGACGGCGGGTTCACGCATTCTATAGTTGCCATGGCGATGTAGCCATTTCAATAAACTGTTAAGTCTTTGTGTGATGCCGGCAGGCAAAGCGGTGCATCCTGAGAGCTGAAGGCTCTTATGTAAAGAGGAGAGAGGCTACTTCAAACGGAGGCGGACGCCCTTCCCCTCAAGGATCAACAGGGTGCGTTTGTTTTGCTGAGGCCTGCTCCCCATGTTGAAAAAAAACAGCACTGGGGGTAAAAAATAAAATACAAATAAAACATTTAGGGCAGCGGTACCAAATCTGACACAGTGGTTAAGAGTAAAAGTGGGCGAGATGGGCTGGTGTCAGAGATCACCTGCACGTGGGCTGTCAGGGCCGCTGCTCCGGGGAGATGCATTATTAATTAAACACTGAATGTCCTCAGGGCCTGCCTCCAAACTGGCTTTTTATATCTCCGCAGCTCAACCTGTGGCAGAATGCGAGCGAGGGAGACCTATGGAGGCCTGTGCAGAGAAGTGTGTGCGCAAGAGGGAGGGAAAGATGGCGAGAGCGGAAAAAAAAGAAAACGGCATTATTTATTGGATCTTCCCTTATTTTTCCTTCCTTCTTGGGATTGAAGTGGAGCAGGGGATCTAGACCTCACATGAATACATGACAGCATATAGCGCGTGTGTGTGTGTGTGTGTGTGTGTGTGTGTGTGTGTGTAACGAAGCATAAACCCACTTGCACCCCTTGACCTTAAACATGTATATGAACATGTCCACCAAATTTCATCAAAGTGTGTGTGTGTGTGTGTGACCTTTCTGTGCACCGCGCCCCAGAAATAGATCACAAAAAGAGGGAGGCGGGAGGTCAGGACGCGGAGTTCTGCACGGAAAATAAGCTACCAGCCAACCCTGGGCTTTCTTCACCAAAGCACGGCAAAGGGCAGATAGCAGAGTAGGAGTATTTTGGTGACCTTTGTGACCATTGAACTAGGCTTTAGAAAAACTCCAAAACCTCATGTTCCCACCTTTGTTCTGGCTTTTTTTGTTTTTGTTTTTTTTACAGAGATATGAAAGAATATAAACGGCATATAGGGCACAACTCACACTCCTGCACACGGAGACTGCAAATGAAAAAGGACGGATTGATCGAGAGACCTGAGAAGGGAGAAGGCATCTCTTGACGGAGCTAAAGTTAGCAGTCGGACTCGGAAGAGGGGTCGGCAGAGAAGAGCAGGATCATTTAATTCAACCTCAACCAGTGTTTCTCAACATCTGCCTGTATTCTACAAAGCCAAGATGAGTAGGCGTCATCACAGATGGGCCCATCCGTTGATGTACACACAACCAATGGGTGTGTGTGTGTGAGAGTGTGGGGGGGATTCAGACATACCTGGGTGGGCACCAGGACGGGTGGGTACGCCAGCTTGTGATGGCGGTACATCCAGAAGGAGAGAAGAATGATGGCTGTGATCGCCATGATGGGCACCAGAGAGTAGAGGAGGGTGTTAAACAGCTGAGGCTTCGGGGTATACGGGTTGGAGGTTGCTGGGGCCAAGAAAAGAGGAGAAAAAGGGAGGGAAGTATTAAGATATGAAAGCTTGAAACTACATTTTTATGGTCTCCGACCATATAGAACTTGAGTAACTTGAAATACTAATCAGTTAAAACGGTTATACTATTGCTCTGCATTGTAGAACATGCAATTCTAAAATGAAGAGTGATGGTTGTAACTTCCTCCATCAAAGACAGCAATCAACAGCCAAAAATAACTGCCCCAAAGAGCCCCTTGACCCAAAAACGAGTCATTCAGCCATGTAGTCCAGCCCCCTTACCCCCCACCCAGATACATGGGAGGCCACATTGGATTTTGCCAGGCTGCCAGTGTTAACAGAACCACAGCTCTGCACAGACCTCGGTTACTGCTGTGGTTTTCAGGTTGTTGGAGGGTTGCTGGTGTGTGTCTAACTGGGTCGTGGACGGGGCCGACAGCCCCGGTGACCAGAGGAACTTACTCTGCACCGTCTGAGTGTCGGGGCTGTAGAGGAACTTACTCTGCACCGTCTGAGTGTCGGGGCTGTAGAGGAACTTCTCATTGCACATGTTCCCTTCACAGCAGCAGAAAAACACATCCGGGTTGCCCTTCCTCTCCACACACTCGCTGCTGTGGGACACAAAGAGGACACACACACACACATCACTATCACATACAAGCTGAGTGCAGGCAACCAAACACTGATCTGGGCTCTCTAGGGAGGAGGACTGGGCCTACAGTTCACAGGAGGCAAAATAGATTTGATATGTGTTACAGTGCAGGGCCTAAAATGACCCATAAACATACAGGACATTCATGATTCAAATGGTTAGTGGAGTCAACAAGGACGGGGCAGTAGCGACTAGATGGACACGACAGTAAGAGCCCTCTGCCTCTGGCATTCGATTATTTGACATTTGCAAGACTCTACGGACTGCAGTACGTGCCAGCACTAAAGCTCTACTGGCTAGGATGTTAAGTAGTTTCATTCAGGTCAAATGTTTTGGGGGCATCTAGAATGTTCTTTAGCACGCGCGTCATTAGCTAGCCGATACAATTACAGGAGAGACTCCGGCTCTGTCCCCTGTTCCTTCCGAATTGGCAAAGATAGGACAGATCATATACTGTAAACAAATGAGTTGGCATTCGCCTGGGCCACTGTGTAAGATGAACCTTCAATGGGCAGAGAGACAGTCAGGGAGGTTCCAGTAGACTGCTTGGCCTAAAGGGTTAGAACAGTGTGCGTTTAGCCTGGACCTTTCTTTACGCCCATAAATGTGTTTATATCAAAACACCACGGAACATCAACAACTTCTGAATGCTCAGAAAACATTGTACTTGGAAGAAATAGCCACTTCTAGCCTTTCACAACTATATAAATCAAAGCTCTCAAGTCTTCATTCCCCCACATCCTGCTCCATCCTCTTGTTCCAGGGCGGGGGGGGGGGGGGGGGGGGGAGACAGCCGCAGCTCCTAGCTGTGGGCCTGCCGGGCCTACCTGTCGTAGCAGTTGACGTCATCCAGCCAGCAGCCCTGCTTGAGGATCTCCACGGAGCCGGAGACGTTCATCCAGGTGGCGAAGCAGTGGAGCCTCTTGTCCTTCTCACCGTAGCATGGCTCTATGCCGCTGCGGTTGGTCCGCTCCTTCTCCCAGCTGGAGTTGAAGTAGACGCACTCCTGGGTCTCAGAGCGCCCCAGGATGGCGCCTGCACGGCGGGGAGAGCGGGTGAGAGAGTTCGGGTCAGAGGACGTTCAGAGTAAACGAAACGTTTTTATGGCTGAAAACAAAATGCAACCAGGCTGGAAAGTCATGACCTAGGTTAGCAAGTCGTTAACAGATTGCCTTGGTTGTTGTAGGGAGAACCCTGCTGTACTGTATTGTCAAGTGGGAACTAGGGAACCATGTGTGAAATAGGACTATTTTGAATGCCTGGAAATGAGCTTTAAGTAACAAAGTCGTCCGTCCCCCCTCCATCCACCATACTCCTTCAAAAAGAAAATAGAAAGGAAAAAAACTAAACTTACCATGTCTTACTTGTCACTGCCTATTACTAAAGCATGAATGGATGCAGGGCAAGCCAAACTGAAACATGCCTTTTCAAACGCTGCTTGTGTAACAGGCTAACTTTAGCAATGTCATGTATTTTTCAGCAGGATTCTGAATCTGTCAGGATTAAGTCAAAAATAAAACGCAGCTAAAGGTAAACAAGGCTTAGAGCCCGGGTCTAGCTGCAGCAGGGTTATTTCAAACACAAACACTGGCCTGCTACAACACAGAAACTGGTCTAGGCAATCGGGTTAAACCTTACCAATGCTCCTACCTAGACCTACAGGCTACTAGTCATGAAATGAGGCAATCACGCATCTCAGCATACCAATTTCCTGGGCAATGTTATATTCCCTCCTGTCCTACCCTCTTTCCCCATCTTTTTTCTCAACTTCCCCATACATGATGCCCCCCCTCATCTTGCCCCCCAACCATGGCCTTGGATGGCCAAGGCAGGGCCATCCAAGCTCCTCCTCGCTCCAAGTTCTCCCTCTGGAGCTAAGAACAGCTCTGGCTCGTGGCCTCCTAAACTATGTTCTGCGGCCCTGGCCTGGTCCTGTCCACCTGGCAGCCTGCCATCTCTAGTATCCCACAGTCCAGATGAGCGCACTGGCCGCATCGCTGCCTGTGGAGCCAGGAGAACCAGTTTCCCCTCCAGCATCGAGGGGCCTGTCGAGCCAGGAGAACCAGTTTCCCCTCCAGCATCGAGGGGCCAAAGGTAGAGCCCAAGGCCAGATGGTGCAGAGTGACCCCCCATATCGACCCTGGGCTCCATGTGAACAAAGCTCAAAGTATTGTTTAAGGAAACTAAACAACCTGCCTGAATGCACTATTATGTTTAACAAGCCATCTTAGTTGGAATGGTAGAGGGATTTAGTTTTGTTTGTTACTGAATCAATCTTCTGACTCAGTTGTCTTTTCCTAGAATCTACTAACGACAGTGAGTGCATAGCCAACGCAATGACTGTGCCAAGCAGATACAATGCCTTAAGAGCACATTCCCACCCACGTACAGCAACAAGTCAGGCTAGGCCACAGAATGACCCTTTGTTGCAGCACATTCCATGAAGTCTGAAAACGTCAAACCGGACGGCATGTTTGTTTGCAGAAAGGAACATTTTTTGAGACTTGGAAACTTCCTGGATACTGAAGGAGTATGAGTAAACAAAACAAAAAAACAGCGCTGAAAGAATAGAATAGCAAAAAATATGAGCCTTCGAATGTAGGCCGGTCTGACAAATACACGTAGTGTTTCTTGGACTTCCATGAAGTGGTCACAATCATTTAAGAAACATCTTACGGTTGGTAGACCTCGAATGTGATGTGGTGTAGTGGTTAACCAGAATAAGAACGTTAGAGGAAGTGTTTACAGAAACAGAAACATTCCTGACCACAGCTTGAGAAGCACCGGCAGCCTGTGTGAAGCTGCTGATCCCTTTCTGGAAGGATCCATCATGTTAAGATAACAACACACAATGTAGGAGGATCTCTGGTTACAAAGCAGTAGGAAGTATAGCTAGCACAAATGTTAACTCAACCGTCTACTATGTAGCTGACTGCACAGGCGGCCGACAGCAAGTCTATACGTACAGTAAGGGAAACAAGGAGGCAATCATTCTGGACCAATACAGCAGAGTTAGCTTAAGTGGGACATTGGCTACAATTCAAGCTGAGGTACAGTTGTGAATTTGCCAAAGGACAACATCTCCACTCAGTTCGGTTCAAGTCAATGCTGTAGCTGTTTGGACTGACTGGAATTTGAGCATAGTGTATCCACTGACTGGCTGCTGGAGTATGTGGCAAAAGTCAGGGCTTGGCACTCCCTCCAGTGCCCCTGCGGGCCACAAGCTACGCTGCTAACTCCTTCTGTCTGCCAGCCAAAGGTGACGTTGGGAGAAGGTAACCATGGAAGCCTGAGCATTACTGGAGCTGGAGAACTCTGCTGGCAATAAGACGGACAGGTCTCCAAATGGATGGGGAGGGAGGGAGAGAGGCAGGTCCTTTCAAAATGTAAATCCTGATGGGAGAATATACTTCAACTCCAGTACTGTCATCTGGGTTTTCAGACAGGCATTCCAGCAAAGTAGAAAAGCGTAGTAATATCAAACAGAACAGTGTGGCTTTATTTATGGAAAGGAATCTCAGGAATCGGCAGACTTGCAACGCTAACCTGACAGAAGGAACTGACAACAGCGAAGACCGAAACTACAGGCCAGCGAAATAAAAGGATTCCGTAACCGTGGCTGCACAATAACACAGACTTTGGAAATATTTCCTCACTCTGTCAGTCTATTTTCTAAATGTTCTGGTGGACTGGCCTTTAGGTAACCTACCCTCAGGCAAACCAGCTTGTTTAGGGAAACAGCACAGGAAATCAACAGCAAGGAATTCATCTCAACAGCCCTAGAGCTATCTCGAGGTAACTGAAGAGTGGTCACTGACCAAGTCCCTGGACAGCCTGGCTTGCTGAATGGAGAACCTGAATGAGCTCTCATTTTACACAAATCATTCAGCTGTTATGCTTCTGGCAGATATCTCACGGGAGCTGGCTGGCTAGTTTGCCTTCATCTGCCAAAGGACTACATTTGGACAATCTAGATTCCAGTTGTTTCCCTGTGACCTCCTCCTACCTCAAGCAGGTGTTTGGGGGTCATTAACAATGACGACAGGAAACCCTGATGTGTCTCACTCCAGACTACAACTGAACATTGCTCTCTTCACCATGTCCATACATCTGCACATAGGCAGGTTCCAAACCATCTCTTCTACTCCGAGATCTACACCGAAGCCCTAGAGTCTATGTTTTCAAGATGACATGACACCTAGTCATGTGATTATTATTATTATTCGATTTTTTTTCTCACTTTTTCCCGCTCAGAAAAGTGGAATCATAACATCACTGGTAATATATTCTGTAGCTGGAGAGCTGAAGATAGGCCACTTCACCAAATCGGCGGTTGAACCTGCAGACCTGGCCGGCCTGTACTTGACTCAGTTCCCCTCGTTTGTGGTGCAGCCCTTTAAGGCGTACCAGGCAATCCTCTCTCCACACTACAGCACACCTTCACGGGCTCTTCAACCATCCTGTATGAAGAGCCATGGAAAATCACTGGGGCTGCTTCTTTGTGCTGTAAAGGAGCAGTGTATGGCTGGGACTGCTGCAGTGTTGGGTTGCTGCTGACTATCAGCCAGCTTGCATTACTTGTGCAGAGAGTAGACTGCGGGCTGAATCGTGTGTGCGCTGCAACACACAGATTCCCTGTGCAGCGCACCGGGCTTGAGTTACAGTTATATAATGTAGGGTACAGTATGGGTGCTACTGTATGCCACCGGGGCACAAAGCCTTCGCTGCCTGGGGTAGGCTTAATCACTGTTCCTGTGACAGGCTGAGGGATGCTGCTCTTCTACAGTAAGCTAGGAGTGCTTATGGTCAAATTACAAGCAGCCACAGATCTCTCGTGATGGCTCACAAAAGAATAATCAGCGACGGCTTGTGCACACACTGCACCGTAAACAAAGGCCTTCTGCTCTCTTGGAACCCCTGTTTATCTACAAGTTCCATGTAACACCGTCCGTGACAGCAAAACCACATCCTTTAGTGGCGGAATGAATGCTGAATCGTGGTGCCAGATATAGGCTCGGCCTATGAGCAGGAGAATTGCGTTAGCTTGATCTGACTCAGCCGTGACAGGGGGCGGCGGGGTAGGTTAGCTGGTCACAAAGGCTGCAGTCTTTCCATACAGGCATTAAAACTACCAAACTCAGCAACAGTATCCAATCCCTTAATCCCCACTGGAATGTCCGACAGCCGATTGGTCTCCACCTCAATTAGGCTATACTGCTGATGGCCGGCTGTTAATGCTGCCCCAGGCTGAGCATTTGGGCTCCCACTGAACCGTCCACTGTACTGTACAGTTCGCCCATGTGCCACATTCCAGGGCTTGCACCCTAATAGGCTACAAACCAGCCTGTGAGCATAGTGTTCTTGTAGATACAAGAAAGAAAAATAGAAAAAAAAAGAACACATTTTAAACACAGGGGGGGGGGCTTGACCCACTTGCAAAATTATCTGGAATTATCTGGAGGAGGTTGGGATACTAAAATACTTGAAGGGATGAGAAACACTTAAGTGACTGGAATGCTTTAACCCTCGTGCTGCCTTCGGGTCACATGACCCAAAGGTTCACAACGAACCATCGTTGTGTTTACCCAATTTCACCCAATACAAAAACAAATAAAAATAATTTTCTTTTAACCATTGCAATGTGGGGGGTCTGAGACAGCCCGACAGTTAAAAGAAAATGCTTCACTTTGTTTTTGTATGAGGTAAATTTGTCGCAATACGACAGTGGGTCACAATGACTGATGGGTCAGAATGACCCGAAGATAACACAAGGGTTAAACAAATCACTGACTAAAAACCACTGCAGCTCAACTAAGACAACTGTGAGAGAATAGTGAGGTTATGCCACCAGGATGAACACGCTCTCTCAAATGCAGCCCCTGGTCCCTGGTCCCTTTCTGGTTCTCTAGAGCAGTCAATAAACAAAAAATCCACAGGCCAGATACTAATGGTAATACCCTACAGTATCAATCCCTTCTGTAATAACTTACTGTAACCCTCCTGACTGACCACATTTTGATCGTAACAGAAAAAGATCCATTAAAACAATGTACTATACAGGCCACATACAGGCTAGCCTACAATTTTCGCTTTGTGCTTTGGGTAACAGAAATGACTAAATATATTTCAGAAAATTCAGTTAGAACAACAACATGCAAAAAAGCCGCAAAGAGCCTAAAGACACCTGAAAAAAGAACAAGATACATTTCCTGTTATTGCCTAATCAAGGATCAAAGCCAGGCCATTGCACAGCCAGTCTGTCTAGACTGCAGGCCTCTGAAGCATATCAAGCAACATCTGCATGATGCATTTATTACACTAGAGGCCTGCTGGGTCCTCACACTAGGCTACAACCTATGACATGTCCAAGAGTTCAGTTGCAGAGCACAGGAAACCCCTTTTCTAATGGTTAAAGCCTTGCTTAAACGAGCCCATCACATTGTTTGCTTTATTACTAGATCAATATTAGGCTAATAAATGGGGATTTCTGGTGTCTCTACCAAGTAATGCATATCAAACCACCCCCGCACGGCAGTGAATAAACTCTTGCAACACTTTAATGGCAGGACACATCTGTGTTTGATATGCAATCAGAGTTGCGTAGCAATGTTTTGTGTCATCACCGAATCATAAGCAGAATCATCATCCTAATCATCACCTTGGAGGCCAACTTTGACAATATGCATTGCAGTTGTCATGGCAATGGTGTTAACTCCCCAATGTGTGTTGTCACATTGCGTTATTGTTTACGTGTTGGTGATGTTTGAAGGTGACTTGACAATACAGGACATGAAGATTTGCTACAAAGATGTATCTCTGCCCGCTGCTACAGTAGGCTACCTTTAACAAGTCCTAATGAAGGATAACACTGTATATCTACACACTTCGATGTCCAACATTTACATTACATCTATTTAATCCCTGCCAGGGAATTCACATTTAATCTGCCCCCTGACTCAAATAACAGTCTGTTTGACATTCTGCTAGAGTTATGCAATATGGTAGTTTGTGAAATCCAACTGGGAAAGAAAATATAATACAGAAAGGGGCCATAGTCTGTAGATGGAAGGGAATTTTTCACATTATCCATCTGTCACTAAGGTCCAACACTAACAGGCAGGTCTACATGGCAGCTTGCATTCAGTGTAGGGCTTCTACCGCAAGAACAGAAATATCTCATGTATGGAACTGGATATGTTTGAATCCCTGAGAGGGTGTATAACTTTGGTCACAATGTTCCCCGAGGCAACACATTCTGCTTATGGTGACAATAGACAGGAAATGCATGGACTGGAGCTCTCAGGCCCAATGGGAAAGGAGTCTTGTCATGATAAACACACCTGAGCTTTTGGAGCCTACTGCATTATTCAAGCAGGAGTTATTTGGAAAAACTGGGACACAGCATCGGGCTACATGCCAACTTCTGTACCTATCAGGAAACAGCTAAATATTGCACCTGAGAGTTTAGTCTAGTGCTTGAAGGAGAGAAATGGACTTTGGCCACAAAACGTAAGCTCTCATAAATCATAACCAAAAAAAATAAACTTTACAAACAAATATAAACACACTGAAAAGAGAAATGCAAATTCGAACAATATACACTTTCCAAGTCTTCTCCATCCTCTCAATGTATGAATTTCTCACATCCAAACCCTAAATCCAATGTTACCTCAACCTAAATGCAATGAATGAGCCTGTGTCCTTTTGGGCTTCAGGTTGAAACTGACAGCATGATGAGAGTCTACAGGCCTGAGAAAGAACAAACATGGAAAAAGAGTTGCAGCAGCTACTGTGGTTGTAGCTGTTTATCATCCACAAAGAAAACAGACCAGTTCAGACTAAAAAAATCACTCCAGTTACAAAGATTGAGCTACTAATAGGCCCTAGACCGACAGAGACCATCTTATCACCAGATAAGGGTTAGGGTAACCCATTCCAAAGATGACCCTTTACGCCTCCAAAACCATTCACTATCATGTAAACTGGAAGGTCTACATTGAGAGTCTGATCTTGATGTGAAAAGGCATTCAAACAAACTGAAAGTGAAAATCATGGACAACCCCATGTGGGGTTGTCCATGATTGGGGTGTGGGGTTCAGCGTACTAGGTAGGCATACTTACTAAGAACAATACCAGGTCTGTGATTTAGGATTAATAATGAACTTTACTGAAGGATTTATTGAAGCAAACAGTGACCTTTCTACATTTTGTGCAGAGGATTTGCTGGGCTAGACCTACTTTACCCTCAGCATATGGCTGTGTAACCTCTTTAGCTTTGTTTAAAAGAGGATCAATCTATGTGTGGACCTTTGTCCAATTTAAGGGCCTAACACCATTAGATTACTGACCAGTACAGGATAGGCTACACAATGGACTTTATAATACATTATTACTAAGATACTCAACCCAGTGTCCACAGAGTCTTGGCTGTATGCCCCTTCTCAACAATACCCCTGGACAATTAAAAAATATTTTACAAAAGTACTGTATGGGAGACAAAGTATAACTTTAGACTACAACCACAATTGGGTGATGTAGACTGCAATAGGGTTAGGGCATGGAGAAGAGCAACACCCGATTCCTCATGAAGCTTATTTAACCATAAGAGCTTACAGATATGTAGGCTAGTACTTACATTTGCTTTCTACATGCCTGAAAAGATTTGACAATTACATAATAGGTTTGTTCTGACTGAGCAGGGAAATATTTGCAGACCATGAACATAAGACCAAATATAGCCTAAATCAAGGACAACTGGTATTTATGACAACTTCACATGCCAGTGACAAGGACAAGGTGCATCCTTTGATAATGCCTACTCATCAAACCTGGGAATACAAATAACCAACCAACTTTTAGGGCTTTAAAAAATAAAATTATACATTATGCAGGGTTAGCATATTCATCAAGGACACCAGTGCACATAGTAGCTTGTAACCCTGGTCTGTGTCTTTACAATTAAGAAAGTGACGATTTATTGACCGGACGGTTGCTGACCACTGATATCTCAAACTCAATGAAAATGTCAATTCAAAGCATTCAATCGACTCACTTTAAGACACCACAGCTATACCAAACCATTGCACTACAGAATGTCTGCTACTGATAATAGACAAAGACAGACACCAGCATATCGAGCAATCTAGCAGGCTTTCCACAATCCACACCCACCTGAGGAACACGAGACGAGGAAAACGGCGAACGCCAGCTTGGTAGCAGCTACCATTTTCCATCCAAATGTAATCCTTTGATTTCGAGGAAATCACAAAGCTACAAATGTTGCTCCTCCGCCGAGTTTTGTGAATGTCTGGACAAAAACACAAACATCGCTACTGGACTGCTAACCTAGTATGTCAACATAGTCAGTGCAGTGTGTTATTGACACTGACAGCCTCCAGTTGGCAGTTGAAGTACTGTAGCTTTGCCCGAGTCCTCAGAAAATATCCCCGATGCCAGCTATGTCGCGGCAACCAGCAAGAGCTAGTACAGTAATATGTCCAGGGAATTCGAGTCCAAATGTGCAATATATCCAAACGTGGTTTACTAAGGGTGGCAGTTGTGTGCGTAACGTTAGATTCAATGTCACAAGATTACTGAAGCGAGCTAGCTACTGACTTGTTGACTCGACTCGTGGAAACACCGATCGCGGACTGGAAGCCTGGACGTTAACTCCATTCATCAGTCATTGAACAATGTTGAAAGCACGAGCCGTCAAACTTGGCCAACTAACACGCTAGTTTAGTTATTACCTAGATACGCCAATGGGTGTGTAATGTGTAAAGCTATAGTGTTACATGGGCGATATTGTTCGATGACCGAATTCAATTTAACCTCTCACAGACCCGCATAAAAACAATTGCCATAGCTTTGGCTAGCTACACTCGTTTGGGATGTTGTACTTCAATGATAAGCAGCTTGCTATGCGGCTACTTTACGCGAAAGCTCCTCTTGTAAAGCTTTGACTGAGAAGGCAAGCGCTGTGTTGATGGAACTTCTTGCATAACGTCGATTGTGCATTAGCATACGAGAATATCTGCAATTAAATATGTTCCAAACAGACACGAGTCTTTCTGTAGAGTTCCATTCCACAGGCGAAGTTCCACTTTTGTTCTGTGATCAGCGACGCAAGTTGTCACTGTCAGCTGTCAACCTCTTTCGGATGAGGCGTCCTCACGTGTAATGTTACCTACCGATATTATGGTATACCATATATCTAGGTTAGATTTTCCCCGGTACACCCGACAGCTAAAAAAACTTATGTTAGAAGGTAGCTACACGTTAACACCTCAGACTGTTATCATTTGACATGACAAGACAGGTGCTTTCTCCGAGTGAAGCATGTGAAAAATGTTTGCAAACGTATCCTCTGGCTTTTAGAAGCTCCCTGGCTGAAAAAACCGCATTTAGTTTCAACTCAATATGGCGTTTCTGAGGATTGTTTACCTTTAGTTCCTTTTTGCCCCTCCCACAAGTATGTAGCCTAATCGCATGCAAGTTTGACTGACTGTCTGCATGGCAAATGGAAACCGACAAACTAGTTTACAGCAGAACAATGATAGGATGACGACCAATCACATAAAACAAGAGTCGGACGTTTTCGTTGTGGTGTAAATTAAAGAATCTTTGCATAACCACCAATTAGAATTAGTGATGAGCATCGTTATCCGTCTTAAATTGAAATTCACAACGAGGAATAGTGTACAGTAGCTTCTATGCAGCATGACACAGTTACCTTTCCTTTCTTGCCTAAGCAGTGTAGGAGATTCATTTATGCCAATGGTTCCAAGGTGAAGCAGTGATTAAAGACTGATCAACAGTACATTTTCCTTACAAAGCAGTGGACACGCTGTTGGGATTGTTGATATGCTCAATATCCATCTCGCTCTGGATAAGAGCGTCGGCTAAATGACTAAATGTATCCATGCAGCACATGCTTTTGACTGTTTTTTTAAAAGAACAACTAAGACTGACCGGTTGTCATATGTCAACAATTTCAGTAAGTAATTGTTTTCAGGCAAATGTGCCCTTGTGGCCCATTTGATTTGTTTTATTTTGTGAAAATGTACCACCACAGAAGTAAATAGGCCCCACTAGACTACACATGGGCACATTTGGTTTTGTAATACAGTAGTATATTACTCTTACCCCTTAGGTTGTTAGTTTTGTTGAGGCATGTCCTACTTGTATTTTATGCATTTTAGAGAATGATGTATGTAGATTTATCGGAGTGATTCAGCACCTGCACTTCCTGAGGGCAATCCAGCTCTTTGAGGATGAAGTGTAAGACCATAAGTAAGTATCTGTTTAATGCCATGTGCAATACAAACAATGTTTTTCCCCAAAATGTTTTAGGATGATCCTATCTTTAACTTAAAGATGAAACATGATAGTGGCTGTAGTTGTTTGAAAGGATACATTCTCAGTTAAAGTATCAGGTAAACCGTTTGGAGTGTTGGTGTCAGTAAGCCATAGATACTTTTCCACAGATTCTTTCTCCACTGCTGCAAGACTAGTATCTCAATGCATCTCTGAAAGTAAAAAGGAAGTGGATTCTCAAGTGCTGAGGAAGTGAAATGGAAGGAATTCTAGTCCCTCCCTCCCTCACTTCTGTGTTAGAGAGGAAATAAAGGACGGCATAATGGTGCTGAGGTTTACCTTCCAGCTAATCCCATTAGGAAACTATCAGACACTAAATCTCCTCAAAGGGTATTACAGATCCCTGTATTACCTATGATGATGCTAGCTGGGGCTTAGATCTGAGCTCAGGCAGGTATTTTCATGCAGGGCTGACATGCATCTTTAAAAGGCTTTGGCCCTTTCTTATGCAGCAAGAGGAGCCTACATAATTACCATAGTTAACATTTACTTTTTACTCCTTCAAAACTTATGAGGCACATGGCATCATAACTTTTTAACCAAATTTGCATGTCGTAGTTGATTCATGGTTTAATTCTGTAAACACCAGATGAAAAAGTATTGTACAATTTTCAACCTCCTTCCACTATATTGTCTACTGGATTAACATTATTTCACTGAAAAGTTATTACAAACCACTTGCCTATTTGTATATTAGGAAGACCTCAAATATTATCTAAAAATTCCATAGCATTTTACTGCGATGCTACTGTGTATGTGTCCTGAAATTATCTGATTATTTATCGTTTGTTCTCCTCTAGTCAAGGTAGTATTTAATTTAGTGTGTTCATTTAATTATCATGTGTAGAAACAACCTATTTCCTAGCCCTCTGTCAAGATGAACAAAATATGCCCCTTTTGCACCACACCTGTAAACAAAGCCCAGTAGATGTCGACCTAATTGCTCTTCTTTTCTGGCAGCAAGCTCCGTCCGTCCTCACGTGTACTCAGATATCATATATCTCTGTGAGGAGGCTTTGATCGTGCTCAAAGTGAGTATGTCAGTCTTGCTTTAAAAGCAAAGCCAGTGTCAGTTTCAGAGTCACCAGCTATTGTTGCACTGACATCTCTGAGGCTATGTTAGCATTTAATTATCGAAGACATGAGAGTTCTGTAACAAAAAGTCATCATTTTAAACACTTGTTTGAAGCAATTACTGACAAGGAGAGACATATTTATCTACTTTTAACATACTGTAACTGACAAAACATACATTTACAAATACATGCAATGGATAGAACCACGAGAGACCCATGCTACAGTTACATTACAATACTCTGCTTTTGACTTTGTTAACATACATTTTTTAATTTGACTTGTGTTTGGTCTCCATTTCTCCAGGGCAGAAACAAAGCTTTATTTCAATACAAGGAAGCCATGTAGATACAGATACAGGCTTATCACTACAACCAAGTTGCCAACGAGATTACATCATCTTCACAGACACCACGACGCCAGTTAAAACTAGGTCTAGCACCCTAGGGTTTTAGTCTCAGACTGTAAACTACAAAGATAAACTGTAGAACAATAATACATACCTATTTAATACAATTCATACTGAAATTAAAATCCCTACCCACTGGTGCATAGAGGTTAAACGTATTTGATTGATTTTCTCCACTGTCTGAAATCCATTCTTGGACCAGTGATATTCCAACTTCATAAACATTTGCAGTTGAACACGGTCTGCATAAGGCACTCTATAAAAAAAAAAACTAAGGACAGTTGATCTGTAGCTCTTTGAGACAAGAAAGGACATTATCTATTTATCAGTTATTTTTGACTTGCGGTCTCTTTTAATATAGTCAAAATATTTTTTGAAGGCATATCTATGCATTTTCTATGTGTAAACCCAAACCTTGTTCAGTATTAAAACCATCAGGGATAGGGTTCCATTTTCAGAAACCACTTTTGTAGTTGCAGATGATAGCCATCCATTTTGAGTTTGTATATTGATGAAAGGTTCCCAGCCTTTCGTACAGTAAATTGAAAGTCAGGGATACAGTTAGAACTCAAATGCACAGACACGGTCGCACATGAACCTTTTTCATCAAGACCGACATAGTATCGTCATGGCGCTTATGTCAAACCTTTGGTTCTTTGCATCAAGTAAGATTTCTAGTAAAAGCATTTTGGCTGGAGGATATTTTACTAAACATAACATATTGTGATATGTGTTTAACACTTCATTGAACAGTATTTGCTTGGTCTGCAACTCTTTTCGCATTAGACTATTTTAAACAGGCCATTGGTACCCCCAATTAGCTGTGATTGATCAAGTGCTAATTGCGGAATGAGTGTTTAATTTGACTTGTGTTTTGTAGTATCTCCAGCTAAAACAACACACCACATAATACCATTCAACAGCATGTGGGAAAGGACTCCACAACAGAGAATTGTCTGCACTATATTCAGTGCACAGCAACTTAAAATACGCATGTGAGGCTGCTGCTGTGGGACTAGTTTGAAAAGAACACAAGATATCCCTTTGACAATCAAGCAGGCACGTATGATTATCAAATAAAACTAGCAAACTGTTGCACTCTCATCAAGCAATTTAGACTAATAACATACTGCACAATCTTAACCCTTCTCCATCACTGTTTCCTCCTACAGTATGTTTTCATGGGTTGATTTTAAAGTAAGTTCCCACTGCTGTTAGGTGACTTCATGGTTTGACAGACAGCAAGCATTGTACAGGGATAATTCCCTTGCTCAGTAAGTCAGGGACCTGCCACAAACTGGGCAGTTCATCGGATCACAGTCTGAGATGTTCCATTGAATGAGATCTGAAAGCTGCCATCATCAGCATTTGCATATTTCCAGACCAAAAGGGAATTACCAGGCCCCTCTGTGTCCGTTTGGAAAGCATGGAAAGGGTTGTTGTCTAGCTAATCTGTGGCACGAGGATGGGGTGAGGGGATGGGGTGAAGGGGTTTGGCTGGGGCAGGGACGAGGAGTGAGCTGTCACTGTGGGTAAACACAAGTCATTACATCCTGTACAGAACTGGCTTTTATATCCCAGAATTAACTTGAATTGCTGTCAGAGGCAGTGTGAGAAAGATGAATGAGTAAGTTAGACTATTGTATTAAAGTGCCTTCTGCTGATATTCTATCGTGTTGGGAGGTTTGTTTAACCTGGAAGTTAAGTTTTTACACTTTGTGTTTAAATATACTGCATGTTATCTGGAGAGACACCTTGAGAGGGTGTGGATTTCACACATTCCAAGTACTCTTGCTCATTCTGAGTTAACAGCTGAAGTTCCTCTTTTGGTATTTGAAAAGAAAACAGTTGTAGATTCTCAGCAGAATGGGCAGGCACTTTTCCAGCTCAGCTCGGTGGAAAGCACTGGCGGCTCATTCAGGAAACTCCTGGGCAGTCCGAGATCCTGCTCAGATAAGTGGCGCCAGCGCTGGTGATCTCACCATCTCTGGACGCGGCCCATTTCACCCAAACCTTCCCCACTCTGACAGTCGGCGTCTGTGAAAAATCCCAAACATTTCCTCAGGACTGGACAAACCGGTAAGCAATAGAGAGTGAGGAGGTGTGTGTGTGCCCGGCACTGAGCCTCTGGAGGGGGGGGGGGGGGTGGTGGGGAGTGGGGGATGGAAGAACCATCTGTTTCAGGCTGGCTGGGTTGTTTTGACTGGGGATGTGTGCCTCAGCTTCACAACAGGCTGCTGCCTCACAGCTGAGGCCTTTCCTTAGAGCAGTGGCATGCTGTCTAGGAAGGCCCGCATTGTAATCAGACCTGCTCCTTGTCCCTGAACACACACATGCTCTTCGAGGCACTTCATTCTTCTTGTTTCTGCCCATTTCTCTCTTACTGTAATCCCTTTCTCCATCCATTCAAGTATTTTCTTGCAACACATTTAGTCATTTAGCAGACGCTCTTATCCAGAGCGACACGTCCTTTGTATGACAGTCATCATCTACATAATAGTTTGGAGGAATGTGCTATGCTGTGTACCAAATTCAACCAAGTAAAGAGGTATATTCAGACAGGAAACAGGTGAATAGTTGTTTGACTTTTGCAGCTTTTGAAGTCCGAGACTGTTTCACAGTACCAGCTTGGAATTTTGCTCCTGGTTGACTGGTTTGCAGAGGCCCAGTTGAAATCTCAGTACTGGAGCCCCTGCAAAGGGGACCGTGGGACTCCAGCCATCTGTTCTCAGTGATTTTAAATGAGGGGAAAAGCAGAAAATCTTCCTCCTCAGACGCCAGTCTTGTTTGGAGGCGTAGGTGCAACTAAGCTCGGAGGTGTGAAGACTGGCTGAATGTGATGCGTCAGATGGCTCGTAGTGGGTGTTTGTCACCTTGTCATCGTACACTCTCTCTCAATTCTTTTGAGAAGACACAATCTTTTTCTAGACTCACTCTGGAAATGACATGATGGAGTTGGTCTCTGCTTTCTCTTTGGGTTTTCATGCCCCCCAGATCAGGGAGCTCCAACCCCCCGGAACCTGGAGACCCTTCTGCAGGTTTTCATTTCAATCCCAGTTGCAGCTAGCCTAAATCCGCTTGTCAACTACCTAGTTGTTCAAATCAAGTGTGCTAGATTAGATTAGGATTAAAAACCCGCAGGAGAGAAGGTCTGAAGTTTCGGAGGATCCATGTGCTTTTTGAGGGCACATTGGATGGAAATGTGTTGCAAAGACAGAGTTGTGGAAACCCTATTTTGGCCACAATTTGAGAGCCTTCCTTGTAAACTTCTGATCCCTGATCTCTCAGTGTCATAACATGTCTTGCTATCGCCCCAGAGTGATCTAGCGAAAGCCTAGTGGAAGGATGAGGCACGTTGTGTCTCTGTACTGCCGCAAGCCTTGCATGTTCATGTGTGAACCATGAAATATGCAAGTCTCGCTCTATCCTGCTCTTGCTCGCGCTCGCTCCCTCTCTCTCTCTCTCTCTCTCTCTCCCTCTCTCTCTCTCTCTCTCTCGCTCTCTCTCTCGCTCTCTCTTTCAAACTCTCTCTCCCGTGCTCTGGATGCATACATCACTGATTCCCATAGGAGGCTAAACTGATGTAATCAAATCAGTTGTATGATGCAACGGCGAAGTCGCTGTCTGCAGTGCTCAAGAACAGCGTGCCCTCCGTCAGAGGGATGTGACCCACTTTTCACAGTATATGAATTCAGGCCCCTTGTGTTAATGCTCCATATGCCCATGTTAATGCTTTGGTCATGCAGAATCTGTCCTTCATTTCTGTTTGGCTACTGTATGTACTGTATGCAGACTCGGCTCCAGAACTAATTAAATGGGGGGGGCATTTTTTTTCACAAGGTGGGCACGCATTTACAAAGCATGTATGAGAGTCAAAATAAGAGCAGACCTGCATATTCTGCAGGAAAGTGTAGCCATCTTGATATTTAATTTATAGCCAATGCCAGTATTTCTTATTTATACTTTAACAAAATTATTTTTTGAGGGGACACAGCATGCCCCCCCTTGGAGCCGACCCCCACTGTATGTTCCAACAAGCCTTGTGTCCTCTTCATGAACAAGACACTTTTGTTAATATTATCCTTTCCAGTGCAGCCGTTCCATCAATAGGATAGGAGACCCATGAAACTTCTAAAAAGAATTCCAAGAGAATCAAGACTCAAGAACAAAGCAACAGGCTGATCTTATTAAATATCTCAAAGGGAAAATAAAGTCAATCGAGTGTTTGTATTCAGAGATTGCCTGATGAAATATTAATTCACTTGTTGGGTGGCTCTGCTCTGATCCATCGCCGTTATACCTCTCTGTGGAGGAATATGTGTGTCAGGCTTAATGGAGAGCATTCTAATTCATCTCCTTTCAATTGCTCAGGCCCTTGTGCAGTAATTGGTGGAGGGGCAGGGGACTGGGCTGCCTGTCAATGGGGAAAGAGGCGCCGGGCTGCCCAGGGGTTTTAAGGCAACCACATACGTATCTTCCCTGCTGCACAGCCTTTGAAATTGGACACTGCCAACTGCAGACCACCAGGAATCACTATGTGAGGCATCTGACGGCTTGACTGTTTAGCACAGCGAGTGGCTCTGAGGTTTGCTCAGGTACATCAGGTCTGTATATGAATTAACCTTCACTGGAGGACTGTGTGTGGAGAAGACGCTGCGGACTGCGAAACGAAAACAGCAACACCTTTTGAATTGACCCATCTGTGTGTTTTCATGTGAAGTCATTGACCTATTCAAGACGAACATGTTTTGATCATTCCTACAATTCAACAGCATGGCTCTTTCAGAGAAAAAAAAGATCAAGAAAGATTAAAAAAAGAAAAGAAAAAATTGCCTAAATCCTATAGTGTGAAATGATCTTCACTGTAACCCTGTGAAATGAGATCTGCCCGCCAGATGCTCTGGAGCCAGTGCTTGGCCAGGCATGTCCAGTACAGATGTTCAATACGTGTATGTAGCTCAACAGCTGGCGTTTTCAAAACACGAAACGGAGCTCTCCAAGGGTGTCCAACTTACTGGTATGATGTAATGATCTTCAATAAGACACACGAGAAGGAAAACCCCAGGGCATTTCTTGAGTGCAGATCATTGTTACTGCAGGGATCCTAAAGGATGTTTTACCCCTCTGTATGCCTGCAAAAATGGGGTTTAGTAGATCATGGGTAAGTGTCTGAGTGCAGTATATAAACATGCTGAAGGAGCAGCAGTCAACTTGTCGTGGATGGTGCGCAAGCTTCTTCTTCAAGAGTTGCCCTCTCAGGCCCTTTGGCATGACCAGCTCATAAACAGGCTCTTTAGGTTTCCTGTCGACAACTGCATATTGCCAGGATCTGCTAAGGCTTGCAAAGATATTAGTAACAGTGCCAACAACTGTTTCTAACAATATCTATAGCTGTGTCTGTCCCCTGTTTTATAATCTAATCTATGACCAAATAATATTACCATACCTACGGGCCACATTGCATCCACAGTCCATCTGTATAACCTTCCCTACAGGGTCTCTCTGGAACACGGCCAACACGACCTAAGCACCTCTGAGTGTGGATCAATGTCTACCCAAGGCAGCCTTCTCCATAGGGGCATGGCGGATATCTAAGCAGAGCAGTAGCAACCGGCCGTCTGAGATTTGTGTTGGCACAACAATCAATAAGAAGCACAGCAGAGGAGGTAGGAGTGATGAGAACCACACACCTTCTACCTGGCTGCTTCCCTGGGAAATCTTTCACTGGAGCGCCTGCGACGCATAACCTCACGCCTTACTTAAACTGTGGAATGTGCCGCAGTGTTGGGTCTGCTTGAGTCACTCAACGATCTCAAGCTAACCCTTTTAAAGGGTCTCATTTATTATACTTTATTGTTCTCTTTTCCCCCTGAGCACCGTGGATGCTCATTAATGTAATGCCCGCAATCATGTACGCTGCTGTAATCAATCCGAGTTAAATCGGAAGGTAACAAAGAAGCACCTAGTGACAGATGAATGGTCACGGGGCTCCAAAGTGCTCTTTTGAGGGTAATGGTCTCGCGCATTTCCTTGCATTCGTGTGCTCCAGCCTGGTGCTTACGAACAACATACAGTAATTGAAATGAATGCCTTAGTTATACCTGTGTTTTTGTGTGTGCGTGCGTGTGTGTGTGTGTGTGTGTGTGTGTGCAGCCCGTTTGCATGGCGGTGCAGCACTCTCAAGCTGTTTGTCACCGTGGCTCCTGAAGGGCGGCTGTCTGACAGTGATGTACTGGGGTGTGTGTTCCAGCCAGGCATGGAGGAGTGATGTACACGGCTGCTAAGTCAATGAGGAACCCTCCGGGAGCAGCGGGGAGAGGGGCTCCTACAGACAGCTAATGTGTTCAGGAAATGACTAGGCCAGACATCCTGAAGATTGCCTACCTTCTCTCAGCACTTAACAGTATATGCTTTCCAGAGTGGGCTTTGCTCCTTCACTCTGATGGCGTGTCCATCGTCTGATGACGCTAAGAGGTATTCATTTACAGACGTGACCCTCCATTTGTCACCGTGGTAATCAAATAGAGAGCGTGGCTGCGTGGCTGGCTGGATTTCAGCATGTTACAAATGATGTGCTCATGCACCACATGGATATAATGGAGAGCGTAGCCACCAGGAGACCCTCCCCTCCCTGGACACAGCCCTCCCTCTCCCCTCCCTGGACACAGCCCTCCCTCTCCCCTCCCTGGACACAGCCCTCCCTCTCCCCTCCCTGGACACAGCCCTCCCTCTCCCCTCCCTGGACACAGCCCTCCCTCTCCCCTCCCTGGACACAGCCCTCCCTCTCCCCTCCCTGGACACAGCCCTCCCTCTCCCCTCCCTGGACACAGCCCTCCCTCTCCCCTCCCTGGACACAGCCCTCCCTCTCCCCTCCCTGGACACAGCCCTCCCTCTCCCCTCCCTGGACACAGCCCTCCCTCTCCCCTCCCTGGACACAGCCCTCCCTCTCCCCTCCCTGGACACAGCCCTCCCTCTCCCCTCCCTGGACAGGTACTTGTGCTTGCAGCAGAGGGATGGCAAAGAAATCTCAAACTGAATCCTCTGAGGAGGAACAGAGGGGCCATGGGCTGGCCCCCAGCTCCCAGACACTGGGCTCTGTTCTGTAATTAAGCAAATGTGGTTGCCAGGAAGCCGTTCCCCAGCTCCTGAAATAGGAATAAGGTGTTAAATGTGGAAGTAAATGCAGCCTGCGGTGAAACCCTTCCTAGAATAGTATACGTATCGCACGGATGGAGACGTGCTGTAGATGTAAATGAGAGTCATATACACTCACACATACACACACATACAAACGCACACACACTCTCTCACACACAAACACACACATACACACACACAGGCTCCTGGGTTACAGGGCAGACGAGGCTGGAGATTTAGATGGGATCCAATGATCACGCAAGTCCTCGTTCCTGTCTGGACACTTTTTAGGGTAACCCCAGACCTCCAGTATCAAGTTTCATGGGGCAGGCATCAAAACATCAATAGACCCAATGGAATCATTTACAGGGAGCATTTGGTGTAATGAAAAATAATTTATTCCCTTCCAACATCATCGGCCTTGAACACGGTCCCTAAGGGAAGCCTTATGTAATGTGTAAAATCCACAAAGCAAAAGGAAAAATCTGTGGTAACTCGCTCGAGGCCAGGACATATCTCTTCAGCTTGGTAAAGAAGGTCAATCTGCTTTCCCTAGTAACTCTAAAGGGGGACTATCTTGATACATCATGCAGAGTGTCATAAAAGTTGGATTCCTAGCCGTGTTTTTACATCTTGAATGATTCTGCAGTTCGCTTTCTTGGCTCTGTGGAGATCTTGACAATCAGCAAAAGCCTCCCCTATAAGAAAACCAAGATAGCTCAGCCTCCCCAAGGTCCTGTGTTTGCTTTCATACAAGCAGATGCAATGCTTGTACATCGATTCTGCAATATTATTAGAACGAGCGTGGCTACAGTACTGCTCATTAATAAAGCTGAAGATGAGTAAGTCTCACTCAGGGAAAGAGTTACCAAACACCATCATTACAGACTTCATTACAATGAGAGTGCCATCCTGCACAGCATGGAGCAACAGTAGAGTGCAGTGTGGGAGCCAACAATGTAAATAGCCCTGCCCAGAAAGACCTATTCGTTCACAAATATTCCTATAATGTCACAAACACAAAATACTCTTTCTACCAATCTAGATTCGGAAGAAGATTATCGAACCATTCACTTTCAGGACTTCATGCAGGCATATTAATACACATATATAATTAAACAAATCACACAGATCATCTGCAAATTCACAGGTGTTTTAAACTAGGCTTTACAATATATCAGAAGCATTTCATCTAATAAAAGCTATCGATGTTACATTTATACTAAATTGTTCCTCTGGAGAACCAGGCAGTCTCTGCAAAGCTGCTTATTGTGACCCTCAAGGTTGTGGTACAAGGGCCACTTTACAAAGTACTTCAATAAAGTGTGTTTAAACTGAACCGATTTAGAAAATGCTTTGATTTGAAATGAAATTTAAAGAGTTTTATACGGATACATTTTTTTCAGACAAAGACTGCCGGAAAACTAGTCAGGCCCTCTGTATCCTTTAACCACTATGCACCTCAATTCATCAACCAGTGTGTTAGTCATAATCTTGAGTACTTCACCGTGCAATCAACTGCCGTACTTAATTTTCCACACTTGTTAATTTGTCAGAAACCACTACTTGGCTAAAGTTAGATTTTCCTGGCCCTCACCATGCAAGATAAGAGTGTAATCTGTTTGCACTGCAAGGCCCTTGGCACTTGGTCTTGTTGGCAGTGTATTAACCCTCTGCATGTGGGGGCTTGCCAACCCGAGAGAGAAGGCCTCAGGCTCTGGTCTAATCTCATTATCTGCATCATTCCTGTATCAATATCTAGTGACGGCCAAGTAGAGGGCAGAATAAAATCCCCCCCCCCCCCCCCCCCCCCGGCACACAGGTAGCTGAGTAATACCTGGCAGTTCACTGTCCTGAAACCTGAAATGCATCCTTCCTCTTCCTTCACAAAGCTGCTTTGACTCTAATTCAGACTTTTTTAATATGATCTGCAGATAAGATTTTCTGAAGCAATACACCCAGCATCGCAACCTGATCCAAAGGAGTAAAGTTTGACCTACGGCGGTGATAATATCATTTTCCTCTCGGTCAATGATTGAGATAACTTTATGACAATGTATTAGTTCTACTCTGTCCTAAATTAACAATGGATGTACTTGCATAAACAGTGCTTGCTTTAAAGATACCTCCCCACCAACGGTAGTCATAACAGCCCTCAATTCTCACAACCATATGTGCTGGGAACAATCTGGGCTACATTAGGGGTGGTCTGGAAGGTCAAATCCTTTCACGCTGACCTTCCTCTCTACTCTGCAGTATTCTACTGTGTTATCGATTTCAACTGAACCACAGAGGAGAAGAAGCTTAGCTACTGTTTCCCCAGCACCAGAGACCTGTCATTCGGTGTTTTTCATGAGTGTGTATGTGTGTGTATGTTTGTGTATGTCTCTGTGTGTGTGGCGTGTCCAATTTCTTAGTAGAGAGAATTCTGCTAGCTTGCTGACTGTTGAGTAAGCTGAATCTGACTGTCAAATGTGTGATTGAAGTAAATAATCATGTTGTGTTCTCTGCCTTTTCTTGCCCCCTCTGCTGGTATAACCCTAACCCACCATTAACACCACATGCTCCATATTTAAGCTTTGAGTTGAAAACTCTGTTTATTTGAATGCACAACAGGTAATACAAACTGTGGTCCAGATGCTTGCTGCTAGAAAATGTGTCCTCCAAGTTTTTTCCAAATGCTTTAACTATTTCCTTGCTTGATACAACATTGATTGACAGCTATATATCTGCAGCCAGTGACGGTGTAAATTGTGGTGAGGAAGAAAATGTTTCCTTGGCACTGTGGCATCATGGCTTGCGTGTGTGCAGCTTTATTAATATTCCTAACTCTTGGCAGGTGGAGGAAGGGGTGGAGGGGAATAAGAGTGGTCTGTACAGTATAAGTGTAATGTATTTCCTGACTGGTAGACAGTATGTGGGTCACAATGTTCTTCTGCCCATATCTGAATGTTCCTCTCCATAGCCTGTCCACTGCACAGACCCCTGTACCCTACATTGTAGCTGTCATTACTTATCTAAAAAAGCAAGGTCGATAGTCTGAACTGATATGTCAAAATTGGTCATTCTCCATTTAAGAGCTCTCTGATGAAAAAATAGCAACAGTTCATCAATGGACAAGGAACACAGTCTCCATAGAAAACGTATCAGGTAACTGATGAAGAGGTTCGACATTTTGAGAGCAAAATAATCATTCTGGGAAAGCTGTGCATTCAATCAAGCCCATTTGCAGTTGTTCTGTTGGCTGGTGTTGAAGATCGATAACAACAGCCTCAACCTCTGTGCCAGATAGACCTCGCAGGAAGCCTCTCCCCAAGCTCACTCTTTCAGGTTTCATTTGCCAAAAAACGAAAATACAGCCGTTGATCAAATAAGCAGAGTGCAGGTATTGACATTAACACCACTCCTTATCCCTCCAAAGAATTAAGACATCCTCCATCACTGGGGCTGATGTGGACGTCTTAACACAGTATTGTAGTTACTAGAGCATGTCATGTAAAGCTAGGGGCTAGGGTCTGTCCCTTGGTTTAGTGTCCCTGAACAAGCTTGAAAGCTGCAGTGACAACATACTGTTCCTTACAGGGCAAGACTGTTCAATTAATGTAGAAAAAGAATGGAAGTATACAGCTCTATTGTTGGCCGCCCCCGCCAACAATAGAGCATAAGCATAAGAAGAATATACGTAAGAAGAATACATATTTACTTCCCTAATCCTGAAACTTTAACCTGCTTAAATTGATCGATAGATATTTTGCGTTCTTAAAATGCAGAGAAGAAAAATACACGTTGCCTGTGTGAGGGAACATTAGTGAATTGAATTATCCATTAAGTTATTCCTTAATTATTAAACTGATTGTAATTTGACCGGTCTGAAAACAGATTATGCAAAACAACCCTAACTAGAAGAAGGGAGTGTACAACAAAACTCTAATGGAAGCCATACTGTTATACAAAAGGCTGTGCATACAGTATACAGTAACAGATGATCATCAGATGGTTTGAAATCAGGTGAAACAAAAGGTCATGGTTGTGACTTGCCTGGAGTCATTGTAAACCAGTTTGTGAATGTCTCGCAATTACCGGTACTCCAGAAATACAAGGAAAAGCATCTGTTTGTTATCTGTACTACTACTACTACCACTACTTGAGGACTATGTGATCGCATGCTAATTACTTTGTACAATAGAAAGCGTTACCCTAGGAACGCTCGAATTGGTGGGGGTCTGAAAGGGTGCCGCAGCGGACGCTGAACGAGACAACAAAGCCCCGGAGACCGACGGCCCCCAACTCACTTATCAAGGTTTCAAATATGGTGATAAGCACTTAGTATTTACACAGGGCCGGTGGGTG
The DNA here is from genome assembly GCF_963692335.1 of Osmerus eperlanus. Lineage (NCBI taxonomy): Eukaryota > Metazoa > Chordata > Actinopteri > Osmeriformes > Osmeridae > Osmerus > Osmerus eperlanus. Next base: position 5,281,675 of record NC_085038.1, read on the forward strand.
TTATAGCTGAGACGGATGACGTGTCCCTCCACAATTTGCTTTAATCTACTGGCACAACATATGAGAATACATTTTAACTTGCCGAATCGATATGATTTGCGGTAGTTTCCCAAATTGTTTATAATGTCCCACGTGGTTTACCTCCAACAGTGCTGGGATTCGTCAGGGTATGTTATTAACTTTTCAACGTTGCAATCTCAGGTATGTTATTAAAAAGATCAATTAGAGCTGAAACAATCAACTCCAGTTCACTTTTCCAATAATAAAAGACTGTCCTCAACTGGCTCCAGCACAACATTTCTGTTTCATCATTGAGGTGCCCTTGCTGAGTGGCCTTGCAGAAAATTCAGCAGCCCTGACAAGTGTTTTTGTGTTCTAGCCGGAGTTTCTCCAACACTGTCACAGAGCATCCCATGGGATCTCGTCAGAGAGCGGCTCCGCTGCGTCACCCGCGGTGAAAACAATGTGACTCCCTCGAATAAAACAACGATAATGCCTTCTGACCAGTAGGAGACCATGTACACACACACACACACCCTCCCCCACCCTCTCAGACCCAACTGCACTTTATGTGTTGCAGCGAGTGCTGCTGCCCTGTGCGGAGGGGAACTGGAGACCGTGTTACTGCAGCAGGTCAAGGGGTTGTTGGGAGTCGGGATGTTCTGGCTCTCCGTGTCCCTTAGCGGCCCATAATGCACGTTGTTATTGGACACAGAAATAGCCCCGGCATTCCTGTCCCAAGCCAGAGAGATTACCATCAGGATCAGAGATGCTGATGACCGGCCCGGGAGATATACGTACTTCAACTGGGTGGGAGAGGCCAAGTGTTTGCGGGGCTGGGGATGGGCTGTGTTTGGGGGGGTTTGAGGCAGGGCAGCTATTTTCAACGGTCTACACCCTGAGCCGACTCCGCCCACTTCCACCCCCCCCCCCCCCCCCCTCACGACCACTTCTGCCAAAAGTCTGACAGGCGCCACGCATCATCACACGCCCGCTCCGCTGGCGCACCGCCAGCTTACATCACCTCATGGGCCCCTCTCCCGGCCGTGTGCACTGTCAGTGTCCAACACCCTCCCCCCGCCCCCCCGCCCCCCCCGGGGGCCCCCACTGTTAGTGCCAGTTTGTCAACGCTGCTTCATTCAGAGCACCCCGATAACACTGGCCTGGCCTAGCACCCGGCCCGCTGTTTATGAAAACCAATGGCCACGGTGATGAGGCACATTTGTTTTTGTAATTAATGTGTCTGTCCAGTAACTCCTGGTGGGCACATTATGCAGGACTCAGGTCTATTTTCAGACCCTCATGTACACAATGTACTTTCTTAAATGGCAAGGAATTCCAACCATCCAAGGGGGTACAGTCAACGGTGCAGGCTAGGGTTGTGGAAGTGACCTCACATAACCTTGGGTTTGAGGAGCACTGAAACGTAAGCCGGTAATAATGACAGCACATGGCTGTTGTATATAACACTGCTGTTTAAGAATATCACAGCCTGCTAGTTGCTACTTCTAATCTTGACAGTATGATGAAACAAGGCCCTTTTGATCATCTGACTACATGCCACTGGTGAGCTTCTGCAGACAGTTTTATGATCTTAGAACATGTGATTATGTAAGCAATTCACCCATAGTGGCCATGCAAATGAACTTGATGAACTAGCTTTTGTTGGGCTTTTGCAAGGTTTACATTAATGAATTTAAGTCGTTTTACATTCTGGAAAGGTTGACAAAGTCATTGGGTTCAATACATCTTCTACCCCAACCCTTTGACAGATAGATAGGGCATGTGCCACCTGACCAAGTTGTTGCCATTTAATATTATGTTTTCGAGATTTTCAATTGGTCACAATTGGAACTGTTGTATTGCGGCAGAGAGTACTAAACTGACTGGCAGCTCTCCTCCTCTTCTTGGCAGAAGCACTAGGGGAGGGGAGGTGAAGAAGGTCAGTGCTTCTCTTCTATCATTGTATATTTAAATGAATTTATTCTATTCGGCATTCATCCCACACAGTCATATTTCAAGGAAGAGCTGTGCTTGTTCTGCGTACTGTATAATGCACGGTGCATGCTTAGCCTCAAGCAAGAACAACCTTGTTTGCCCTGTTGCTGTGCATGTACAATATAAGGACCTGTTTTCAATGACAATAGTGGCAAGGATACTCTGCTGTGGGGGTTCATGACCCCACTCCCTTCCCCAAAATGTTGTTTTAGAAGAAAGAGGCCCAGGTGACCCCATGGTCCCCCCTGGGAGGCTGAGAGACCTTGAGGGCTGTCACTCCCGAAACCAGATACTGCAGCCAAGTTGATTGATGAAGTCCCTGCCCAGAAGCCCAATGATGAAAGATTAAACATGCCGTTGCTGTGCTGTGCAAACACTGCCCCCCCAAATAAACACCCCTGCACCTCTTCTTGATGGAAGATTAAAATAGCATTTTTCGTGTGTTGAATGTCTCTCGACAACACGCACTGAACGAGAACAAACGACAACTTCAGAGGCGGCGCTCCACTTTGATTGCCGTTAATAATTCGGCATCATGCACTCTCAGTAAACATAGAGTGTATACATGGTGATACCCCAGGTGTCGATCAGACCAGAGCTGCAGGTATGTCTCTCCGGTGAGGCGGGAGTTCAGGGGCAGGCCGCGTCACAGCTGCTGGCACCTGATCAGCCAGGCTGTCCAGCATAATGAGGCTCTCACTTTGTCCCAGTTCTGTCTGAATGGAGCCTGCCTGGCCTGGCCTGGGCTCTCTCTTCTGGGAGAGACACTGGGTTGGTCAGTGGTGGGTTTGGAGCTTTGGGTCTATCTCGGGCCCCATCTTCCTGCTAGAGCTGTAGTTTCCCTACAGACCGCTGGCTTTGGTCCCCATGAATCACGCTGAGAGCTGGGTTCATCTAAGGTGAGCTGTTTTCAGCTGCAGCACTGAGCAACCGCCCAGAGGCTCAGCAGTGTTCATAACAGGCTATGTATTACCCTAGCTGCTCTGTGGTATTTCTATGCTCAAAGGCCTCTTTATGGTCATGCGAAGCTATAATTAGTTAAAAGAAAAGATGGGTTGTTCATGTATCAAGTTGATGAAGCAAGTAGTGCTAATTTATGTGAACCTATACAGTGGACGGTTCCTTTAGAAAATTACAGTCTGGAGAATCTGGATTGCTGGCTTGCTCCAATAACATTCTATCATGTGGCCCTGGATTCATTTTGACACACAGAGGATAGTGAACACTGTGAGGGTTGCTGTAGTGATTGTTCATGGACGAGAGCAGCTGATTGGCTAGGGGTGATGTCATGCACCTGATGAATTATGCAATAGGCTCCACCCACTCCGGGCAGGCATGCAGGCAGTATGAGCTCATCGCCCTTGGACTGGGCGCTCTGATCCGACGATTCAGCTGCATTTCATCAGTGGCTACATCGTGTCTGGCCGGGGCTGGGCAGAGGGCTCAGCGTTTGCTGTGCCAAAGTGAATGACAGGCCCCCCTCACCCCCTCCCGCCCACCTCTCTCCGTTCCGTCTTTGGCCCAGCCCTCTCCTACAGTGGCCTCTGTCCCCTCCTCCTCTGTGCCCCCACACTGCCCTTCTCCACTCCCTTGTCCCCGCCGCTGGGTCTCTGATGGATTACCCAGGCCACTTGGTTCACTCGAGCTGAAGATGTGGTCTTTCGATTCCTGCTCGGTTAACACTTTAAATATTTTTCACTTGTTTGATTACCCACCTACTGCTGAGGGATGTTATACCAGTCCACACTAACCTAACAGGGAGATGTTAGGGTGGTTCTCTCCCCCTATCATGTGTCTGTCTGCCAGGCTGTGTCTGCCCCAGTGCTCCCTTCTCAACAGACCATCACCCCACCTAATGACTCCCATTCATTATCAACCCCAGGGAACACATATGCTCCTAATGATAATAGCGCTCATCTCAAGGATGTATAACTGTGAGATTAGCTGAAGCACACTATTCCCCCATGGTTGTGTGACATGTTATGAGTGGAGAGGAAGGTCAGACTTTTCACAACAGAGGCAGAAGGGTGTAGTGTGTTGGAGAGGAGTCTGGAGTGTTGTATCTATGTATGTGCCATATTAAAGTGATTAAAGTGACTGCACAAGGCCAAGGTCAGACCCCATGCTACAGTTGATAATTTATCACAAATGAAGTGATCTACTCTCCATTGGCACTGCCGATTGTGTACTCCATAGATAAGCCTATTTTTTTTTTACAGAACAGGTCTGTTAGTTTCTAGTTATAGTAAAATGTAACAAAATATTGAAACCCCTTATCTGGTTCTACTGTAATATTTATTGTAGAATCCTGCCCTCTGGTGGCCATTTTGAAGTAACACTAATCTACTTCTAATGTTTCATATGTTGATTCTTCCACAAATGTATGCTTCTTCATCTAAAGTAGATTTTCTACCTGACCACCTTGTGCTGTTATGCTGATCCTTTACTTCCCAGCCACGTCGGTGACCACTGCCCAAACACCAAAGCAGACCTCTGCATACTGTACTAATTCAGAACTGTATCTGGGTTTCACCATCCATTCAATTGCACATTTTGACTTGTATGATATCACTATTCTCAATGCATAATTGTTTTTAGCCTATGGTCTGCACCTCTCTGTATCTCCTCTGGAGGAGGGATCATCAGTGTTTTCTCTTTTATCCAGGGAGTATTTCCTTGTCTTCCTTGAGAGTTTTAGGTTTGTTTATGTGCAGTATTGCTGTAGCACTACGTCAATGGAATTGTGTGACACAAAATGCTGACACCTAGTGGTGATGGAACATGTTATTTTAAAACCAGAATTGAGCATTTGAAAGAATCAGTGAAAATTATGAACGAAAAACGAAAGACTTTGTTTTACCCAAAACGGTGGAAAGAGCACGGATTAGGCTAATCATGATAACAGAGAGAAAGACTTCTTGATTTTCACCCACATTGTTCCTCTGTGAATGTGAGCGACAAAAGAAAAACTACGCGATCACAAACACCATACATTGTAGGCCTACGTTAGAGCCGATGTGTTATCGAGAGAAGTAGATTACCGCGACACCAATTCGCAACACCAACTAGCTACTTGTTCACGGCGTAATTGAATTCAAATGCAGTTAAACGTCTAAAAAGGCCGCCCCATGTCCCAAGGCAAAACACTTATCTGAGAATAATGTTAACAAACATTCCTTTCAGACTGTTATGCTTTCCACGGTCCTGGTCCAGCTCTCATGCTCCCGCATGAGAGCTGCAGGAGGACACCTAAAAGACACCATCACCTCGGCAAGAGCACAGCATGTAGGCCTTGTTCGTCCCAGTCTCTCTAGAGCTTCTCCCAAGAGGATGACCACCTGCATAGTGAATGTCCAATGTCCGTTTTGTGGCAAATGGTGAGAGAATTAAGTGAAGAAATAGAATGAGGCTTTGGCAGACATTTCCCAATAGCCTACTGGTGACGATCCTGCATAACCTACCCCATATCTGGAAGTATCTTACATATTCCTGAGACTGTACACCCATTCAGTAGATTAGTCATTTACTAGGACAAATTACACTTCTCTAAGAACTTGTGTGCATATCTAGTAGTGGAAGTAATCTAATGAATGTGTACTTCTGTTCCTGCCCCTAGCACCCACGGTGCTGGGAAAGGATTCCACACACACAGAAGACCACAGAGGTAGCATTGAGGATGCATCCTTAGTTTCTGATGTCACTGTGGTGTCAGTGATGATCAAATACCAAATAATATATGAGATCTAGATAGGCCTTTTATTCCAGAACTGTGTGCAGAAAGTCCTTTGACTCTGTGCTCTCTGGAGTGCTTTATTAATTATTTAGCTAATTTCCTCTCTAGAGCTTAGAATCAAGCTTCATTATTCGTTAAAACATCAAATGTGCATGTAAAATCGCACCATGCATATAAATATAAAATGTTCATCTGGGTAATCAGGTTTCTATTGCATGCACATATCAAACAGTTCCACTTTACACGTGTGAATGTGCTGGTCTGTCAAGGCAGATGTATGCCATATGTGCTCTATTTTCTCTCCAAAAAACAGGACTGAAAATAAACAATTTGAAGACCTAAAGCAGCCAATAAGATTATCCAAGAAATGCTTCTGTTTTCTTTACCTTCATTGTCTTAATTGATTTCTTAAGCATACTTAAGAATTATGGGTTAATTCTGACACAGTGTATCTTGCTATTTCAGGGGTAAAGAAATATGGAACATGCTAATTGAATATCAAATATACTGTTTTAAATGGTTTTGTTGATTTAATTTCTACTTACCTGGGTGAAATGTATGTAATATATGCTTTTTAGTGCAGATTCTTTGTCTCTTATGCTTGAATGCAGACACAAAAATGAATAATAACAAGAAATAGACACAATTGAATATTATCCATCGAAAGGAACACATTAAAGTCGTTCTAGGGAGTCACAAATGTTTACAATTCCCCTAAGTGGAAAATAATATATCAGACGGTTTTAATGAGAATGAAATCATGGTTAATTGTTCATTTAAACATGACCACAAACAAGACCAATATTTTCGACACTAGCCCACCTCTCTGTAGGCTATGTGTGGATATCTTGGTGACCTTTATTCATGTTTCTGATTGTGGAAACTGGGCTGTGGACTACCAGTATATTATCTGCCTTTTAGTTCATCAGTCACAAAATGATTGAAATCATTTCAACATCTTACTCAGTACAAATGGAACCAACATTTATTTCCCAACGTCTGAAATCCGATTTCAAGACAGAGCCTGTGATTTATGGAGTGAAAATGAAAACGATCGGTCAAGTGTATCTTTCTGAATGTCAATCTCTCTATCGTTCTCGTCTTTCATACAGTTTCCTTGGGAGAGAGAAGATGTGTGATATGACAGCCTTCAGCCATGCCTGAGCACACAAGCCATCTACTCCACAACGGAGCAGCAACCGTCAGGTATAGAGTGCAAACGTGTTCATTTTCAAACCTCTCGCCAGAGCTCCTGAAAAAAGAAAAACCCAACATGAAATATGAGCCTTGCTACCCGATGTTCTACAATGGAAATGATACTCGCAAAAAAAGGGACAGTACAGACAACCCAGCCTGTCATATCTGAGCACCGCATTAAAAGTGTAATAACAGTTTAAGGATACAATCCATCAACGCTGTCCTTTGTTGCGGCAAAAAAGTGGATCCATCTCTTAGGTCATCATTTTCAGCATATTAGATGACAAATAATTGCCCATTCATCAATAACAATAGATGAAAGCTGAAATGATTTATTGCAGTTTGGCTGGCATTATGATAGAGCTCCCAGGTCACTCAAGCGCTGCCAGAGCAGAGAGAGAGAGAGAGGAGAGCTCCAGAAAGAGAGAGAGAGAGAGAGAGAGAGGGAGAGATATAGAGAGAGAGAGAGAGAGAGAGGAGAAAGAGCTCCAAAGAGAGAGAGAGAGAGAGAGAGAGAGAGGAGGAGAGAGCTGAGGAAGTCCGTATCTAATTTTCCCAGGGCACACCAACACGTGAATAGACAAAGAATAGGAGCACCTCGGACAAGGTGGATGGCGGGCTGACAGACAGGTGATTGGTGGTGTGTTTCTTCATGAGCGGCCGAGCGAGGGGGAGGCTTGCTCAGGCAGCCCCCGTGCCTGCAAACCTCTAAATCACACTGGCCCCGCCCGCTCCAGGGCAATCACTACCTGGTAATGAAGTGAAATTGTTCCACTGATTCGACATTAATGAGGAGTGCAGAGGGTGCTCGGTGAGACTGCTGGCAAGTGGGCTCTAGGTGTCCTCGTTAGTCCACAGAGCCCCAGCACTAGTCCTCGCTCCTCGGGGGCCCCAGCCCCGAGGTCCCCAGCCCAGGCTGGAGCTTGAAGCGTGAGGACCTTAGGAGCCTCAGTAGTTCCCACCTCCACGCAAGCTATGTCTTTGGATAGGTAAGGTTGGGCTGCCTCTTAAAGGACTGTTTGATGATTGCATTTTCAGTCTTGAAAGACGAAAGCTGAAAGACAGAAGTCAATAGCAAACGCAATGTTTATTTATTTCTTTGCCTTGGGTCGCCTTTTATTAATGGTTTGTCGCTCTACCGTCAGTCACTCACAGAGGATATCTTGCACAGCTGCTTGTTGTGCTCATGCAATAACGCTATCGATCCTTTAGTTCACAGCAGATCTGTGCAACTTTTCTCCTTCCATCTTGTACCACAGACAAGTGCATCATTCCATCTCGTGCTATCAGGGCTGTTTCTCTTAGGTGTTTCTTTTGTGTACCGTTTATTATCCATCAGCTGTCCCTGATCCTGCTTGTAATGGCTAAGACTGAACTATTTGTACACCATGAAGCAGCCCGCCTGGCACTCAATTGCAGTTATCAAAACTCATCATCTCTATATTTCTCTCCTGAGCAGCTTAGCTGGCAGGAGCTCTGTCACTGAAGCCTCGGGTTCCTCAGCCAGCGTCTCTCTCATCTAATCAATAAATCCTGTTACCGTAAGAGGTCATTTATCTTGTCATCTTACCAGGAAAGGGAGCCAGACTCCCTCTTGCTCACTCACGGGTGCATTTTGGGAGTCTGATTCGCAGGAGACAGGAGTAGAGAGCCAGCCAAAAGGGCAGGAACTAGAAGGGGTTCACCATCTCTGGCCAGGTGTGTGACAGCAGACAGACCACTGGTAGAGGAGATCTCTGCTGGGATTGTCAGTGCAGGGAATTCTAGTGACTAAGTGTAATACCTTTTGTGGGCAACTTCCCTCAGTTCAGTGCCCTCACTACAGCTGTGTCGTTGGGACTTCCTACGGTTCAGAGTGTCCCCTCTTCTGCTTCTGTGAGTTCTATTATTCTGTTCGCTCTCTCCCTGCTGAGTAATTGAAGTAATTTCCCACCTTGGCTATGATGAATGTGTCCTCGCTTCCTAGCCTGCCCTTCTACTTTACTGAGCTTAATTAAAGAAAACATTTCATGATTGCCTATTTTTCCTCATGTGTGACAACCTATTATTCTTCCTACTACCTGATTAGAGAGTTATTATGCTTAGATTTAGATTGATTTAACAGGGCAGCCTAATAAAGGACTACTTGGTTAGATTTAGAGGGAATTGCAGGTTTGAGACGGTCAGAATGTAATTGTTAATACTGGTTCATGATATGAGTGTGCTAGAGGAGGTTCCAGGCAGCCAGGAGGCTGAAATTGAATTAGGAAATTAGAAGGTCACTACATGGACAACAGGTGACATCATCTCTGCACAATAGAGCTGTCACGGGGGGGGGGGGGGGGAGGGGGGGGTGGGGGGGTTATCTGGTCGATTTCTCCACAGTGATACATCACATCCATCATGCCCAGCTGAAACTGACATATTTCCATCGTAACAAGATTAATCTCCCCATCATGAAGAACGTTTTCACAATCATCTGTAAGTATTGGACTCAATTAGGCCATTGTGTTTTTAGTTGCATGGGGACTAATTTTACTGAATGTTGCTTCAGTGACCCTTAAGAGTTTGTTCCTGGATACAAATAGGTTTCCGTTGTCAAAGGTTTCTACACTTTCTTTTTTTACACACATTTTGGTGGATGAATGCAGGATTTTCAAGGTCATTAAGGTAGTTAGGGGAGCTGGGTGAGTTGTGCAAAATGAAAATGTAAGAGTTAAACTAATGATAGCAATACAGAAACCCAGATTTGAGCTAAATCAAGTTGCACTCTTTTGAATTCACTTGAAGTTTGGCCTAAATGATGGCAAAGCCCTTGTGCCCTTGCTTAAATCTAGTTAGTCTAATCACACATATCAACGTGCTTGAGCAGTATTTTGATAAATGACGCGATTAGAGGTAAAATGAACAATTTCACTTCAGGCGTGTGATGAAAGCATTAAGATTTCACATGTGCCACCCAAGCACACTAAAGTCTATCCTTTTCTCTGAAATAGAAGGGTGTCTTGTAGAGTCAAATATGACCTGGCTTTGACTTATATGCATTTTATAATTTCTTTCCATCTTATCACAATTGTATCTTGATTTTATTTATGTGCAGTTATAGTAAAATAACAGTTTGTCAGGCTTCCTACTCTGTGTAACTCTGGAGGACTATGGAGAATATCAGCTGACAGGATTCGCTTGGAAGTTATAGGTAAAAAATAAAGACACGTTTTGTGTAATAATCTTTTGGTCAGTGTTAAGATTTGCGTTTAAAATTTGGTGTATGCATTATAGGCCCAATACGTTTGATGTGTGCAGTAGTGCGAGGCAAGTACTTTGATAGAGGATGCGAAATAATGCAGATAAATGATAACACGTCAAGACCTGATGCTCTTAAATGAACCTATTATGGTAGTAGATGTGTGTTGTGTGTGTGTGTCATGTGTGTGTGTGTGTGTGGTAGCAGGGGGATGGGAGGGGTGACGTTCATTGCCTCATTACAAAAAGTGTTCAACTTGTCAGTTAAGTGAAAAGACCTGGAATGATTTCCAGTTTATTTGTCATTTCAGTTATTAAAGCTGTCTGCTTGCTGGCATGAGAATGAATGGAGGACTCTATACAGAGTAAATTGTGCACAGGCTTCCGCAGATAGATCTCCTATTTGTCCAGTGAAGCAGCGAAAATAAACCTTCAAGTGGCCCTCACATGAGAGCAGAGAGGATCAGGGATCCATGATGTTTATTAAGCACTGCTAAATGAAATGTTGCAAGCGGGGAGATAAAGCTAAACATTAAAAAATAGATTTAGAAAAGGATTAATAGCGTTCTAACGCCATTGATGATCACTCACTGAAGACTTCATTATTGCAATTAATGGCCCCCTAAGCTACTTGACCTGAGCGTCCAAATGAGTGTGAGGAACCGTTAAGACTGATAGATGAACTGCTGTTGCCTCAACTGCTAATTGACAGTGACAATCAAGGGGTATTATAGACGTGAGACTGAAATATAGGCAGACAGGGAGAAAAATAGGGATGTTTGGCACTCACGGCACAAGCTCAACTGTGTATCAAATAGTGTCGTGTGGCAGGATAAGAGCAATGTTTGTTCGTAGTAATGTGAAGTCATACATCTGGATATGTTATTACACAGTAAGAGCATGTCTCCACCACAGTATCGTGGCACAAGGTGTCTGTTTGGAAATGTTGTGACTCGGACACACCTGCTGAAGCGGTTAGGGAATGACAGGCGTTCTACATTCCTTTTGGATCGCTGGAACGGAAGGCAGCAGCGTCTGTGTGTGTGAGCCGCTGGCTCCTGTGGGTAATATAAACACAAGATGTACGACACCCAGGTGAGCCATCCCTGGGCGATGGGAAGGGGCATGCACAAGCAAACATAAATGATAGCTCCCCGTGTTCGCCCATTGATTCGCTTTTCGGGGAGTGACGGGGGGACGGGGACGGGGGGTAGAAAAAATTGCTGAACACTTTCCTCTCATACATCAGCCAAGTCAGGCATAAAATAGTCAGTGTGGATGGGCGATCATGAACTCTGGCTGATGAGGAAGTTTACCACAGTTAATGTGCGCCCAAGCCTCACTTTTATCTCCCTGACACCTCGTATTGCAACTGTAATTTATGGTAATGATGTCCCTTGACATAATAGCAAAAAGCAGGAAACATAAAGATAAGCGGTGCATTGGTCGTTGTGTTTACATGGACATGACATTATTGTTGAAAGGGGGGTGTGGGGGGGTAGAGGGAGGGACTGTGATGTATTTGAGTAGAATTGATGCAGTCTGCTGAAGCAGAAAGTTCATCTGAAACACTGTGACAGTCATTTCATGTCCACTGAATCTTGCTGGAGGAATGGTTCTTTGGAATGGAACTTTTCCTAGCTAGCATGTGCTAATGACAGCGAAGGCTTCCGTCTCATCTCCATAGTATTAATAATATTGAGTATACACTGTAAAAACTGAAAATTTTACATGTTTACATTGTTTACAATGTTTACATTGTGTAGAATGGAATATTCTGTTAAAAGCCTACTAAACAAGAAAGCCAAATAACAGCTGTGATCAGATCAGTGCAACAAAGACAGGACTCCCCTTGCCGACCCCACTGGTCATGGCAGACACAGTGACTAGAGAGAGTGGAGATGGAGAGCTGTTTAAGATCATTTGCTGTGGCCAGTGAGAGTTAGAGATGGCTCATTAACGCCTGGCGTGTAGATAACGCTGGAAATTGACAAGCACAAAGTATGGGTCTCTCTCCCCGTTTGGAAAGACCACGAGGAGGCCAGAGATTGATGTTCCTACGCTCACTGACTCTACTTTTCTACGTATTCCGGAATTCCCAGAGCTTGGCTATTGTTTCTAAGCGTACCCTCAAGGACAGCCTTCACAATTTGACTTGAGCAATGACAGATGGCCTCGAACATGCTACATGATGAATAACAGTGCAGCACTGGGACTTAATCCCTCTAATTGTAACAGCTACATTATCATGGAGATTAATGGGGTTGTCAAAACTTGACTTCTCCACCCCATTCACCCCCTCCCGCCTGTTTATTTTTTTAACCCTTTTTTAATTTATTTTTTTAACCACTTTTCATCTGTTAAAAAATGCTGCATCAAACAAATTTATTCTAATTATCCCGGCTCCTCTTCAGCTTTTTCTTTCACTCTTGAACCTTTTGCTGCAAATTAACGTAACAAAAAGTCTATTAATTAATGTTTGTGGCTTTTAATTTCTGGCAAGGATTCTGTCTTGAAGCAGCTGGCTGTTTAGGCCCATCGCTGTTGAACCCATGCCAAAGAAGTGCAGATGTAATTCTGTTATCTCTTGCTTAGTCGTTTACGCAAATTAATTTGAACAATTAGCCCTCTACTGGTCTTTCATGAATCATGCAGGAGAAGCTGCCAAAAGGAGCCCACTGCTGACATGGAAGAACCACTTAATGTCTGTCTCTACCATCTCAAAGGTAGATAATGTGCTCTGCTTTGCCACGGTTAGGTAGAATTTTATCTGATAATAACTGTATTTAGAGGTTTTTCTTAATTTGATCTAATCCCGTTCTGATATAAAGTTTTGCAATGACACGGTTTTCAAAAGAAAAAATCCCTAGCTCTATATAATATCACTGCCTTGGTCTCTGTGGGTTTGGATTACTCTGTCTTCCTCCAGATGACTGTGTCTCTTCCTCACCTTATGACATTGCCTGAATGGAAGTGGTTCATAAATGGAACAAGTTGCAGAGAGCATTCCTTTACTTGATTATTTCCTTATCTCTGGGTGTAACATGTCCAGTGCACCGCTTAGATCACGCTGACAGCTAATTTGATACACTAAAGAACAAAGTAACTCAAAATTCTGAGGTTGTGTGGTTTGATTAAGGTCTAGTTTAGGATTAACCATTTTTTGAGGTGTCTTTTCCAAATGTGGTTAGAGACTATTTCCAGTGCTAAAACATTGCCAAATCAAGTCAGTTTGGCTCATACGGTAACTGTGTGTTCTATTATTACCCTTCATCACCAGTAGAGGGAGATTTCAATCTAGGGAATATCCCTTCTACTCTCCTCACCAAGTTCGGTCTGCATGAATCTTCTCCTGGCTGTAGTGTAGGAGCTGGTGCTGGATAGGAAGTGTCGAACGGGCTTGTATGGCGGCCAAGCTAACGAGCTGTTACCAAAATTACTCTAAAATGGAGGTTTAGGATGTTATTGAATAACCAGGTTTGTCCTTTGAAAGGGAAACTTGTACATTATCTGTAAATGCTATGCTAACCATGTTTTAAAAAGATATCACTCCAGTAAGTGCAATAAGTGGAATCCATACCCTTTACTAATGACATGTAATTTCTGTGACATTTATGTGTTGTTACGCAAATGTATCAGGCGCATTCTCCAGTAAGTGCCTGCTAACTCAATTGTACTTGTATATTTCTTCTGTTCAGTGTTTAATGTCCATTAAGAGTTGAGACACCATGACTGAAAACTGAAATGGTGTGCAGTGGCCATACAATACACAACACCATCAGTTTTTCATGGGCTTTTTAAGAGCAATTACTGCACATGTCTTCCTTTTAATTGTATTTCCTGTGTCACTCTCTTATAATCAATTACATCAAACAAGGATAAAATGACCATGTATGGACAGAATCTGATGTTCAGCTGTCACAGGAGTTCACTACATGTATTTAAAATGTTGTTTGATTATCCTACAACGCTATAACTTTGTTATTCAAACAGAAATACGGTTTTATAAATTGCTTATGCTTGTCAACCCCCATATTTAACTTCAGAAGAAAGTCATTGTGATTCAATTTAAATAATGGGAGAGGGGGGGTGGGTGTGGCTTCTTGAAAAATAATTTCAAATCAGTATACCCCACATTATTGTTTAAACATAAAGTATTGCGGGACTTAGGAGATCTTTATGTCTTTAATACGTGGACAGTATGACTGAAACACAGTATTTACTGCTCACATCAGAGTATAATGTATAATGCAGCATGAAAAATGTACAGGAAGTGGATGTGTCTGGGGATATGGTCAGCAGTACTGGAGTGGACTGCGTGGGAGTGGGAGACAGGAAGGAGGGGCAGGGCTTGTGTTTAGAAAGGGACTGCCCTGCATAGTGCTTTAATGGCATCACAGCATCTGATGTGATTTGTTCAGGACTAGTGTGAGTAGTAGCAAGCAGCCACATTGCATTATGTGACTTTGGACAAAAAGACAATTTTCCTCCCCATATCCCACTAATGTAACAGTGTTGTGCTGTGCTACTAGAACTGCTACTTCTACAACTACTACCACTACGACTTCTACTACTACCACAACTCCCTACTGCTACTAATGGACACGTCTAAAAGTATCAGCAGTAGTGTAGTGCAGCAACGTCATTGTTACCCACAACGATGCTCAGCACATTTATATTCTCATTGCCTGTAATCATCTAAATGCAAAATTAGATGAAGTTTCCAAGGCAAAGTGCATTGTCTGAAGCCCTTGCATTTTGTAATGGCGCTGTCATAACTATTCTTCTCTATTAAAAGCTAAATGAATCTGAGGCACATCTTTTAAACTAAAGCTAACAAATGAACACATTTTCCATCATCAAACCAGCCCCGACAGTGATGTATGGATTTCAAGATGAGCTCTGAAAACCTGATGGATTTGTGATCTTATAAATGCTCAGACAAACTAATGCATGTAATTATATTTTCCATTTGAAGTCTATTGCAAGACATCTTATTACAATATTATTAGTCAAAATGGCCAAAAAATGATACAGTTTGCACATTTTTCTTGGGGCAATTATAGGAAGGTGATTTCTTTGACTGGAATAAAAACGAATTCAATTTGTTTTCTTGCTCAGGAAGACATTATTGGCTATTGCCTTGTAAGTGTTGGTAATTGTAGAAAATCTTATTTACCAGACTTTCGTGAATAACCCACTGCCAATAGAGATTTCCTGTGTTGGGCATGCAAGCATACAGATATGCTGTGTATGTGTCTAAGATTCATTGAGCCCATACAGTGTGTGTGTGTGTGTGTGTGAAAATGAGGAGAAAGCTGTAGAGAGAGGCGTGTGTGTATCAGAAACACAGCAACCTACAGAAAGAACAAGAGACACAAAGAGAGCAAGGGCATGTGTGTGGTGTGTGTGTGTGGTGTGTGTGTGTGGTGTTTGTGTGTGGTGAATGTGTGTGGTGTGTGTGTGTGGTGTGTGTGTGTGGTGTGTGTGTGTACGGTGCATGTGTGGTGTGTGTGTGTGGTGTGTGTGTGTGTGGTGTGTGTGTGTGGTGTGTGTGTGGTGTGTGTGTGGTGTGTGTGTGTGGTGTGTGTGTGTACGGTGCATGTGTGGTGTGTGTGTGTGGTGTGTGTGTGTGGTGTGTGTGTGTACGGTGCATGTGTGGTGTGTGTGTGTGTGGTGTGTGTGTGGTGTGTGTGTGGTGTTCCTGAGAAGGCATGGGAAACATGTTAGGAGCGGCAGCAAAGCTCATTAGCTGTGTATCAGGGGACCTCAGGCTCATACCAGTCCCTGAGCTCATTCCTGGGCTTGGGCGCAGCCTGGACAGCTCTTCAACACAATCTTGGTCTCCACCTAGGACGTACCACACAATACATACAGTGCCGTATGCCGTGGGAGTCTTCTGGGCATGCTCCTTATACTATCTTCTGCACGTTCACATGAAATTATCAAGTGTGTAGGCCCACTATCAACTGACAATACGGAATTCCAACAGACAAATTGAATCGTGTGTTAAAACCCACACAACACAAAAACCTTGCCTGCTTCACTACAAAGTAGTTAGAGAAGTAGGTCAATCACACAGAGAATACATTTGTCATAATCCATTGTGCTACAAGTAAAAATGTCCGTGGACGTCAGAAGGGCAAATGTCACGATTGTGAAGGGGAAAAAAGTTGCCGTACTGTATTTGACCCGGTGGCACAGTTTCCCCGCTAGCATTGTGAGGACATCGTAGGCGCTGGTCCTGAATTCAGTCGCAGTAATTCCACTGTTCTGCTCCAATCTGAGTTTAAACTGAGGCCATGCTCTGGTGCTGAAATATGTGGACAGAGACGTGCTCTTTATAGTGCCAGAATTCAAAGCATAATGAATGTATTAAAAGATAATGAAACATACTTAGGTGCCTTATAAAACTTTCTTTATTACAGCTGCATTATTTCACACAGTGAATTGGGAGCTAAATCCATGCCATATTTCCTCCTCCTTTTTGACAAATGAGATGTTCATTGACCAATTATCGTTTTCAGGATCGCAAATGTGTTAATAGAATTTGTCACTGTCTTCTTTGTGTGTTTAAAACCATATTAATCAACTGATTAATTGCCAAAATATTACTCATGGAACAAGCACCATGTTTCTATTCCAGAACAACGCCCTACAACATGACTGAATTTGAGTTGAATTATGACATTTAGCTTAGTTAATGTGCAAGAGCTTGACATTGAAACAGGCCAGGCTAGCTCAGTTAGGGTTTCCCAACAAGCACTATAATTTCATCCTTTTTTATCACTGTTGTATGTAACATCTACTGTACAGTGATTGTGGCAGGTCAGCAGCATCTACTTGTTTGTTATTCATGAGTGTTTGCTTATCCCTGACACACTGTCTAGCACTGACTCTCACGGTCTGCTCATGTTGAGATGATTGAGTAGGAAAACAGGATTGCTGCCAAATTATTAGTTAAAAACTAAGGTTATTATAAAAGGCAAAATAGGATGAATGAATGACTACCGTGGTTATTTCTACAGCAGATCATGTCACTATTTTCATATTCATCTACATATTTTTTTTTTTACCATTGGCAGAGTTAATAATGTGATCAAATAGATTTGAGAAATATTACACTGAAGTTCAATGGTAAATAGACAGTATTTTATTCATGTTTCAGTGTTGCTGGTAGACGTAATGCTGAAGTCCAGCTGGAGCATTAAATGGACACTAGAGGGGGCTAAGCTAATGTGTCATGCAACCTTTTTCTCTATGTCTCGCTTCTCTTTGAACACACTCCAGTTACTCCAGTTCAAAAACAATTCTAATTGGGCCTTTTGCTCTTTCTTGACTCCGTGATAGACATATACGTGTTCTTTCCATCTCAGATGCACAATTTAATTCTGACAAACGTGATGTTTCAGTTAAAATGTTAATGGTGCTACAGGACTTGGAGAAGCAGACATCAAAGAGCATACATTAATACTTACCACTCATGTTATTTCTTGTTCTGTTTAGTCTCCTGGGGAGAGGAATATTTCACAGTGTCTGAGGATCCCCTGTTTTCTTGCCGTTAATAAACTCTGATATGTCTTTCCTAAGGTAATGCACCTCAGCACGCAAATGAGAAGGCTTGATGTTAGGTACTCTCAAATGAGAGATCTCAAATGAGGGGCCGAGCCAGATGATGTGCAGATGTAAGAGGCTGGCTTTGAAGAAAATTCCATCAAAAGGAACAATAAACGAGGGGGTGCGTTTGCGTTAAATACCTTGTGTTTTTGAACTCCTAAAAGTCTCAATTGGCCTGCGAACAGGCATCTCCAGAACAATGGCAGGATCTGCGGGGCGGATATTAAAAGCTTTTAACTCTATACTTTTCCTCCCTCTCAGATAAGATTGTTTCCATTTTTCTCGTTACGTTGAACACCTTAGTGGAAGTTAGTTAGGCTGTTAGTCCCCCCCCCCCCCCCCCCCCCGTGGCTAGATGGCTGTGTTGAACATTAGAGGAGAAAGGCTGAGCGGTGTTGCCTAGACAAGACACCAGCGAGGTACTGTGAGCTCCTGCCTTCGTGCGGCTCATTCTCTGTGTCTCTCCGAACTCCTGAGGCTAGATCATCCAGTATGCCGTGTGCGCTGTGCTCACTGTCTCGCAAAACAACCCTGCCAACTGCGCTAAGTGTCTCTTAACCAGGTGAAACACCGTTGACCTCCACTGCCACCCATCCTATGTGTGATGAGTGGAAGTGGGGAGGGGGGGGGAGGGGTGGATGGGGGTGACATTCTGCTGAGGAGTCTTTCGGCCTCACACGTCTGCCAGAAGCCATTTCACGTCGGTGTAAGACAATGCAAACATTGACATGACCAATAAGGGCCAGGTAGCAGTGAATCTGTCAGTGTGGATTTGTACAGCCTTCGCTCTCCCTCCCGGTGCTTCACTGTGCTCGCAGGAGCCAGAGTCTGTGGGTTGAGTCATACTTCATGAACGCAGCTTGTTTTTCGGCTGCGGGATCCAAACATGAGACGTTGTTCTCTGAGTTAATTGATGGACGTCTAGGCGAATCACCTTCAGACAAGACGAAACACAGGAGAAGGAAAGCATGATCTTGCTGCCCATGCCTTTCCTGTTCCTCCTGACAGAGACACCCATGAAAAAGCCAGGGTTTGTTTCTGGTATTCTTATTGTAACCTTTTTAGCCGTTCCTTCTGTTTTTGATTTCCCCAAAGTATGTGTTTTATGTGTGCTTTTCTTTGGACTCTGGAGCTGGCAGAGTCGAGAGGAGTAGAGACAACTGTCCGAGACGTGGGAGTGAAATGGAATGGCTGTTTATTCTTTCTGCGAAGCCACATACCTTTTAGAGTGGCTTTGGACCAGAGCCTAAAACAACAGTGGAGGCCATGTACACAAATTACAAATCTCGCTCTGAGGGAAACGGAATGGTTCACAGTATAGGTCTACAAAAATAATAATGGTGAAATGTTCAATATGTAAACGATACCCACAACTAAAAGGTTGATGTACAGTGTGAAATCCAAAACATTAAAAAGCTAATTTAGCCCAATGTGTTTTTTTCAATAATCTCAAATGTCCATCTTCATGTATTCATTTATTTTCTCACAGAGTTCATCTTGAGGCCATGCAAGCTATCATAATATCAGGTTTAGAGATTAAAGAGAAAACAATATGTAACTAAGACAAGACACAAGACAAGAATGACTTATTTAAATGATTAAATACTGAACATTTCTACATTCACAAAATGCACAATACTAACACAAATACTGCTACTACTAATGTTGATAATAAAAATTTAACAACAACAATAATATTCCTGAGAATAATGATGAAAGTGCTAATAATAATTAAACAAACTAAATAATCATAAAACTAATGTTGCTACTACTTATACAATAGTATTACTTTTATTTTATTTTAGTATAACAGTAATAATAAGGACGGTAATAATAAAAATGGTGATGATTAATGATTGATCAACGCTACCGTCAATATTAAAAGAACAATAATGGAATTAACAATAACAATTTACCAACATCATCAAACAATGTTCCATATCAGTCAGAGATATTTTAATATTTACATCATGATTCCAGTCCCTTGATAATGTAGCTATGTCAATGAAGCTCACAAGACCCAACCGCTTGGGCAGAGCTGGAGCGGTAGAGTGTCCTGTCTGCCAGGCCACGGTGGTGAGACCCAGGCTGGGCGGGTTGCTGTCTGTTCCCTCTCTGGGCTGGGAGCTGGCCTCTCATCCAGTGTCTGACCCCTCTGGCCTGGGGTGGATCCAGAAGCCTGGAATTGGCCAGTGGCTGATGGGAGCAATGGGGTCAACAGCAAGCAGGAAATGGGGTTACTCAGCACTGGCCACTGATGTCCAGTGGTCTGGAACACTACTGCTCATCCATCATGATCTGGTCTCCATCACACCACACCATGTTGCAGTGGTCTCTGTCAGTAACCTGTGAGTTACTGACATATCGGACAGACAAGCATATTTCTTACCGGTTTCAGTAATTATATCTCAGCTTTTTTAGTTGCTCTCTGAATAAGTGCTTGGCTGGTCGGTTTTTGCGTGAAAAGGTGGAAAATAGGGGCTGATATCATAGCGTCGTTAAGGGTGAGAGAGATGAGACTGAATATTCCCTGCGTTCCGTATTGGTTTGGCAGTCAAACGTTACATTAGTGGTGTTGTGGCCTTCGACACACCCCAGCTGCTCTGCGTGTGAGAACACAGGTTGCAACTATTTCCGATTTTCCATCGAGTCTGCGGTGTACCGTGGACATAATCACAGAGGCATAGCGTGCCTGGTTATTTATACGTTTCAACATTGGTAAGCAAAACCTTTCAATTGAAGTTTTACAAAGGGGGGTAAAAAATAGGACTTAAAACAAAAAGGCCATGCCGTAGAGAGGCAGAGAGAGGGAGAGAGACACACAACCACAGTGGGTTAGGGCAGGCCACAGCTGTGGCTGCCCAGTCAAACACGGCTTTGGCTCTGGGCTCTCTGATGCTGCACAGATGCACAAACCCGGCGGCCACATTAAGACACCCTTAACCTCCCCAATCCAGCTTTTAGCGCCTTCAAGCACAGTTATTTGTATATTTCATCCCTTTTAGAATCTTTCAATTCAAGAGGAACTGGCTCTTGTTTTCTTACAAATGGGAGGGTGATTAACATGTCCATTTAATTTTTACCAAGAGCATTATAGATTCAGAAATCTGTGTTTTGCTTTTATGAAAGCAGATACATAGTGGCAACAATAGGCAGAGCATATTCTCATGAAATGGTTACATATCATGTATTTTCCCCTGACTGAGATTGGCTTGTGGATGGTTCACGTTAATACAGAGAAATATGTAAATGTTGCCTTTGTGAATCAAAAGGAGGACTCAGACGTTAGACTGAGAAAATACTGCCCAAGTGGGGTGTGAGCAGGGGAAAGTACCATGATGGGCAAATAGCCATGAAATCCCTGATGCCTTCTGCCAGGGTAGAGATAGGCTCCGCCAACTGGCCAGATCCAGAAGAACTCCTCTTTCAGACCAGCTCCAAAGCAGGGACATTGCTAAAGCTTCCCAATGTCAAGTGGCAGTTATTAAAAACACTGAGAGGAAATGTTTTTATTTATTTATAAGAATGTCCCTGATGATCTGTGTGGTCCAACAATGAGTGCCAGAGCTTGGGGTTCTCACACGTCTTATCTCCCTCTCTTTGTCTTTCTTTATTTTTTTCTTCGTCTTTTTTTGAACAATATTCCAAATACGGTATTGCAGGTTTTGGTCACCTCTAATCCTTTACAAGCCTCAAACGCAGGTACGCCTGCTACAAATGCTTGATAAGAAAAGAGCGACCGGCAACAAGGACTAAACCATTAGGAATCACAATACATTTGGGAGATTATTCACCAATTCCAAAGAGTCATGTTCCATGCTGCATTCAAAAGGCCTGAGAGGATTTGGATGAAAATCACTTTTTGTTTTACGTTTTTGTGTATGATGGTATGCAGTGAAGAAGGGTGACATATTTCACATGCTACGAATGGAGCCATGGGTGGTAAATCTTCCCCTGTGCAGAAACATGCTACTTAGGAATGAGCCGCGGGTCTGTTGGGCCTGAGATTAATTCTATTTTTTACACACAGGCCGCATGGTGTTATAATGGCCCTGTGAAGTCACTGGATCTTATTTCTCTGTGCTGCAATCTGCTGGTGCAGATGATACTGGCTACGGACCCCAAGTCAACCGCTTATTGTTCATTTTGGTACAGCTGTCCAGCAATCGAAGAACATGGGAGTTCATATCCAAGGATAATCTGTTTTTCATTCGCTTGCAACGTTAATGCCTTGTCTCCAGTGTATTGTGGCTTTTGGTCAAAGAATAGAAATGGTAAAAACAGAGCTGATGAGTGTAGCCCTTAATCCTTAGGTGACCACTGGTGAGGCCCCAATGAAATGTTACAGTACGGGACTCAAATAGTTTGGAAACTACTGGGGCATCCTTTTGTCTTTTCAATGGGTTGTGCCATGGAGAGGAAATGGGGAGTTGAGGCGGAGCAACAGGGAGGCCACATTTGTCAGTTCACAGTTTAAAGGATATTGCAAATCAATTTATTAGATTAAGAGGTCTGCTTTGAGCTTTTTTTCAAACATAATATTTTAAAGAAAACTCAATTTCCAGATTATAGACCACTTTATCTCAGAACCAGGAAGTATAAATTCTGGCCGAGACAATCCTATTTTCACTCCCTCTTATAGTAGCATGTCTTCATCTTCTCAAGGATATTGTCACAAAGAAAGTTGAGTGTGTGCCTTATTGCCCAATATAACCTTCCAACATTGATCCCTGCATAATGCAACATAAGACTTTGTATGGTAATTGTATGTATTATACAATAACCACAAATTAAAGTGGTTATATTACTTTTAGCTATGCAAAACAAACTTTTCAAGATAAACTAAGCACATGCACATTTCAGTTATTTATTTATGTTTTTTTGTTTATTCAATTCATAAACAGGAATGATTTTAGATAAGTATCTCAAAATCAAATTATTGTGCTCCAACAGTAAGATGTACTGCCTTTAGTTCAGTTAGTGTAATTGTCACCTCCGGGACCACCTTGTTATAGTAAGATGCACAGTACAAAAGTCAGTAATCTAATGTTCGAAAATCAGTATTAACGGACTAAGAGATTAACCAGTCATACAGTTCTGGACTGTCTCAACATTTGCACTTCATAGAACTCTGGCCTATGACATGTTTTAAAGTCTTTAATGAGCATAAATGCTGTATATCACATCATAACTAAATTACTATATTTAATTGTTCAGTAACTGATCCAATTATCCAATTGAAGTCTGAATTTATGAGCACATGGCTTGTTATGTATTGAGATAAAGCTCTAAATCCTCAACGGCCAGTGAGAAAGACTAATACGCTATTATCCATGTTTGTTAGTTGTTTCTTACTCAACAGATGTATAGTGTGTGTTTCAAAGGCATTTATGCTTCCCACTTGTGTGAGATAATGTACAATGTTAATCAATCCTCTTTAATTTTGGGGTTCTCTTGTTGGAATGAATTCTCATGATAAAACCATCAAATGAAACCCTGTTACCATTGACAGCTGTCCTTGTAGAGAAGAACGACTAATTTGTGGCTGTAAATTACACCCATGTAGTTTAATGGCACGTCATTGCACTTGTCTTTAAACCTATAAGCTCTGTACAGGTTATGGCAGTTTTTATTGCGATGATGCAGCTTTCGTGCGCAGGGTAACATTTGGGGTTTTGTTTGTGCATTTCATATTAATAGCCTCTCTTAATTCTCGAACTCTTTAGTGCAGTAACTTGGGTTTGTATGATTCCCTAAGCAAACTGCATGTGGTGTGGCTTGTGTGCACCTGTCAGTGCGCTCCTATTAGAGCCGCAGACACGGAGAGCAAAGGCACGTCTCCTGTCGAAATGAGACCTCCCCTGCTGATTCTGTTTATCAAAAACACAGTTCTCTACAGGCCGTAATGGACTGAGATTTAAATCAAATTTGACCCTCAGAATAAAAGCAGGCATTATTAAAACAATAAAATAATTATTTTTTTCTGGCAAAACAGCAATAAAATTGCCAGCGTTCTTTAGCTATAATCTTTTATGCAAGGAAAATGATATTTAAAAAATACATAAAAGGATATTGGAAAGATATGTTGTGCAGGAGATTTGTGTTAAGGTGGAACCTTTTGAATCATAGCTTCTATGTAATTTTTATCCTTGTTGTCAGTACATGATTGTATCAACTTGTAAAATGGATTTACCCACTCACTGTCTTTTTTTGTATACTTTTTCTTTCATAAAGAATAACTTTAACAGTACCTTGCACTTACATAAATAAGGGCAAAAGCAAACACAGATAGTGTTGCAGTGCCTTTTCTCCTACAGGATTTGACTTGAAAAATGCAAATATACATGAAGGTGCCTTGATGATGACCTCATCCATCAACAATACACCTCCTTTCATCATCGGAATGTGGTATGTTCTTTTTGATGAAAAAATAACGCCATGCATGCAGAGATTTCTTTGCAAGAGTACCTTCAACATATCTGCATCATTGACTTTAATCAAAATGACAATGGATGGAAAATGTGTTTGGCTTGTCTGAGGTACAGAACAGGTATTCTGCTACATGGTCAGAACCTACCAAGAACCTGATGCGTTTGATGTGAATCTCAAGAGGGAAGAGGGAAGGTGTGTATGGCATCATTTTACATGACACTGCACCTGGAAACTGTTCCAACCAGTGTTTGAAAAACTTTAATTTCTGAGCTTTTGAATAGTGAGTTGAATGCTTGGAGACATATAATCCTATTACTCACACTGAATGAGGAAGGAAAGGCCTTTGCATGAACCAGGGGTTATAATGTAAACCGGCCTTTAACCCAAATTGCCTATGCTACAATCATGCCCAAAACTACCTGAATCCGAAAATCTGATTCACCAACTGCTGAAACATTTCTGTGCAGAGGTCATCTAACAGTGCTATTTTTTAGATAAACCAACACCAAGTATGATTGTATTTCCGTGTGTTTAAATCAACTTGAAATCCCCTTGACCTCACAAAGAGACCAGGGAAAAGCTCCTCTTTCCAGAGAATATCTCTCAGGCAAATGATGGACTTCAACTTTCCTCTGTTCTCTTACTCTTCGTTGAATTTCGATGGTTTGTGTGGGAGGTGACGTGGGATACTCAGGAAGCGGTGGGTGTCGTTTTGGAATTAGGCCAGCCTTTTGCATTGTAATTTCAAATGGGCAAGACTCAGGAAAGCATTTCAGTATTCGCGGACAGAAAACATAGCCTTTCTGAATCTTTCTTCAACTTTATCTTTGTAAGTTTGTCCGTTCCAGGCAGCTACAGCAGCTCTCTTTGGCACCAGAGGCTGCTCTGAATCCAGCACGTTCACCAAGTCTCCTCTCAATGCCAACCTTCCACCTTAAAGAAAGGGAAGAGGGAGTAAAGCAGATAAAAAGGCGTTATTAGCTTCTCCACAGTCGGAGCCCATTTGTGTCCATTTGCATCTGGCTGGAACCTGCAGCTGAGAGCATCTCTCCGAGGTGTAATGACTGGTTGTCACAACACACGGGAGGTGGCCCTCTGGGCAAAATGATGCCCTGTCACTCCTCTGCTAAGAGGCACACTGGCAACCTGTAATTCCCTCACAGCTCTTCCTTCCTGCCTGGGCTTGGTTAAATGGCACTTTGAAGGAAGTAAATATACAAAGTTGTGTTTAATAACATTGCCAGAGTGATGTTTGATGGGGGGGAGGCAGAGAGTGAGAGGCTCACGGGGTTAAGAGGGATTTGTCATTTGTTTGCACCCATAGGCCCTAATCTGTTCATTGAAACACCCTATCTTTTCAGCTAGCCATGTTGAAGTAAATGAAAACAATTATACGCTGCGTAGGAACTATGGTGACTCCATGAAATATTCCTATGTTAGATGTCACTAAGATCGTCAACAATCCCGAGACTATCCACGTATTTTGGTTTATCTTATGCTCTTGGAGACTACAGTTAATTTCCTCTTTGAAAGGCAGTACCTAATCAATGACAGGTGTGTTACAATGATGCATATGGGTATTACTCCTATCATTACCATAATAAGATAGTTTAAAGTACCATCCACCATCTGAATGAGCTGCCTGGTGATTAGAAAGTACTGTAGGTGTAAGAGTTGTATCTTCTCCATGACAAACTCCATCAAAACAGAGAGCAGATTATGGTTATGGCTTCACTTCCCTTTTCATTAAACATCACAGGTCTTTTAATATTAAATGTATATTAGAAAATAAGATGTATTCATATCATAAGCATATGTAATATTATTAAGTACAACAAACTTATCAGAATAGTTGTGAATACAGTACATCACAGTGCAATAGCTGCATTGCTTGCAATGAATTGAAGAAGCAATGTACCAACCCACTGTTTGGAATTAATTGACATTTCATGAACATCCAGACAAGTGAATATAACCATGCATGTCATCACATTACAGATGTTTGTGTGAAGTGACACATTTTTATGTGAAAACAAACACAAAACTTCAGTCGGAAGACCCCAAAAGGCAAACACATAACTTAACTAAACCTGTGCAAAGTGCAGAGAAAATTAGGAGCAGAGCATTATAATTTGTCACTGATGCATAAATCTTGCTGACAGATTCAGTCACTCTAATGGCTTCGGCTGCTTCTTGAAAGCTGTGCAAACTTGCGCACTTGCAGAAACAGAAAACTATATGTTGAACATCACCTTATTTGCATAATTTACCAAAAGCCAATGAGGCAGCGCAAGGAGTACGGGTGATAGTAATAAGTGTTTGGGAAAGGCAGAAAGATCACTAATGGTTTGCCTATGGGGATTTCTGTACACCATGGGGGAGGAAAATGAGAAATATTTTTCAAACAGCAGGGGTAAAGGTTTTAAAACTAGGAGCACATGTGGAGATAAAGATGTTAATGCCATGGGGTGCAGCACAGGAAAAATGTAGCGCTGGGAAAGACAAAAAGAAGGCCCCCGTAATTTCAGCATTAAGAGGTAATAATCATGTTTCACCAATGATATTAAAACCGTAACCCGCCAAGTCTGGTGAGGGGGTGAAACATAAATAAATAAATAAAAATGTGCTGGGGAGGCTGGGTCATCAGGTAGCAGGGGTAATGAGGTGGTGGAATGTGTGCACTCTGCTTCCTGAGTCTACTAAAGTGCTTATCATAGACTCTGTGTGAGAGTAAACAAAGATGTTACACAGGAAAGGAGCATCTACAGGGATCACCACCAATCCACTATCTTCTCCAGCTGAGCATGAATGGGTGAGAGGTCAAAGGTCGTTGACTTATGTGCTTGGGAAATATGTACTTTGTTTAGATACAGAATGAAGTCGAACATGGATATATCTGTACATTCTGGATATCTCCACAATATCTGCACAATCTGCTTCTCGTTTTAGCAAGCATGCTACATGCTACTCACCCCCTTTAACCAGCCTCAACCTTTACCTTGCCCTTGTTAACGTGATTGAAATTGTGGATGTGAAATGATCAAGTGCAATGTAGTACCATTCAGCTTGTTTACTAGACACAAATTGCAATCAGAAGTGGTTGACGAGATTATTTGTATGTTTTGAGAATGAGTGGGGAGAGGGCTTTGTGAATGTCAATGGGAGTGCCGTTAACTTTCCATGAAGAAATGATAAACAAAGGCTTGGAGACAGTCGTACAATTCATTGTGATAATGACATTTGGGAAGGGATACTGTTGCAAAGCTGTTAAGCTCTTCCATTGCACCAAGAAGATTAGTGTTTAGATGGGCCTGAATGACACTGAAGGTAACATCCCCAGCCTGCAGAGGACTTGGCATCCAAAGGTCCGCTAAAAGCCAAACACTCACTTTACACTAAGGACCAATTGTCCTTCACTCACAAACAAACTATTGCGAAACCCCACATAGCAAGGACATTAGATATTTTCGGCATACCTCAAATAGATACATATTCCAACCATACATTTGTGGTTTTATCAGTTAACTCTGCCTTTCACCTGTTTTAATGGTTGGTTGTTTTCATTTGCAATACAAGAATAGTATTCTATTTCTCTTTGTCTCCAAGCTGTACGTTTTCTCTGTGTGTCAGTGTAAAGAGGATTGCGGTCTTCCGTGCGAAATACAGTCTAGCAGTGAGGCTCCAAAGGAGAAGAGGGTTATCTACCCCGACTGCCCTGCCACATCCCTCTCTCTTTGAAACCCCAAATGGTAGCACTGTATTAGACCTGTATGACCAGATGCAGATGGGAAGCAAGCAACTCTGGACAGCTTTGTGTGTTTGTCCCATTATCTGGGACATTGGCTTGCCACAGCTTTAACTCTTGTCACATTGCCTATTTCCATTATAAGCCTTTTGGGACCAACCCCATATCCTAAGTGTGTGTGTGTGTGTGCCTGTCTCTGTGTATGTGCGTCTCTGTGTGTGTATTAGTCATATCCCTTTAGGTTTCTTCAGATTGTTTGTCCGTCTCTTGATAGCCCTTGTCTCCCAGCCACAAAGGAGACATATTTATTTATTTATTCTCTGACGAAGTGGACTGAGAAAGCATTTTGTCAGTTCTTATGTGTGTGACAATCTGAATGAAGTTTAGCATGCTAAGAACAAGAGGGCATCTTCAATTCTGATGGAAGGGCTGGGGGGAAAAGCAGATGGAAATGACAGAGGAGCCATGGTAGCTGAACCCACCAGTGCATTAAGGAATTCTCATTCTGTCATCAGAAAGCTCTGACTGGAGCAGAGAGTGGCGCAGGAGGACACATCGGTGCTGACCCCGAGCTCGCGCTGGGGTCCCTGTTGGTCACAGTCGGGAAAATGGGAAAACGCGGTGAAACACGGAAGCTGCCAAAGTGACAGCAAAGTCATCTCAAGAGGGGATCAGTCTCCTCCACGGCCACTCCTCGCCTGTCAACGATAACACCCCCTTGAACTTGTCGTTGATTTTTGTCAAATTGTGAATTACATGAAGGACGCAGTGTGACGCATAAGTGGGGAGGACTGCGGACAATTAGAAAGCTTGTTTTTCTCTGTGAGGTGGATTTGTTTGTTGGCCCTCCCTGGACGAGGAGAGTCAGCTAAAACGACATGTGAGCATGGGGGGGGGGGGGGTGTTGATTTCTGAGCATTTTTTTTACATCCCAGGTGGGATCTCACAGTGCCCCTCCAAGTCATGAGTGCTCGATTGCTGTTGGAATCAGTGATTAAGTCCAGAACGTTGTTTCTATCATGAAAAGACAGAGGCACACGTATTCTTTACCCAAAAACATAAACTGTGTTTTCACACCAAACTACTTGCACTTAGGATGGCAATGATAACAACATAAATGCAGTGTTCTGGGTTGGTAATTTGCGGTCAGGGTGTTTAATGCGAATTAGATGTTTTCCTAAACAGATTCACAGGAAAGTGTGACAGCAGTGGAAGCATGGCAGAGCACAGCAGGTAATCTTGAGTTACACTGTAACAAATACCTCTAAAAGAATCTTATTTAAATGCCCCATCTGCTTTGACAGGTGCTGTTTGAAATCTAACCCCACAGGGGACAACCTTGTAACTTTTTATGTGCCTCTTTGTAACTGGGAAAGAAAACACTGAATGTGATCTCTTTTTCAACCCGTCGCACGTCGAAAAATATACAGTACAAGGGGTTTTGATGCTTTCAAACTTATTCAAAAAAGATTTGTGTTCACGCAGTGATTCTCCAGTCCCCCCACTGGAGTCCATATTTGTGAAGAAAATGTCCCAGTGTGAATGCCTTTGTGTGCTTGCATGTGTGTTTTCTTTCAGAGGGTTATGGTTAGAATGATTTGACGTTATAAGGTGCATTGTGACCAACACAAACAAGTATATGCTGTATGGGAATCACTGTGGTGATTTCTAATAAATCAGTATACCTGTTTTCGTCACTTTGGTGTGAAGATGAATTACACATTTAATAAATGATGACACCCAGTGCACAATGACAATTACCTGACTTATTTTCCATTAGGGCTGGAATGGAAGACACCTTACACTGTCACGGATGACAGAGCGTAAACTGCACGCTTTGGCTTTAATTACCTTGTTGTTTCTCCCCATCACAATGGCCCCACACTCAATCATAATGCTGCCACACTAGTCTCCTGTCCACAGACCCTGCAAATCATCCGGTATGGGCATTAAGAATAGATTAATACACAATATTAATACCTTTTTTTCTCTTCTGTCTAGGTCAAGCACTTCTCAGAGAAATACGTGTTTATTCATTTTTTACGTCTCATCATCATTCTTTGTTATCTTAAAAGCTTCACAAAACCATGCTCTTAATTGCTCATTGCTCAGTACCGTTAATTACAAATACACGGCACATACGTGTGCTTGTCATTAGGCTTTCTGGAAGATGATTGTTATCAGTGTAAAGATCACAGACTCTACCTTGATTTGAATTTGGTATCTCACATCTTTTAGACAAGGTTTACTGTGCTTGCTTGACCTGAGGACAAATGGTCGTGTTTCTTGTCGGGATAGAATAAATAATTCCATCATGAGGCCAGACAGAGGCGAGGATTGTTAAGGTAAGATGTCTGTGATATCTATCAACATTTTACTAGTGATGTTAAGCTCATAAGGACACTTTATTGCCTATTAAACATTTCCAATTAAAGCCCACTCCATTTAATATGGTCCCCCTGATACTACCGAAGAAACAATAGTAGGAAGCAAGGCTTAGAATGACATTTATTTTATATTATTAAGGTTCAGTGGAGGCAAATATTGACTTTAACTTAAAGTCCCGATAACTCATACAGTAACTCATTCTGGGATCGTGGTTGACTCATTTCCTAAAGGTTTCTTACCCTGTGAGAACCCTGAAATGTTGTATTCAGGAGTGAGACTGAAGTAAACTAGGAGACAATTATAATAGTATTATTTCAAAACATTAAGAATGCAAGACCTCTCTGAGAAACAAAGCAAAAAAAAAAAAAAAAAAAACTGTAGCCAGACATCCTGGCATCTGTTACTATTAATTTACTGCGCACTGCTTTCAATGTGATTTCCCTCCATATGTTTCAGATGCTGCTGCTTTCCCCTGAAACAAACGGCTTTTCTTTGAATTATTCACTCAATACACAGAGTGGATGGAATATGGTCTCCGTAAAAGCACCATAAACAATTTATCCCCAGCTTTATCATTAAAAGATGTCATTCCTACAGTATGTTCCTCAGAGAAACATATTGTGGTCAATATGTCCCCACCCTAAAAACACACACACCTTCACGCTCAGTGAGTAGACAGGAAACTGTTTTGGGAGACTGTATTTGGTTCCCATTGCACTGTGGGTTTCCCTATCAGATAAAGTGCAGGTGTGTCTTTTGCACTGTAATGTGTTTAGTCTAAAACATATCCAAACGTAATCTGTTACACTAAGACACAATGAGACAGGAACCTCCTGAGACTCCTTTACAGATAGCAATCGCCACAATGCTCGTTCCCTATTGTAGGGCAAATACAATGCAATTTTCAGACCAACCCTAAGGTTGCAATGTCAGTCACACTATATGCAATGTTGACGTCATATAGATGGTCCGTTTTTTAATTATCCTAGTTATACTTATTCATCCGTGGCCATCCAGCACTATATGCAATATTTGTGCAAAATGTTCAGGAACTTTGAGATAGCAAACAGACGTGCAAATGTTAGATATATTGCAGTACTTTTTTCTGATGCTGTAAAAATAGTCAACCTTGAGGTGAACCATTTGATTTGTTCACTGTGAACCCTATTGCAGTTACTGGCTACTGAAATTCCTCAACAAAGGATAGTCACCATCTCTAGGTATCCACCCCGAGTTCACTTCCAGCTCAACTGAACAAGAGCGTCTTTGTTGGTGAAAGGGGACTTTCCTACATTGTCTACACTGATGACTGCATGGTACAATGGTGGTCATGGGAAAAGTATTCAGCTATCCAACATGCACTACAAAACAAGGCCAATGATCGTATGGAGAGAACCTGTCAGAAATACTGCACAGAGACTGAAGATGTACGAACAGAGTGAACAAAATAAAGTGTTGTAAAACGCTAGGTCAATCCTGATGAAGAAACAGGGGCAATACGCGTTATATCTAGTAAACTCTAAATGGATTGTAATACATTACCAGCATTGCTGATGAACTTAGTCTCTTCAATAGTAACCTAATACTTTTGAGTCTTTTGACTAAAAGTCTTCGGTATTGCGTTACAACGTGCTGTAGAAAATGTTTTGATGTTGGATTCTGACCTGTTAAGGAAAACTCCTTAACTGCTTAAAATGGCAAAAGTTTCCATCTCCTTGTAGGCACAGACGCTGGGAGACACAAATCCCTGGCGTTCCTGGCTCAGTCAGTTTCAGACAATCGTAATGGGAAAATAGATCCTTCTTTACCTCAAGTGCTTCTTATGTGACAGCCTGAGTTCTGGAGTCGAATGATGTCATTTATTGATAAGATGATGTTCTCTCCTCCAAGACAAGGATGTCACCGTTTTGCTTCAACTTCTCCACATTTACCGTCACTGCTCAGAGAATTATCTGAAAGATGAAGATATACGACTTCAAAAGAGAACAGATCAGATTTTTTTTTCTGATTAGGATCAGAGAGTATTTTGCTATAGTGACTCAGCCTACCATAGGCTTATTTTCTCATAATTTTTATTACAGAAAATAAGAGAAAATACATTTAACCACACAGAAATGTAATAAGTGGACCACAAGATGGATAACATATTAATTTAGTAACATAGAGCTTAAAGCGAAGAACTTTCATCCTTATCTCGTCCATTTATTGGGTTCCGTTTTATAAAACTAAAGGGTAAAATCACTGGCGGCATCTATAATTTCCCCCCAGCTTCGACTTGAACTGGTCTGATTTACAGAGCAGCTGATTCTATTAGGAAGTGTACTAACTCAGGAAATGAGATCTCAAAATATGAGGATTTTTTATGTACTCAGATTTTCCTCTTCCTTGTGATCTGATCACTGCACTTTGACTTTGTACTCAATCTTTATTAAAAGCTTTGGCCTAGATAGAGCTCCTTTACCAGGGTACTTCTGAATGGCTCCAGTCACACCAGAGAACTGTGTAAGTCACTCTGTAAAAGCCCACTATCGCCACACAATAATAATTGTATCCCCAACTTTTGAGTGAAGCACTTATTGTTTGTTTTCCATTTGCTAATGACAGATGCATTTAAAGATTCGTCAATTATTTTCCCCCTCATTCTGCCTAGATTGAGATCTGTAATTACAGACGAGCCCGGAGCAGTGCTGCCCTCGCAGCGACCTGCAACGAGTCTTGCGTGAGTGTCTGTCCCTTGTTCACCCATTGCTAGGCGGAGCACAAAAGGTTTAACACAAAGACTCGACCCAGTGCCCACCATTTGATTAGGACGGTGTCTGCAGGCCTCAGGCCATCCCGAGGTCACAGGCCTCAGTAAACCCACTCTGGCTCTCTGCCCCTCTAAAAACATCTCTGTCTCAGACATGAATTCAAGCAGTTAATGAACACTATTCTACACACTAACTACTATTCCGATGCTGCTGGTGTATGCATGTGCTGCCAGACCCAAAGATGCAAGTTTGTAGAGGATTCCCAATGCGGATTGTTGCAGTTTATCAACGCTCATATGTGGTCTGTTACCCTCACGTCTGGGAATTTGTGGAACTTTCAGCAAGTAGCACGAGAGTTAGTTCTGACTAAATTTAGACGGTGGAGGCAAAAGGCTCTGGGTATGGTTGTATTCATTGAAGGGCATTTGGGAGATATCAGTACTCAAGTCACCGATGAGTCTTGCTGCTTTGTTACTGACAGGGAGTGTCTATGACTGGCAGGGGTGATGGCAGAGAGCACACGTTCCCCCTGACCAAGGTAAATGCAACGTGACAGGCAGGATTCCCTAGGGATTGCGTAATTGTATTTTCACATATGCAGCACAAAGAAAACTGTTTTCCCCTCAAGCCCCCACAGATGGACAGTGCTGCATATTTTAAGGTGAAGAGGCTGCTATTCTTAAGACATTTGTAGGTTTTCATTTGTATTTGTGTTAACCGAAGCTTACAACGCTTTTCCCTTCACAAGACTGTTACAGTAGGAAAAAAGGTCAAATTTCATCATGAAAACAGTATTTTTTTTGTTGGTCATTCTGTATTTACTGAGGCACTCATAAGGGAATTAGACAAATGTGAAGTCAATGTGGCTCTATGTTCACAGAACAGAAGAGAGGCAAGTATAGCTGGAAGGTAGATACCCGAGGCTAGCATAAATACAACAACAGATGTCTTGCTATTTCTGTCACAGTTGTCCTACTGTATGTCGCTTTTTTGCCATTTGAGAAAAATACATTTCGAAGGGAAAACCCAGTATTGTTATTAATTAACTATATTAGTGTTATGCCCTCTTGCTAAATCAACAGGGTTTATTTTGACAGTGTTAATTGTTGTAATTGTTAGCATAGTACCTTTGACACTGAGAGTAGGCAGAGGAACAGTTATCTATTGATGAAAGCGATCATACATACTTGAGCTCAATGAGCTAATACCACTCTTCTCTTTCTTCAGATTGAGTCTTATGGGACAGTACAGCGTTCATTTTCTAATTGCCTTTAATGAAATACCAGTGAGGGATGGTGATCCACTCCCATTTACATCCCCCCCTCCCCTCCCTCTCTCAGCCTTCACCCCATCTCTCTCACTGTAGCTGGTGTGTAAAACAGAGCAAGGGAACAAGGCAGTGCATATGATTTAAATGTTTGTTTGCTGGCTAATTGGAGGGTTAGTCATGACTAGGATTGCTCTGGATGGTTCTTGACAGAGCGATATAAATAATCTGCTGGTCAAGTCCAAGTTGACCACAATGTACGTTGTTGTACATGCGTTAGTATTGTAGTGGAAACATGACGACACCAGATGGTGCTGTGTAAGTCATGGACAGCCATCATGTTACACTCCCAAGTTTCCTCTGCTCCTTTTCCCTGAGAAACAACTCAGAAAATCTGCCATTCTGACTGATCCTAACAAGCTAGACTGTTTCCAAACTTTGGCATCAAGTCTTGACTTGTTTTACCTAGATAATCATGAAGCAATAATTGCACCAGCGAGGGTCACATCGATAGATAATTAGGTTGAGGGGTTCAAACAGAATAGCTTAACCAATCAGGTTGTGTACTGTGGTAAACAGCGGCAGGATTATCTGCAGAAAGGTTTTTGAAAGCCAAACAAGGGCTGGATAGAGTATAATTTCAGAGAGCACTCAGGAGAGTGTCACACAGGCAGGTCCAGATAAGAGACTTACTGTATGACAAGGAGAGTTTACAGCTCTGCTAAGTCTGTTTATTAGCATCAGCACACTTCATTAGAAACAGGAGATCACATCGATAACCACCCCTCCACCCCCATTAGAGTAAATAAGCAATGAGAAATACACTCTCCCCCTGTAACTTTGGGGAAGCTCTGCTTCACCTCGATTCATTTAATAATTGTCCATAAATGGTAACCATAGTCCAAAAAAAGAACTAAAATCAGCACTTAGGTATTTTTCTTTTATTCGAAAGATTGATAAATATGGTAGAATCTCAATTAGGCTTTAGAGGGAATGCAGATATTAAAAATTTGGTCAAGAATCTAATTAGCTCGAGGTAATTAAACAGTCTCACACGGGGTCATTAATCTTTTCTGTGGACCTTTGATGTTTTGCATACTGTCTTGCAGTCATTAATAAAATTCATAACGCTTTTCTTTGTGGTGTTTTATCATCACAATTTTTTGTAAGAGCACAGAGCAAGTGTCAACACATCACAAGGGCTCTCTTCAGTTAATTTACTTTTTGTGCATATTACATTTAAAGTTGCACTGTCCCCTTTTTTTCGGAGCACAATTACAGCAGCAGATCAAATTAAATTCTTGTGCAAGCACAGCTCATTTGGAGTGTAAAACATCGGTGGCAGTGTGCACCAGAGTGTGTGGCGTGTCAGCGCCTCAGAAGAGGGCTGGAGAAGAAAACAGGATTGTGTGGCCATTGTGTCCCCCGTAATTAAATTCTACAATCGGTCCATCTTAAATCAGTCACGCTATAAATATGAAAGGGATGAGCTTGACTACTTCATAGTCGGCTGCAAACACAATCTACCAAACTAGTCAGCGATAGTTGCATTGCCATGACATCAACAACAGCATTTAAAACGCTACCTTTTCCACCGTGGTCTGTGGGTGTATGGTGTGTGTCTGTGTGCGTGGTAGTGAGCATGTGTTTGTGCGTGTGAGGGAGAGAAACAGGGTGAGTGACAGTAATGCACAGCTATCACGGTGAGTGTGTAAGTGGGATACATAGAGTTGGGGCCGTCAGCCCGGGAGGAACATGTCTTCCATACTGACAGCTCAGAGCAGAGCAGGGGGAAAGGCCATGTTTTGCTTGTAACTATGAGCAAACCAATACAGACTATGTACATATGTGTAGTATGTACACAGGCAACAGTATATCCACATCTTCTGGATCTTTAATTTCTACAAAAAAGTGTGTATCCTGTTTTTCTTTTAACAATCATATTATTCGGAAATAATTAAAAAAGGCTTAAAAATCACATGGGGACAACAAATATATAATTATCTGAAACCAAAACTGTATCTGTTTTAAATGACGTATTGTCTTTTCAAAGCTGAAGTGGTTTCCTGTAAATCTATTTTTATTCCCAACTGAGAAAAAGCACCCTTTCTGCTTGTCACAGCACAGGAACTCTTCACGAGAACATTCTACTCGTACGAGAGCCGATGCCAAACATGCCACCTTACAGCTCCCAGTCAACTCAAAGGTCACACTCAGAGCAGCTGGGCATGGGAGAAGCGCTCAATTCTGAAACCATTATATCATTTCCTGTTCTGTTTCCTGTCAGCCGGAGCTGCCAAAAAACCCTTTTAATGGGCAATTTCCAGAGGGCAAAGGGGGAAGCCAAAAGGGAGTGCTAAAAAGTTCTTTATGCAGAAGGAAAAAAAGCTGTTATGCGAAGAGTACCATGGGGAGGTAGATCCCATTTACATGGTGATTGTACAGCGACCAGAGAGAGAGATAAGCTACGGGACATTTTCGAAAGACCCGTGTTACCGTAACTCGTAGCTCATCTCAATTTTCTTAAAATAGTTACAGTGAAACCTACAGCACAGGACGTACAATGTAGGCGGATTGTGTCACATGCCGCCATAATTCTAGAAGCCTCCGTACAACAGACTCACTTCCTCCTCTTTACCTTTCAACCAAGGCTGAGGATCCTAACCCTGGGGTCTTTATCTGCTGGCCCCCCCTGGCCACTCTGTGTCACCCGCTCCCTTTCTCAATATTGAAAATGAAGTGGCGCACTGCTAAATATAACCTGGTTAATGGAGGAGATCCTCAAAGGCGCATTTCATCTGCACGGAGGATATTCAGTTACCTGATAAACGCAGATTGTCGCTGAGAGCGCTGCAGATAAAATTATTTTGAGAGGGAGCACAATGGCAGAGGTGCTTATGTTAATCCCCCACTTTAAAAAAGCAGCAAATAAGATAAGCTCCTGCCTCAAGGTAGGGCCCTGTTTTGTTGGGCCTGCTGTGCGACTGGTGAATATTCCTTTGCGAATCCTGTCCAAGTATGTGTCAGAACATTTGCATAATTCACACCTACTCCACTACACGGTGACAGCCCCCAAGCCTCCACAAACAGTGTATCGTCTCTGCACAGGGGACAAACAAGCATGTTGATATAAGTTTGACACAGAAAACATTCATCCCTCCAACTGCCACATTCTCAGATAAACTGAGCTGTTTTCCTACCTTGCGTCCACACCTTTTGGTAGGCTGAACATATTATATAACGCTGTGTAATTTGTCGCAGCCCTGGGATTCCTTGTCTTGTTAGTTTCTCGTTTCTTGTGTTTGTCAGATCGTGGGGATTCTCAGGGAAGCAGCCTCATGAAGCCGCTGGTGCAGGTATTTTCAGGAGTGGTATGTTGGTTTTTCTCCCCCTTCCCCCCCCCCCACACCCTTCTCTCCAGTGTCTCTGCGTCTGTGATTAGACAGGGCTCTGACTCTTCCTTTGCAAGGAGCTTCAATGATGGTCCGCTCGGAAGCATAATTAAACGTGCTTGTTAACAATAGCAACTAATGAGGAATACAACACTTCTAAACAATGGGAACTGATTAAACGAAGACGTTGCACGGCCTGATAACGCTTAAAAAAGGAGCAGGAGCTGACAGGACACAGAGGAGGACGTTTCGTCAGGGCTTCAACGTTCGGAGCACACCTTTTTCTGTTTGGCACCAGCGAGATGGTTGGCGTGTTTGTGTCAAGAGTACGGAAGGTGGAAAAACACCAGATCTGCTCATTTTCAAGTTCCAATACAGCAAGGCTGCACCTTGTTTGGTTGTAAATGGCCTGTGAAAAATTGAGTCTGGTTTGCGGCATTCTCCTGAACGATTATGCACTGTACTTTAGATGAAACGCGGAGCAGTGTCCTGACATAGCTCGAAGTGCTTTTTTAAAATCCCTTGAAAGTATGGGAAGGGTGGGCAAATGAAGGAGAGTAAAGATAAGGGTTAGACTTGTAAAACATAATTATATTTCCATTGCCGAGTGTTAAGCCATTGAAAGGAATGCATTGAACCTGAGATTCAAGCATAGCAAGTTGGGAAAAAAAAGAGAATCGACTTCACTTCAAATGGTGTACGAGGAGGGGGTTCCTGAATAACGTAGCTAAGGTCATACCATCTTAACGGGGTAATTTTATTTTGGATCTTTCTCCTCCAGACATTTTTCACAGGGATCAGGATTAGGGCTCCTTCTTGTTCTCTGTCTGCATTTGGAGGAGGTTATATGGCCTAGTTGGAAGTGAACAGACGTGTTTTTTCCTTAAAGTCATATCATTCATCTAATCGCTATACTCATTGTTTTAATCAAACAACTTTTACATGTAGTATTGGTGTTGTTTGGTTTTGGAGTTACAATCCCTAAATGTAAATGGAGATAATTATGACATTGTTGCATTTCTGGTTTTGGAAATGGCAAACATTTGCGGATAGCTTTTCACATGCGTACAGTTTTTCAGACCATGTTTACTTTAGAGTGGAAATCAGTTGCGCAAATGGGAATTTTATTGTGTGATTTCTCCTCTGCGCTCGCACTTTCAATGTCAGAGTTGCTTACCTTCCTGGTTTCCGTCTGTTTTAGAACAATGGTAAACACGTTTTGTTTGACTGGCACAGGGAGAGGTTTCCAGTCATTGACAGATATTCCCGTTACAAATCTAAAAATGACATCCGTCTTCTTTATGCAGGCAGGATTTCAAAGGAGATGGAAAGTAAAACACATTCCCTCTGCCCCTCGTGAGAGAGCTTCACATTGTTCAGGAAAAAATGTGTCACTTCATGGTTGCATTATTGTGTCCTTGAGGAAAAGGCACAAAGAATTGGTGATACTGGACACTAGGTAGATTGTTACAAAGTTTGTTTTGTAATTGCTGTAACCTGTAGAACTATAAATCTGGATTCAACACTACTGCGATTATTAGCACTGTGGTCACAGTAGGACACTGTACATTTTGAGACTACACGACGAGACACACTTTGCCAAATAAATTCTCAGTGAAAATCTATGTCGTGCCAAAAAGTAAAAATAAGACATTCGGAAGTATTTGCAGACTGATCAAAGTCTGCAAAGTCAATTATTCCAGTGCATGTGAAAGGTGATAACGTTGCCTGTGAGTTTCTTGCCCCCACTGCGCTCTGGTCAGAGGCACTTGCCTCTCAAACTTCTCCAACCAGAGACAGTCCACGTCCTAAGCCGCAGACACAGTGGCGTTCCAAACAGTAATTAAAACTGAATAATTATTTCTCTGCGGTTACAGTACAAACAAAAAGACAGACAGCTTTTTTTTGGTGAGGGCCCATGGTTAATATCTCCCCGGTGACTTCATTCAGTGGCTTTCTGAGGCTCCCGCTCTATTTTATTATCTCTGTCCACAGCCACGGCCCTCTGTCCCCACGCTGGTCCTGTTGGCTCCCCTGCCCCGGGATCCTCTGTTCTCCGCTCAAGTTTTAGCCACATGAAAGTGGATGCCTTCTGAGAGTGTCACGTGACCTGGACGTACCTTCCACTCCCAAACTTTCCTGACCTAATTAGCTCCAAATTAAAATCGGACAGAACACATTAATTATTCATTTTTGACAGAGCGGGGGGGGGGGGGGGGGGGGAGAATGTTGATCTTGAAATAGACACAACCGCCTGACAGTTGGGTTTGCTGCTTTTTAAACATTCGTCTCTTTCTCTTTATGTTGTGACAGATGAGTTGTGGTGCTTTTAGTTTTCTAACATTTACTCAATTACAGATCCAAAAGTAAAATGCTCTGTCACTTTTATCTTTTAATGGCCAAAATAAGAGGGATTTGTGACCCCAACCTCATCCCCTGATTAACTGCAAAATTCTGACCAATTGGGCGAGAAATCAGAAAATAAATAAAACTTAGCAAGCAGGACCACCGAGGGTTCAATAATGTGAAACACCTTGACTATAATGGCCTGCGTTTTACGTTGAGACGGTTTCATATCCATGTGTGGGCTTCTTACAATATCAACATCCACATGTTTTTGTGTAAGGGAATATTAGAACCAGCGACCAAAGAGATATGAATCAAGTCGGTCATGTCATACATAAACAAACCAAACTGCAGGTTAAAACTGAAGACAAACACAATTGGTGGACAGCTGGAAATATGATCGCTGTACACGAGATGGGTGAAAAAGACATAAAAAATACTCAGCCATATTCCAGCACTTTCATTTCACGCATGTACTCCGAACATTGGGTTCTTTTTTACTCTGATTCTGTTTAGTAAGGCGGTAGACAGACTGCGCTTGGTCCTTCATGTAAAGATCAGGGGCTGGCTTGTAACAGCTGCAGGCTACCTCCTCTGGCGAACAAGATGAGAGCAGTTGACTTCCCAAGCGGTGGCCTGTCAGTGTTCAGGAGAGGAAAAACGCGCTCTGGGATTTGCTTTGCTACAAAAGTGATGCAGGCCCTAGTCATGTTGACTGCATGCTCCATGCGTAATGTGTTGCTCCTGTACTATACAGAATATACTTTTCTTTTTTACAGCTTTCCTATGTAAATTATTACCATTAGTTATTATTTGTAGATAGATATGAGAATGCAGCCTTTCTTTGTGGCAATTTAGAAGTTGTTTATTTGTTTTGTTGCAAAAGCTATAATGCAGTAATACACTGTTTATAGAAATTGACTACTGAAGACATTTAATTTATGCTTCTTTAGGTTAGTAACCTTCAATTTCTAAAAGCCTAAAGGCACTACAAGGACTGTAGGATATTCCGATCTTCAAATGTAAACACTCTTTGGTTCTGTGAATACATTTAAGTACTATGGAGGATGTGCTTGAGAGGCCATTATTGTCTGATATTGATCAAGTTACAGCAGTCCGCTGAACGTCTATATCAGTGCTTTCTTAAGGTGTCATCAGAATGACAAAGTAAAAGAGGATGGAAGCAGAGGTGTCACACAAGCAGAGGTGAGAGCTTGTCCAAGTTCTGGATTCCCAGTTTCAAACACAGCGCACGCTCCTCGCAGAGAAAGAGCGATATGTAAAAGAGACAGATCAACCATACAGTCATGTCGTTGCCCTAGGCTACTGCTGCAGATGTAACAAAGATGGCAGGGTGGATTGTCAAGAGGCATGGATAATGATAGCTTTGCATGTGGGTACAAGGCAAACTTCAATGCCGAGCGCTCAGTACAGGGTGCATGGGAGTAAAAAATTGCCCCACTGGCCCCCAGTGGCCCCCTGCTTCAACTCTGATGGCCAAGGCAGGTAACCTGGAACAAAGCAAATTAGGCTGGCAGTGACGACTAGGCCTTTTTTGTTTTGTTTTGGTCTTGTGTTGGAAAAAGTTCAGAAGAATTCTTTTGGAATGGTAAAGCAGTGGATGCCGTAGTCAGCCAGAGAACAAAATGTTACTCTGACAGACAGTGTACAAACCAGGGCAATAGCACAATCGACGGAATTCTTAGATTTAGCCTCTCCCTGCTACTTACTTAAATTTAAGCCATATGGTTTGATAGTAAAATTGTTGTTTCTTCTTTCAAATTATGAAGTCTGTTCCGCCCTTCAAGACTCAGCCAATATACACACTCTGTCGATGCCTTCAAGGCCATGATAATGAACTTGTGTCAGTTGAAGTAAGTTGAATGAGGGGTGCAATACCGAGTCTTCCTGAGAGTCATGTCTTGTGTTGTGGGTAATATATTTTACTTTATCTATCTCTATAATGCTGATTATTTCAGCTTATGCAATTCCAGTGTAACTTTGTACTTGGCTTTAGTTTTCTAAATGATACACTGCCAGTATTTTTGGCATTCACAGGAATACATTTTCTGTGGGGCGATATTTTTTAATTTGGAGACAAAAATATGTATCCAAACATGTCACATCCAATTATGAGGTTCAGACAGATCCAACGCTCGTGATTGATTGTGATATTTTTTTTGTTTTTCTATGTTCAAACCAAACACAAGCCTACCAAGTGCGGTTCCCTGAACTGTGCAATGATGGACAGTGCAAGGCGACAGAGGCGAGTGTGTCTTCGTAGGGGATGAAGGTCCGGCCTCTGGGGGAGAAAGGGTGGGATAGAGTGGGGGACGTGGGTGGAGGGAGTTGAGCAGCTATGCTCGGTAGGGGAGCATTTCCCCCTCGGGCCATTGGTTGATGGGGATCTCAGTTAAAGCCCAGCAATGACGGGCTCGAAGTGGCCATACTCTGACGTCGACCGGGACGTGTCTTACATATCTCGTGTTCAAAGGTCAACTACCCTGTTAGGAGTTCTACTGCTGTCCTTGGCTCCTGCCACCACCCTCAGGCTCTATGGCATTTGTCGTTATAGGTTGAGACTGACATAAACGTGAAGCTCTTTCTGAATGGAGCTCCTAACGTAGGCTGGGATGGCAGTGACTTAATGCGATACATTGTACAGTGTACTGTGTCTTCCTTGAGTTGTATTATTTTGTAATCACTATTTAAAACATGTCTGGGACAGTTAGGACAACATCTATAACGTTTTAATGGTTTCTGAAAGCCTGGGAAAGGTCTGGCCTCTCAAGGTTGATCCTTTCCTGACTTTGGTGCAGGATGTTCTTATTAGCTCCAAACTCTACTGTAGATGACCTAACCCCTTAGCGTCTCGTGGTCATGACCAATGCAGTCTAGTATGTCACCATGGAGCTCCTGTGTGGATCCCCACACCCTGTTTAGGTCATCAATCTACTGAAGTAAGAGGCCTGCCATTTGCTCATTCAAACAGTGCCGTCAGGTTCAGGAAAAAACGTGACGCAAATGAATGCAACAGTTCTCAGTGTTCTACAGGAGAGACCCAACCTGGTATGATCAAGCATCCATTTGTCCAGCCACTGGCAACAGTCCAACATAAATTGTAACACAGATCCCCATGGTCATGGCGTATGTTTTCTAATGATGTAGGACCAGGATCGGCCATGCTGTCATTTCCCTGGGAGTGTGTGTGCTCATCTGTGGTGGACTGGGGCCAGCCTGGGTGAAGTGCTCTGGATTTCCTGAACTCCTTAAATCAGCCCCTGACTTGGCTCTTCCTGATGACCATCTCTCCCCCAGATGAACAGGCTCCTCGAGGAACTTGATCACATACTGGACCTGCTAGCAACCGTCTCCAGCTGAGCCCACCATCACTGTGGAACGTTATCAGGTCCATCATGTTCATGGCACAGGTTCTATTGAGCTTTAGCATGTTCCTCTTCGGTAATGTTTGTCAGGCCCTATTAAACCCTATTCGATTTCTTTTTCAGTGTTTCCTGTTTTTAACAACTCTAATGGGTCATTTTCAAACGTGATTTATTTATTACTTTCATTGCAACTAT
Source organism: Osmerus eperlanus (assembly GCF_963692335.1). Lineage (NCBI taxonomy): Eukaryota > Metazoa > Chordata > Actinopteri > Osmeriformes > Osmeridae > Osmerus > Osmerus eperlanus. The sequence goes on from NC_085038.1 coordinate 5,325,343, forward strand.
TTACTGTAGCTGTATTGCAAAATTGAATATGAATACATTTGACTAAATAATTTTGTCAAAAGTAATCCATGCACTACCCTCAGTTTTTTTTCCATCTTTCCCCTGTAATACCATGATTGATTTCACCTTACGGGAATGGATAATCTTCTGTTAGGAGAGTTAAGACCCGCCCTTCAATGACATAAATTAAAATATGTCATACAGAGAGTGTGTGACTTCTTAGGAGGTGGATTGTAATGAAGTTACCAAACCTTCAGCAAGGCGCAATGCAGCTGTATCAATTTGTCTAACAACTTTCCAATTATGCAATTGGCAAAGAGAAGGTTCACCTAAGGTGAATGTGACGTTAACATATTTATGGTGCATGGACTGTTTACACTGTAGCAAATATTACATATCTTATTTGTGTATATGGAAAGACCACAATATCACATTTATTTATTTAACTAGTATGTATGTGTGTCTATATATATCTATATACCAAATAAAATAAGTGAGAGTTCTTCCAAATTTGTCATGACAGTCAAAGATTTGTAAATTTCTCTGTTTGTTTACAGCATGGCGTTAGGTTGCTCACTTTTCAAACCCAGTGTAAATATTTGGTAAGGCCATTGGTTAAATCAATAAAGCAGACGCCCCAAGTCAAGATCTTTTAATTGGAGACATTATTTGAAATGAAGGCATGGGACAAAAGCAAAGTTTCTCATTGTTGATAGAAAATCCCTAACCCTGAGTTTGTGACAAGTTCCCTTGAAAGAAAGACCTTGTTTATCAATTACTTTTAACATCACAAAGATGCGATTTCTATAGCCGAGGAGCGGTTTGTTTTATCTGTCTTCTTCAAGGCTTCTCTTTTTTCTTTTCCATTTCAGAGAAAAAGTAAAGGTTTGCGTAAACATATGCAGAGTATCGTCTCCTTGAAGAGAGAGCAAGCCATAGATTCAAAAGCATGTCTGATTCCTCACCCTTTCCCTTTCTTGTCTTTCTCGCATTCAGTCTCTTTTTGAAAGGAGGATCCCTGAAGGCATGTGTATACACTGAATAACCCTGTGTTTTGACAAACCTAGGTGGAACCTAATGTAACAAGCTGGCTCTGTGTTGCGTATTCTGAGGGCCTTTCTTTGCTCTGACAGGGACTGCTCCCTGCACATTTGATGTGTGCTCGACGGTCAAGGATAATAGTGCATCGTGGGACCCTTGTCATCTCTGTCAATAGAATGGCCAGGGGGGAGCCCATGCAAAGCTACCTTTGTAGGCACTTTTCTTCTCTAGACATTTGTAGGGTCTGTGTCAGCTAGGTCACTTTATTTCAACGTGATGTGTCCTTATAATGGCGTCATGTATAACCCCAAATTTCTGACAGGCCACCCTCGACTGTCTCTCTCTTTTCTTCTTCTTCTTCTTCTTTTGAGTTTCACTGCATGTGAATGTGAGCTTCTCTCTCTCTCCCTCACTCCCTTTTTCATTCATGTCTTCTCAATGTCAAACAAAGCCTTGAAAACTACTGATCATTTTTTTTTGTTTGGATTGAATTTAACAAGATTCCCTCTCTTTGATGTAATTAAGCTCCTGAGGGTTGATCTGGGAGTTGGAGTTAATTTTTTCGAGCATTGCGGGGAGCTATCAGAACACTTCAGATGTCAGACACTCTTTCAAGCTTCACGGCACCTCATTCTGCGCTCCACATAAAAGAACAAAACAAACGGACTGCCTAGCACCGAGCCCTGGTCTAATAGACCTGCTTATCTTGACGGAGGGATCCCCCAGGCCCTTTTCCAGCCGTCAAAATTGCCCACCTGTAGCTGCCGAGGCTTTGCTATGTTTGTAGAATCGGTCTCTGTTGAGCGCGCAACCTGTGTCACTTTTCCCCCTCTAATGACATGTCAGAGATATTTACAATGGACTATTTACATTCGACAAGGCAAGATCCCTGCCGCCCCTGGAAGATATATTGATAACATTTGTATATATGGTCCAGTGGTCACATGTAAGAAACTGTCTTCTGGGACGTAAATGCCTCATGTGAGGTGACAGTGATGGAAATGAAGCTCATCATCCCCTTCTGAGCTGAAGGAAGGATGAGCACACTGTTCTCGTGTGAAAATCTGTAAAAATCTAAAACGGTTTTCATTGTGTCTACCAGTGTCTTATTATGCTAATAAGTAGGTAATCAGAGTATGAATTAGTCTTGAGTTATGATGACTTGGGAATACAGTTGGCTTTAGAGAATGAGAAGTTACGTAACTGTAAATTAAATATAAGCCGTGTTGCATGTTGGGACATAACTTGTTTGGCCAATTTGATTGTCGAAGAAAGTCAAACCTTTTTTAGATATGGAGAGGAGTATAGCTAGCTAGCGCTGCAAGTGTTTTGGGGGGGGCACTCCGGTTTGAGTACATGTGTGTGGTTGTGTATTTTATTCTCTCCACTTTCTTCCCCACTCTCTGTGTTTTTGACAGCTCAGTTAAACCTGGTTTGACGGACCCTCGTCTGATACAAAGAAACCTCCAACAACAAGGTAAAGAAACTCCAGGGTCACAAATCAATCACTAGGAAGAAGAGGAATAAAGACACATTAGAGGAAGGAGGACAGTTGCTCACACTCTGTGACTGAAACAATAAGCCCTATTTATTACCCATCTGAGAAAGGTTTGATATGTCATCCAAACAGTAGGCTTTCATCTTCCGCCATATTAAACTGTCACAGTGCTTAACTTTAAATGAAGGTGACACATCAGTGACTTGGTTGTCACTAATAGAGCTTTGGACGACCTCCTAATAGAACCAAAGTATGACACGTATGCTTTAACTAAAACCTAGCTGTCAGATTACTTTTGACATCTTCAACTTTTGCACATTAATAGGACATTTGGAACAAATGCAATTTAAAGAAAAAAGCCAAGCAATTCAAAGGAATGTGAAGGGTTTTATGTGGTTCTCTTTGTGTCTTATCATCGAGGGCTGACATGAGGTGAACATCATATTTTAGCCCAGTGCCACTGTAAGTCCTGTTAGAGGTGAAATGGTGTTAAATGTCTCCTTACAAACGTAGGATCCTGAGAGGTTTAGGTGAACACAGGATCAGCAACGTTTCTACTTGGGTGCTTCAGTCACAGTCCCTTAACCACACACTCTGGGTGCAAAAGACGCCAAAAACCCTCACTTTTTTCACATGACAAAGGCAAAAAATCTTTTTTTCTGAAATAAACAATGACATACTTAACTTGTTAGTACTTTTTGGTCTGTGTTCTAATGGTTCAGATTGGTCCATGACCTGGCTTGGAAAGGACAGGAATTGTATGCACTCAATTTGGGTCACCCATGATTTAAATTTTCTTCAATAAAATCTACTTAGTTTTAGAAACTCAGCCTGATTAGACACTAACATTGGCTGAGTCGACAATGTACGTTTCCAATTAACTAGGGGTGTGCTGGGAGGCCATGGGCCACTGCTCCTTTCCACACGCGCGCGCTACTCTCAACCACATAACCTTGGCATGAAACATCAGGAACTTTCAACAATACTCAGGCTCAGTAAAACAATCAGAACAAAGAGAAAGCAGTTTAAGAATCTGTAGTTTACTTTAAAATGGCACTATTTAGAAACAATAATGACAAAAAAAACTTAAACACTAACACATTAAATCAGTCTTGATAATCAGTGATTCCAACCAGAATAGCTGCTTTGTGGAGTTGACAATGTGACATTTAGATTTTTGATCATGAGTATTGGCATGTGTTTAAACAGGCAAGGTTTTCTCTTGTATAAAGCAGCAGTATCACAAGTTAGACACACAATTTTCAAGTGGCCTCAGCAATATATTGTTGGTTGAAGTGATATGCATATCATACCATCTACTGTATACCACTCAGTGCAAGAGGACAACCCTTTCGATAGCACATAGTCTGACACATCAGTAATTTATGCTTGCCCCAAACCTTGAGCCCATCATCTCCTCTTTTAATGCCCCAGCTAATTGGAAAAAGTAAAACCTAATTCTGGATTATAATTTAAAATATTCCAAAATGCTAATGAGGGAATTGCAACCAACAAAGGGATAACAAGACGGTCACCCAATTACAACGTCTCCCCCTCTTTGAGAAGCTGGAAGACCTGTGCTTGAATGCGCTGGAGTTTCTTTTAACCCAGGTCTGAGAGACACAGCTCAAGCTGTGAACATACACTGATGCTATAAAGCCCTGTCTGCCTGTCTCACAAATATGTTAATTAGAGTCCAGATATTCACACACTTAATTAGTGAGGGGCTAGGTTTCATTTGATTGCAGTAACCGTGGAAAAAAAGGTTTACTTTTCAATGGAAATTTAAATATGGCCTGAAGGTGATTGTGAGGCATTGTTGAGCTACTGTACTCAAAGGAAGTTTTTTTCTCCCCCCAGCACACAATCCACCTAGCTAAGATTAGGCTGTCATTTGCTGCTGCGATTTCTCATTTTCATGTTGAATGATTGCTTTAATTGAAGTGGCATTTATTAAGGGACTCTCTCATTAAATGGCATGAATATATTCATTAATACATACTATATACACTGTATATTATATTTACATACTGCATATATATATACGTATGTGTGTATACCCAAAAATGTACCCTCTGACACGTGCAATCAATTATTCATTTTTTTTACATTCAATGAAGATAACTTCCAGTAAAAGTAATCTTTGGATAAGGGCCTAATATCAAATGTGACAAGAGCTCTTTGCTTGTACCATAGTTGACTCTATGAATAGGAAAAAACATGTATTATTTTCAAGTGGTGGGAATCCTAATGTCTGAATTAGGAAATGAGTCTTCAGTTCTGTGCATACAATTTCCTTACAATTGAGGATAGTCTTAATTCAATTTACTGAGGACTTTTCTACTACACGCGAACTAAATATCAGTTACATTTCAGAATAATTTATTACTCCTCTAAATCTCCCCTTTCTTCTTAAAAAAAGCAGCTTGGCATATTTATTGGTGAACTGAGCTCAGCCTCACCCGTTTCCCCTGAAAGATAGTCCCTCTGATCCCTAACACAAATACAATGACCCAAATATGAGGGCTAAAGGGTCTAGACTTGTTTTCTAAAGAACCCTTTAGGGACTCTTCCAACTCTTTCCTAACTGAATAAAGCAATACATTACTATAAACAGTTATTCCTGTTGTTTTGTATAAACTATCCAGGAGGTCTACTTCGGTGGACAAGGTGATACTCTATGATTTGAAAGTCCTCATAACCAATGCTTTAACATGATGATTCTACTGTGGCATTTACATTCAAACATACAGTAGGCAGTAATTTACTTATAAAACTAAACGTTGAGCTGCACTGTACATTATGTATTATGTATTGAGGGATACAATCCATTTTAGCACAATATTTGTAGAGCATTTGACCAATGGCTTTTTATAGATCTTTTTATTTTAGCAAAATACTCATTGGTTTGTGTAGTCATTCTGACAAAGGCTGATTCCTGGTATTCTATGAACTCACAGTATAGTAACCCATTGTACATTATCATCATTTTTACTCTGTTTACCAGATATGCAGTGCCGTGGGCTTAAAAGCTCAACTATAATGAATTCAGTGATAAAAAGGACTAGTACCAACACAACTTTGAAACATGGCAGCAGTTTTAAGTTAGACCTCGAAATTCCCCGACTTGGCACAACAAACCTCAAAGAGAGGCCTTCACTGAAAGCTTGTGAAACAACCAAGCAGCGGGTCTGTGTGCATATTGAGAAGATTTATTCCTACTTTAAATGTGAAGATGTGAAAGTAGAGATGCGCTTGTACCTCTTTTTTGGCTTGAAATACGCATGTGATGTGATCGGGCAGGATTTATGTCCGTCAGACGTGGTAGTAAAATAGTGCAAGTGTCTTTCCTCTTGTCAAACTGTAAGGATATTTGACTTTGATGGGGTGGAATGGAGAGGAAAAATCTCCTGTCAGCTATTCCTATATTAAATATTAGAATTCTCATTGTTATGAAGACTTGTGCTGAGAAAGCCTAAGCCTCTTGACTTATGAATCTTTTAAGTATTTAAAGAACTGAGAGGACTCTTTTTCGACTGACCTTAATCTCGAATAGGTCTCAGAGACAGGTAGACTGATAAATGTACTGAGATGATTGTGCTAGAGAAGAATGGAAGCTAAAGCGACTTCCCAATGGCTTGTGTGCTTATCACTAGCTGCAAAACGGCTCTTAACTCAGGTTCCTGGGGAGCATGCAGGCTCACTGTGCCAGCTGGGCTAATGCATAGATTAGTTTACAAGTTTGGCTCCTATGCCAATTGGATTAAACACCATCACATGGGGCATTGCCACATTGTTTGACAGCCTACATACGGTCAGCTTCGGAGAGAGCTAGAGACTGATGGACTGATTCTAAGTTGTGCCATTTTGACTTCCATCTGAAGGATTATGACAGAAGTGTCAGTAGGATGAAGGGTTTTTATTAAAGGTGTAAGCCACACATGCAGCCTCCCGTGTTTGACACAGTGCAGCATGATCTCTTAGCAGTGTGTCTCTTAGACATATAACAGTAGTAGTACATTGTTGTCTCCTGAGACTGGCATACACCCTTTGGCGTGGATTTGAAATTCTTCTTCTGATGGAATATATTTAGATATATTCAGGAAACACTGGGGGAAACACAAGTGAAGGATTTCAAATGTGATACATTTAAATAGGTTTGGAAAGGCAATTGTCATGGCTCTTTTACAGTCTCAGGTAACCTCAGGGTTGAGTTTAGGCTAAGGGCTAGGGATAGGGCTGCTCTGTAGGTTGAGGTCAGTAGCTAACACTAACACTCTGCATAAGTGATGCCCAACATGAGAAGTGCTGGTCTTGAACCCAGGTCACACAGATTACATGCACTGCACATGGGCACACCTAAACCCAACCTACCACCTTTTCTTGGGAAAAAAAGAGAAAATGTTTGCTTTTATATGTGATGTGTTATTTTACTTTCTGATTGCCATAGATCTAGCTACAATTGCCATACTAATGCAAGAAACATTCCTTGGATTTCACCCTTGCCTGCCTTTTGAGTTTGTAAGAAAATGATCACAAATCAGTTATTTTAAATATTGTTTAGAATAACATTTCATAAACATATACATTAGAATGAAATATTTATGTTTACATTGTACTTCATGTCCATCTGTGTTGATATTTCAAGATAACTTTATGAAGGTCAATCAAAATTGTGGTAACACTTCATGGGTACACAGAGTAAACCAAGTTCTCCTACCATTAGGTTGACTTATCTGGAATATCCTTAAGGCCATATTTAACCTCAAACAATTATACAAACAAGAATAAGTAGACCATGTCCAGCTCAAAATAATGTTGAATCAAGCTGTATCTAATGTCTCAGCACTGAGTGATAATCAAAGCAATCACTTTGAACTACTGCACATCATGATATTTTATTATCTTGCAATGGCAGTGAATGAGTGGGAAGTGAAATTGGAATGGTTCAACATCAGAGTTGATGGTTTATTTGATTTAGACAGAACCAAAGCATCAAAAATCAAGGGGAAACTCCATGACATTTCTTGCTAATATTTATGAATCTCCTCTTTTGTATATAATTTGCACTTTTCCCATCAACCCTTTCATCGCCTCCCTCTGTGCACGAAGGCCCGAGTTAAGAGTGAATTAGGCGTGGATGAAATAAACCCAGTCCTGTCGACAATTCTGCTTCATTTTACAATTCACTGCTGCATTGTCTCAGTCAGATCAGAGAGCGAGGGGTCAAGAGCAACTGGCCCGCCAGGGCCCCCCTGGGAGGCCCCCAATACCTCCAACAGCTCTGTGGTGGGATGGCTGAAGACCTCTTTAATTGTTGTTTCAGTATTCCCCCTTGCGTCCAGGCAAACAGAATGGGCTGATGGCTCTGTAATGAGAGCCACTGTCCAGAGGGAGCTGGTAGTGACTTCCAAATACATTGCCCTTGTTATCCATGTTTGGCTCAAAGCTCAGTTTCTACACATGTCAGTAATAGAGTTTTAATAGAGATCCATTACCCTTAGGTGAGAGCGCAGTGCTAGGGCAGAGAGTCTCATAACATTACTACCCTCCCACCCAACCTCCGAGCCTTTCTGGAAAACAGATTATTTTATTTGTGCAACAAAGGTGGCTGATTCCTGTGCAGTATAATAACTCAAATTAGATTACTTCCAGAGTAGTCGAAAGACAAAGGGTTATGAGTCAGGATGGAGCATTGTGGCAATGATAGAAAAGAATCGGTAAGAAACTAAGAACTATAGAATAACAAATCGCGTTGCCCTGAGGACAGAAGGTAGAGAGAAATGTTAAATTAATGAGCCCATAAGAACTTGTCACAAATGAATCGTGTAAATACATTGCTCTTCTCTCTCTTAAGTTTAATTTCCTTCTTCCCGGCTCCGTCTCCTGCACTAACCTAATGGTTCCCTCACGATTTTTTACATCACAGAAGGAGGAAAAAACCTGTTCTATTTGCACCGGCGCAGCTTCTTAGTAAACACTCTTCCTTCTTATCTGCTCGCTGCCTTCTCCCCAGGCTACGGCAGATTTTTCATTTAGCTAAAAGCTCGGTAAGAGGTCTATGAGAATGATAATCCTACCATGGGCCGCAGCTGGCACTTTCATGGCGCGGATGATTAGTAGAACGCTTTGCATTCGACCTGGAGAAATTCTCTCAGTGGGAAGTTAACATCCGCTTACTGTCTTTAGCAAGGCGAGCTCATCACTCCCCCTTCCGACACCCCTGAACAGAGGAGCGCTGTCTCTTTAATAATGAATGGGGGGGACAGGACCAGTGCTTGCCCCCCTAATAGTATCAGTCCTGGGTGTATGGGCTGAGCTTCATGACCTTGCTTCAGGTTTTTAATTGCCTTTGACTGCGCCTCAGTGCCCGCCGGTGTTGAGGCTTTGATAGAACTTCGTTGCAGGGACTTCCCTGTACGCAGGTGTGGGCAAGGATTCCCTCAGACGGAATTAAGCTGATGAACAGAGGAACAGGTTCTGAATGCATTTATCTCATTTGTTTGACAGGTTTAAACATCTATTAAGGTTTCAACCTAATTCTCTCAAGCAGGTGTAAGCTTTGGTTGAGGTATGAATTATCCAATGGAGCAGATATGCTCAAAATATTATAAACGTGAGCTAAGCTTTTGATGATGGAAATTGAATAAAGCATGCTTTTCTTTCGGTAATCCACATTAGTATTGTCAGAGACAAATATAAAGTAACAAGCTTTTTCCACAGTGGAATGTAATATAAAGTAGTACTTTGTAGAACATTAGATTACTGTAGATTCACATTAAAATCTGTTGAAAAATGAGTAAATTCCACTAACTTGTTTTATGTATATTATGTTCTAAGTTTATATTGCTTTGGGTACATTGTGAGAAGGCATTATCACTCAGTTTCGTGCAGTATGTGTTGCATGCGCTGTCACAGCATTGCTTTGTGGTCTTTGGTGCCCCAGGTTACAATCTGACAGACCAATAGTGAATAGACAATGTTCACTGGTGCAATAAATACAAATGGGTTTTGTTGGTAGAGAATTACGCCTTATCTGCCCCATCTTTATTAGAACTTATGCACAAATTGTATTTTATGATTAACACCAATACTTCAACACTGATATGAGACGGCCCATCTATACTAAGATATTCTTGTTTTGATATTTTCTCCAATGTCGGCAGTCATGATATAGTGTATGCTTGAGGTATCTTTTTGTTGTGACGTCGTAGAGACGGCGATGTACTGTCGGTGCTTACAGAGGGGTTTGAACTGTAACTTGTGGTGTATACTGAACATGGAAGTTATTTGAAGCACATACATAATCCCTGGAGGGCATGGATCTTCACCAAGGCTGCTCTGACCCCGCTCCAAAACATACACCAAGGCACTCAAAAGATGCGTTTGTCTAGACTGGAGGAGCAGCCATGTGACCAGAAATAATGAAGAGCATGACACATTTCTATGATGATAATTAGTGATTTCAGGGCCACAGGGCTCTGACCTCCTCTCATGGGCATGGGGGGCAGAGGGAGGGGGGGTGAGAGGGGGGTGTAGGGAAAACGAACAACAATGGCACTGAGGATGTGCGCTTGAGGATGTGATACAGTGCACTACGTTGTGCGTTTATAGTGCAGGCCTGTGTTTCGTAACGCTTATGGTACATTGTGCTGTGTATAGGATGCTGCATTTGAATATAGTGCAGTCATTTGTCAATTGCTTCTAACGACAATGCCTGCGAACACATTTCTTACTGTACATCTAAATTGTGTGTGGAGATTATGAATCAGAACCTGGGCGGAGACGGTGTAAGAGGCAATGCTGTGCCTCACTGCTGTCTCTCTGTAAGTCTCCAGCAGTTGAATATCGCACCTACCAGGCAGATCGAATTTCAAACATGAAGTGCCAGATCTTTATATGCATCCCTACTTCCAAATAGCTTAGGATTATTCTCTAAGTTAATACCTGTGGAGGATGTAAAGCCTGAAGGATGGGATTACTTAATATGGCATTTTAATGTGTGACACACTAATCACACGAGAGAACAGGAATACTTCACCATTTAACTTTCATCAGGGGAGGAGAGGGACTCTTTTGAAGGCTTACCCCCTGTACCACGGAAACCTGCTGAAACAGGGATGACAATGACACATTGTCGTGGCTGAGAGGAGGGACTGGGAGAGAGCTAGTAACCTACAGTGAGTGAGTGAAGTTTTCTGACTCTGTCGGTGAGCAGGCCACGCGGGGAACACAGGGAGTCTCTCTCCTCAGAAGCGGCACATCAATCCCACGCCCAGACACCAGACAGAATTACCGATCGTCGTTTCCCAATCCGTGCACAGCCCGAATCAGACGTCTGTGTCTAAATCTCCTGGATTGTGGAGTGGATTTGTGTTTTAAAGCTTGAGTTTCTGCGGGGTTCTAAAGTTAGACAAGGTGAAGGAGACAAACAGATCTGGTCACTGTACCCGCATAGCGACTTAATAGGCGTGAGCGTCCTTGCATATCGGTGTGTAGGCTGTCATCTATGCCAAGTCGAGAACAGTGACGTGAGGGAAAGTCGAGGCAGCGTGTGCAGCGGCTCTCTGTCCATGTCCATCATCTGCCAGTGGTCATTAATGGTTAAACATCTGAAGCGTTCTTACTATATCAGCGTGGAAAGTCATTAAAATGTATTTTCACCCCCGCCACCCCCACCCCCCCCCACCCCCTTTTAAGGATCATGCTCTGATAGTGGTGAGGAAATCAATAATGGCCAGAAAGCCTGGGTCTAGCAGACTTGACACGGAACAGAGGAAGGTAAATTATTGGAACTTTAATTACTTTGATCCGTCATGCATTGTAGCATTGTGTCAGGGAAGTCAATGCCATGACAGACGCGGAACAAAGGCCAGAGCGCATTTTCATAACATCTTCACTCCTTCCTAATGGTTGATTAAGGAGGGTGTTGAGCATGCATGCACAAGACCAAAAGGCGGCAAGAGTTTTTCTTCTCCCTGCACTGATTTAGAAACTCATTTTAAAAGCTTTGTTTACTTCTCTAGTCATTAGTGAAGTCAAGGCTTGTATGGTTGTCTATTATGAGTCTATGCACCGTGGCTTACAAATAAGGAGAATACAATGTTATCTCTGTTATCACATTGTACAACAGTAATGTATCACGCTTATTTGCCGTAAATATAACTCAGTGTTTGTAGTGAAATTAAGCATGCTTTCTCCTACAATAGCTCAACTCAAACTTTTCAAGTACTGTTAGGACAAAACATAAAAGCATGATATAACGTAAAGGAAATATGCAAAACTCAGAAATCCCTTTTTCATCAATGGGGGACAAAATTACTCTTTTTATTTCATGAATATTCTGGCACTTAGTCGAGGGATGAATCTGCAGGATTGTTCTCTGAGCTGATAAATGTGCTGCATGTGTGGTAATTTAGAAGCAGGCATTAATCTCAAATTGTGGTCCAACAAGAAGACGGTAGAAAGTAGGAAAGAAAGTAATTGATATCAAGAAAATGGCAGACCTCCCAAAAGTTGTGCAGATATTAAACAGGGTGATCATCTGCATTATTTATTGCTCATCCTGTATACAGAACTGCAATTCATTAACCCATCAGAAAGTAGTCTTTGTTTTGGCCTACATTTAATATGCCCACTCTGAGCCGCAAAGAGGCATACGACTGTTGTTTGTGCAGATAATGAAAAATCTGAGACGCATTGTCAATCCTTGTCAAGAAATAACTGTAGTGTGCTTCTGACTGGGGACTTAATTCACTGGAGGAGAAGGGATTTCTTTCTTTAGTTCTTCTCCTAATCATTGATCAAGTGTTTGACTGATGGTTTTACTTTATCCCCGAGAGTAATTATTCTATTTTTATGAACCAGGGATTATCCACATTGTGTGACGACTCAGTCATGCTTTCTGTTTGTTGATTTTAGAGGACAGTGAGGACATTGGCATTGGCTCCTGATTTCGGCAGATTCACTTGTACAGACCAATATGCAGAAACCCTCCATTTCAAAAGTAGGGTCATGAATTCCCCAGAAGTTTCAATCAAAGTGCCCAAGTACTCTGAAATAAATGTAAGATACTTGCATAAAACTTAAATGTTAAGACCCTCAGAAAATTCATACTTCTCCCTTAATTTGTATTGATGGCCTGGAAGAAACCAGCATACTTTGCAGTTCTGTTAGAGAGAAGATGTTTAAATGGAGATTAATTCAAATTTCTGCTTGCTCAGTACTTGTAAAACTAAAGCAATTTATATTCTTTCTCTTAACGATCCCCTTTCTCTGATTGCAGTAATGTAATCTAATTGTAATTATGATAGTATCTGAATCATGCAGACCTTAACATGATTGGAACTACTCATTGCATTAAAAACTAATTTTTGAATAATGATAAAAGGAGCTGTGGAAAATGTGGAAGTATTACATTTTTTTAATCTCTGTTTTGTGGAGGGATCGTGTGTCCCCCCTACAGCCATCGCTCTGGTGCAGATGACAGAAAGGGGATCCAAAGAGAGGGGCGGAGAATGCAGACCACCCCAATTAAACATATCACTCTCATCAGTGGCTGCGGGATACCACATGGCTACAGCAAGTTCGTCCCGCCAGAATCTTTTTTACCATAGACCTAGAACACAGTCAGAGAGAAGCAGAGTGGCCCTGTTAGAGATATCAGTTGCAACTCGCAGTAACTATTGAGTAAAGGATTTTGGGGGGAAAAAAAACTCTGAAAAGAAAACACTTTCTGGCACAGCCCTGAGTTGCACCCAAGTGTAGGAAAAGAGGTGAAGCTTACTGGCAGCTTACTGCCCATGTTAAATGAGTAAGGGGGTTACCTGTGAGCTGCACTAACTTTGGAGCCATGAGTGGGATCGTTTCTAGGACAGGGAAGAACCTAGAGCAGGAGCCAAAAACCCACTAGTGCACTCCACTGGATTCATGCAGATCAAATGAAACTTGGAGTAGAGGTGAAAAGAGAGAGAGATACCACAGCTCAACCGCTTTCACAGGGCGCCCCTGAAGGTAAAGCACTTAATGTATGAAATGAGTCGGTAATGCAGAGACGTTAGGCCTAGCAGCAGAGGCTATTATGGGCGTCACGTCCTGTGAAAGTCCCCGCAGGAGAGGGCCAGGCAAGCGCAGGCCTTCTTAATGCCTTGGCACCCCCCCCCTTCCCCACTCCTGTACGTGGCGAGAAAATCATTTACCTGACGCTGCTTATCTCTTTAGCCCACATAACAGGTAGCACAGCTTCTGCTAAAACAAATCTGCATCCCCACAGCTGTGCTGGCGGATTGGCCTCCTTCTGAGACTCCCTCGATCTTTCTATTTATAGGCCAGAGAAGCGCCGGGGCATCCCAGCTTCGCTACAGAGCCTGATGCATTGCAAAGAGATTCAGACAGGTTTCAATTCGGAAAGGAAAACGTAAAAATGTACCTGAATTCTTCAACTTTTAAAATTACAGCTAGGGTTGGGGTCAACACAGGAAGTACAGTCAATTGATGTTCCCAATCATGACATAAGAACTACAACTAGAAAGTATAACATAAAAAAAAAAAATATTGTTCTAAAAACTACTATCTGTTTTACATTTTTTATTTGGAAGATGAAAGTCTGACAGTACAGAGTACTGTATCTTTTTCTTTTGGTTTATTTGTTTAAGACTATGGCAAACAATGTGTCCTTAAAGTCATCTGCCATCTATCTTTCATATTGCTCAAGGATATCTAATTGTACCTTTAAGTCACAACCCCCCACAACCCCAAATCCATCTGTGCATGTATTTCTTTCAATCACAGGCACACGTGATTTGTTCATGCATAACTTCTCTGGCTATTCCCTCCCTGAAGCCCTCCTTGCCTCTTCAGTGCCACCTGGGTGCTTACTGGCTTGGAGGCAAAGATGTGCAAGATGTGGCAAATGTGTGTGTTTGTTTGTTTGCTGAGGGCATGAGCATATTTTCATCGAATGAGAGACAGAAAGGAAAATTGTTAAATGAAGAAAAATAAGATACAGACTCCCCCTTCGTGCCAACTTGTGTGCAAGGCGGGAGAGAGAATGCTCTTGTAATAGAAATAGTCCAGAAAAAAGAGTATGGTCTTAATTTGAGTTGAAGGTCTACTTATTGCCACCACTGGTCTGGAGATAAGGCTTGGATTATGTATTTGTTAAGAGTCATATTAGATGCCCCTTCGCTTCTCAAATGTCTAATATGAAAACCTTACCACGGTTTAATGTTGCTCCACCTTTTGCTACGAAAGTTCAATTTACTCAATGTAAATGAGTTGAGAACCTACAGTAGCTGAACTTATGTGTGATTTACTGATGATACCAATCTTAGCTCATTGTACTCCTAAGTACCCGGGAATGACTTAATCTGTCTTTTAGTGGAGCTGTACCAGAGATATTATTCAGGAGGGTCACAGGAGAGCCGTGGACTTGATGAGCCAGGATGATCAGGTTCCGTGTTTAAGTCTCTCAAGATTCTCCCCTTCATGTTATTAAAGGCCTTCTGATTGGGCTCTGGACACCTACTGTGGCCAGCTGGTGAAGAGGGAGACCATGTGAGGTTCAATCCCCAGCTAGAAGCTTTCATTCATGTTCAAACACATACACACGCTCAATTTCTGCCCAGAACATCTATTTCCTTGCCTGCCATGGATAGGATGATTAAAAGAAACCAAGCTTGATTATTGAGTGATGTTCTATCAGATTACATAAAAAAACAATATATATTGGAAAAATGCATGAGAGAGGCATAGAGAAACACATCCGGAAGATGTTTGGACTTTTGAACAGGAACAGATGATGAAATTAAGCAAAATTAAAAGTGAGTTCGGGGGCCCTTGAGTCAATTAATTTCACTCAGCCAGGGCAGTCAGGAGGCCAAGCACAGGGAAGAGTGATTGGCGAAAAAGGCTGGTCTCTTAGCAACAGCACCCCTCTCTCAACATGTCAGAAACTTCTTCCCCTCCGGCCTCTGGAAGCACAGGAAGTTCCCTAGGTGTCTTTTACACAAGCACTGCTTTGTGATAGGTTGAGGGTCTGCTGGCTGTCAACTGCATCCCTTAAGGGAACTTGGCAGATCTAGGAGAAAAAAAAATCAATTTTAAGCTCACATGCCCCACTGGGTGCCAAAGTCACTTTGGGGATCCTGAAGGATGCCTGAGTTGACAGGATTTGACTTCGAGAGGTAGAGAGGTGACAAACTCTATCATGAGAAAGGGGCAGTGTGGGGCCTGTGAGGCCTAACCTGCTCTTAGGATCGCTGGCCTGGTGTTGTATTGAACCTATTTATCTCTTTCACCAGCACAAGGTACCACAGGGATTAAAAAAAAAAAGTTTTTACCAAAAAAATAAGGAAAAAAATCTGGCAGAATTCAGCGGTGTAAGTGATGAATTACTTTTCATCAACTGAAAGGAAACATATTCTGGAACAATACTGAAATGGAGCAGGAGACTCTGACCTCCTGCTTCATAGCGGCCAATATCTTCATTCAAGAAGACAACCATGAAATTACACAGAAAATGGGATTGTCATGAACGGGCCCTTGAAAATCTTGGTATACAGTCATTACTGCATGGGAAAAGAGCCTTCAACCACACATCATAACTCGTAAGAGAAGGGAAGCAGGGTGTGTATCAAGGGGGGACTGGTAGGAACAGAAGGGGTGGAGGGGATTGGTTTAATGAAACAACGATTTTCTCCCCACCCACTTCAACTGTGACAACATGTACCTGCATCTCAAAGAAGCATTAAATAACATAAGCTGTGTTTTGAAATGATCAAGACATGGTTCTTTCATGTTACAAAATAAAAAAATTGCAGACACTAAATGGGTTGTTTACAGAATGGTATGTTTAATGATCAATCAAAACAATAATTAGAAAGCCAAAGTAGAGAAGAAGAGTGAAGCTTGGAATATAAATCATTCAGGATGTTTTAACAGAAAAATAACTTTTTTCTTTCTTTTATTGATTGGTTGTTAACTAGACAAGATGCATTCATGGCCAGCCTCACTAAAGCTAATGTTTAAATACAAAGCCATGCTAAACATACTCTGTACATATTTGACATACATTGTCTGTGCATGAACCAATACAATTGTTTGAAATACATGCAGATGTACTGTTTTATTTATTTAGATTAAAGTGTTGCTTTGCAGTACTAAATACTATCCATACCATACACACTGTTTTTGATGTCACTATATTTTTGTGATTGAAACATGCACTATTAACCTTGTGCCATATTGTTCCTTTTCATTTGTGGATGATGACTCCTCAAAAACGCAACCAAGCTTACGTCATGATGCCTACCATCAGCAGGTCTTTGGTAATAGCTTCCCATCCTTAACCAAAAGTTTAAAAACGTCTTCTAAATTGACACCAGCTTCATGCAAAGGACTTTCCCTGAATAACTAGCCTTGACTGTAAACTGGAAAAGTCAACTGAAATGAAAAATGACTTTATAAATGAATAATGTCAATTATGTGTCAAAAAAAAGATTTAGAGCATCAATTTAGTTTCACACCAAAAAAGAACAAACTTTGTGAAAAAATATGTTTACAACCAGAATTAGGGCACTATGAAATCACTGTTTATTTCAAGTAGGCTCAACAGGCTGGACTTGCTCTCAAAGCATGAAATGAACAGAATGAGTTGTAGCAGAAAGGACTGCATGAGCCAGAAATGGCTGTTTCGATGGAAAGTATTTTGAAGGATCTGTAATTTTCAAAGTGCACTGCATTTAAATGTCCCCTTTATCCCTAAACAGCCTTAAGACACTTTTCTAACTACTCGATTCACATAATTAGATATAGTAGACAGATGACATTCTCAATGTGCCATTAGAAAGAGGTCATTCTCTGTTCTGAAATGGCTGCTGTCTGTTCTCTTCTGTCATTAATGTGTCTCTTCAAAGCTTGGAGCATGTGACACCCTGGCAAATGAAATAAGTACACTTATCTTAAACAGACATGTTTCCCAGTTACAAACGTAACTTTTCAACTTCATTTGACTTATAAGTATTCTTCGACAGAAGAACTTTTGCTTTTCATTAAAATGCTATGTATATATACTGCATGCCACAAAGCACATCAAAGTCAACAAATCACTACACCTCAAATGTATTTCGAATGCAGGCCACCTTTATGTATTTGAAATAATAAATGCAGATGTGGGAGTTTTCATCAAAGGTCTAATCCAAAAGATGTCTTTGTCCGTGCTCTTGGACTACTCTGCACTGAAAGGTAAACAAGTGTGAAAAGGGACACGTGTTTTTAATTATTTCCTTTGTTACAAATGTTCTTTTAACTTGATTACTAACATTCCCTCCTGCTTTAGCTTGAGTTTCTGAGTCATGGCTTCATACAGGTCGAGGTGCCAAAAACACTCCCTGCCTGAAATGGCAGCCCTTCAAAGTGTACCTCTACTTCCTGTCCATCTGAGAGTCATTGGTGGTGTTTTAGGAACTCCAGTGTAGATCAAATGAATCAGTCCTGAAGAGGATTATGCTGAAGGAAAAAAAAAAAGATCTTTGATGAAATTATTAAGTCTTCTATTTTTTGTGAATGATAATGCATTTTTGGAGTTGTATTCAAAATCCATAGTTTAAGCAGTTTTACTGTTGCTGTTTCATGGCAGCACAGGGTACATTTGGTAGAAGGAAATCAGTAAAAAACAACAGTTCTTCAGACATG
Source organism: Osmerus eperlanus (assembly GCF_963692335.1). Lineage (NCBI taxonomy): Eukaryota > Metazoa > Chordata > Actinopteri > Osmeriformes > Osmeridae > Osmerus > Osmerus eperlanus. The sequence continues at coordinate 5,343,575 of NC_085038.1, forward strand.
GAAATGAAGTCCTACCCGACAATAAGTGTTTCTGTGCCAGTTTCTACAGACGTGATGCCAGTCCAAACTGCTTGAAATTTCCCCCAAATGTTGGCAATAGGCAAATGAAGATGCCTGCTCTGGGCCTAGACTTGGCACAGACAAACAGCTGTCTGTTTTGTTTACCTTCCACTCAATGTCCAAGAGACATTTTGTCAGCGGTTTACAAAACCAATCTTCTAATGCTACTGGTGCTGGAGTTTTGGCATGTGGATTACATTTGGGACTGTATCTAAATAACTCCAGACAGCCAGAACGTTTGAAGGGCATGAGTTACATTTCACAGCAACCGGCCCTGAAAGCTTATGATTTTCAAATGGCATTGATGAGATTATTACAGCACTTTGGGGTGCCACATTGACATGATACAACAGTTGCACCTCCTTGGTGAAATGAGATGTGGAGATTGGTGGCATATTTAGGTTCAAACATCTGTGGACTATATTGCAAATTGTCATGTGGAAACCTTTACAGAATAGCTTGCATTATATTATACTTTCCTATATTAACAACCCATTAATGTTTTTCATAGACCTTTTTATTATGACCTTGAGTCACAGAATATATTGTATATTCAGTTATGTAATTGGAAGGTAGCCGAGCTCTGTTGCCTTTGGAAACTCACCTCCATGCTATGAGTCCTTCTACCCAAGTGCTTGGCAGGCCTGTCCAAACATATGGCATAACTAAATGTTGATTATCAGCCCATCTCATACATCACACACACATTTGATGAATCAGGGCATTCATCACTTGCATGGCTTGTTCAGACAGTTATGTACTTTCTTTGCTCATAATTAAGTGGTGAGACACAAATGTTGCACCTTGTTTTTTAGTAAACCAGGACAGCCAATTACGTGTTGGCTGCTATTGCCTAAACCATAGTTTTGGCTTTTGTCCTTGCTACTGAAAAATATTATCCAGAAAAATAAGTAATTTTCCACAATCCTTCGTTGGTGTTCTGCAATGATATAGTGTTTTAAATTGCATCATTTATGACACTTGTTTGTTCAAAAAGCTTAATTAGTGACATGGATATAATGTTTGACTATATGTTTATCAATTTACAACAATGAAAAGACTCATGTTAGGTAACAATAATTTATGCAACTCTTAATTAGTCATAATATACGACAAGATATCATAATGTATTCAGAGTGCATTAAATAATCATAGTTTGCTAATTACAATATTATGTAAAACTCTTTGTTGGATTGTATACACACATATCCCATTGCACACTGAAATGAATCCTAGTCAAGGTATGCATATGTTAATTACTCGTCATGAGGCTGAATTTGTTAGGTGACCTATATTGCCTTAGGCATTACGTATGATGAGGTTTTATATTTACATTTGTACATACATTACGTTGATACTTCACATATTGGCAAATACATGTGCTTACACACAAGAAAGCATGCATTGCGCACACAAATAGTTGCATGTGGGGAATCTTTACCTTGAGTAAGAACATTTTCCTGCAGAATTCATAAATAGCACAAGGCACTCATGCAGGCAAGCAGTAGGACAGTGCATTAATGAAATGTTAATGGCTGAATTAAGCCTGAAATAACCATTCTAGCCTGGACTGCTGTGAGTCCATTAGCATTAGTGTTACATGCTGAGGAGCAGCAAACGACAGTGTTTCTCAGGCCAGGGGGCTGGGGCCAGGCAGGTGTTAGCACTGGGGGCAGCGGCAGCTCTCCATCACTCTGACCTCTGGATGGTTTGGATGTGCATCAACAAATTATTCGAAATGGATGGTAGAGGAGGATCATCAGAGCACCGTTTCTGTGATGGATGAACAACATCAAGGACAATTTGAGCAAAGCGCCACAGTGCCATTGCTGTGAGTTGCTGGATAGATAGAAACACTGATGCGTTATTATTCTCTGAACATCCCACCTAGGTGTACTGTAACCTTCGATATGAGTTTTATTTCACGCCCCTAGCATAACCCTCCCCTTATTGGTGATACATAGAGCCAAGTTGGACCTTGTATTCCAACTTAGACTGAAACAACTTTTATGTCCTCCGCCAGGACATTTGTGGTACAGCACAGAACACACATGAAAAGCACATCAATTAAACAAAACAACAGGAAACCTAGGTCATCAAGGTAATATATAGCAGCCATCATAAATATCATCACAGTCCAGCCAGACATGTAAGGTGCTTGTCAATAACTGAATGCCAGCAATTGTAATAATGAAATAATACAAAAAATAATGAGTGTTCTTCACATCCCCTAAATGTCCATGTATTCCACGACCCTAAGTTGTGTACTTCCCAATAAAACTGGTCGAGATACAGCAAGCAGTAACTTGAAATTAGATTCATTCAATTACACGCATATGAATGCATCCCTTGTTGCCTTAATGCTGTTATTTCACATCATGGAAACTTTCAATTGAGACCACCCAGAGCATTATACACCAGCATTATGACCGCGCTGGTCGAATAGCTAGTTTGAAATGATGGGGCCTGGTTTGAAGTGCTCTGTGACTCTTAATTAGCAGCACATACAGTATCATGATGTCCGTTTAAGGATCAGGAGGTGCTCTGTCTTGATCTAAGGCCTTCAGTGGTCCTCAGCAGATATTGGAAAGGGAGACACCACAGTAAATCAGCTTAGAAATGTCCACTGATACTTCATGTAGAAATTCCAAAGCAGATAAATGAAGGCGCTTAACCTAGTAATGTCCTCTAATTGGAGAAATTGTAATTGGTTTTAACATTAATTAAATTTTAGTTGACAAAGAAAGTGTTTTGTCTCTTTGAGATTTCCTGTGTAAGTATGAAAAGAGTTTTTGTTGGCCATAAATAAGTGTTTGTCCCACTGGAAGCTTCTCTGGTCCTTATATATCATTATTATAGACCAATCCCCTGGAAACCATAGAATGACAAAATATGCTCTTTCTGGTTGTTAGGGTTATGTAATGTGTTTTGACTGGTAGCTAGGCAATGGGCTGGTCTCTCAAAACATATTTTACAGTTTGTAAAATGACTTTTTTTCTCCCTGGTTATTTCCCATTACATGTTAATGTTAGTTGCCAACTTGAACTGAACCTATGAAACTATTTTTGGGGATCAAGAGATTGTCATTGTATTTAATTATGGACGTTTTTTGTCAGTGCCAATTAATGTTATCAAGCTTCATTTGATAATAATCCTTGAAACCTTTTTCCATCAACATTGAGTCTACTGAGCACACACACATACACACACACTTTGTAGTCCCTGATAAATAGGCCTACATTATGAGTACTCTTGGATACATTTTGAGTACCCAACAGAAGCAGGTTTATACGCTTTTTAGTACTTTTGATAGTCATGTCAGTAGTAATAGATTGTTCTTTACACTACATAATAGATTGTGATGAATAATGGTCACACTGCTTTTTAGAAAACAAGGCCCCGGAAAAACAAAAAAAATCATGTAAATGAAAAGGTTGTCACCTTCACCTTGCCTTCCTGTCATGTGCACAGCTTCAGGTCATTAAATTCACATTAGGACACTCCAAAGGGATTTAGGATGCTGTGAGTGCAACTAACCCACCCCCTGGAAAAATATATCACAACTTGCGTTCTGGGTTGAAAAAAAAACAAAACATAAAACGACCATGTGGCATTTTGTATTCTGTCACAGGGTCATTACGGCCTTTGATGCATTCTGCTCTGGTTGATAATGGAGACAGGGGCAACGGGAGAGGTACTGTGTCCATTTGTCCATCCCAGGAGGATGGAGCTGGATACAAGTCAAAGTTTGAGATCCACCACCATGATGGCATTAACTCTTAATCCCTGGGCGAGCTGCTTGAATCATTTATTAAAAACCTGCGACGGCCGTTCTAAATGTCACATCATGTTAGGCCTCGCCCGGACCATTCTGGGCCAAAAGGTAGCTCTTGTCGCGCGTTGTCACACGGGGCGCCCCACCTCGGGTCTTGCCGGATGTTTTTCCGATGGAGAATGGCAAGAGACAATCTCAGCTGCTCACTGACACTGTGAGCAGGGACCATGGCAAGGGAATGACCTTCGAGGTGTATGTGTGGGCACGTCTGTCATTGCCTACTCATTTGCTTTCATATTATTGTTTATGAGTTGGAGGTTTTTATAGGTTGTGTTGGATGGACATCTGCTCTGGTTGGCCGTTGACCAGGACTATGTAATTTAGTTATTTGATGGTGGATGTGCATCCTATGGCAAAACTCTGCTTTCTCTGCCCACTGTTGTCGTGAAGAGATTTGTCTCAACCATCTTTAAGGAAATCCATGATTGTGGAAAGATCTCACGAACTGAGATATTCTAAAGTGGTTAGACATCTACCAGATAAGATTGGAATGCTTTTGGTTTTGTAGTGTGAAAAGCCATGATGTTGTTGTTTTTTCAAAGACACTTCTTTCTTTCTTTTTTTACCATTTCTTTTCACTGTTGTTTGTGTCAAATGTTCAGTGTATTGGTTTATCCCTTTGTTTCTCATTTCTCATCTTTACACTTGAGTTGATCACAGCAGTTTTTTTCCCTGCCTCCAACTATGGCCACATCCTGCGAGTGAGACAGCTGTGAAAGCAGTGTGGAATCTGCGCAACCGACAGAGAAAGTGGCTCACTGCAGTATCGTCGATTTTAACCAGATTTTCCAGGGATATTAGAGAAACAAAAGATGTGACATCCCAGTGTTTCCCTCTTTAGAGCACTCAATAACTTTGATGCGAGATCCGGAGGAAAAGAAAGAGGCTATTTTGGATGGATTCCTTCCATCTTAAGAGAGCCAGGTGACACTTGTTCCATAAATTTACATTCATTATTGTATCTTTAGCATACATTATACTGAAACTCATTTGATTTGCCAGTGGTAACATTGCATCTAGTAGCTGACAATCTCTTCTTCCATGCTGCTACTGTAAAAAAAAAAGAGAGAGCATGTTTTCAGAGTTCTTCACACTACTTAGCATTTGGTGTTCTATAGTGATGTCACATAAGTGCATTGAAATGCATCCACGCACTTAACACATTTCTCAATACACAAAAATGTGTCATAGGTAAGCTAAATGAATAAAATATTGTCTGACCTGCCTTATTCCTTCACCCGAGTGAAAGTAGAAAAAAAAGAGAACTCACACAGTGCTTCTTCCCACCCAGTTGATGGGCACCAACCCCTTCGTTTTATTCCATCGCATGTATAAAACACAAAGAGGGAATAGGTTTGACGGATCTATCCCATCTAATATGCGACTCTTTTTTTTGCTCATAAGTTGCAAATGGCTTCATTAAAACAAAAGCACCACCATAGGGACCACATAAAATATGCGGCTGCTACCTAATATGGTATTTATGACCTGGCTAAATGTAGAGTGAATTAAACTTTAAAGGATTGCAGTCAGGTACACTGCCGACATTTGTAAAGGAATGTCCATTAACAAGATGAAAGAAGGGGTGCATTCCCTGGTGACTGAGACATGTCAACATGGTGGTTGGCTGATGCCGTACCTATGGGCACCTACAGCTGTTTCGAATAAAAAAAAACTGGCTGACAGACACACCCGCTCAGGAGCTGCCCTCTGTATTTACTGAAATCGTTCAAATATAATACCATCAAAAGCAGCTTCTTTCCTTCTTGCCTTCTATCCCTCTGCCTCTCTCTCTCCCTCTCCCTCTCCTTTCGGTGAAAGTTTCATCTGTTAGCGAAAATAAATCAATTAATATGTGATGCAGTTGAAACATGGCGAAAGAGGTTTATAGCCAACCGAGACGTGATACAGAATATATAGTAGAACGGGTCTAGGTCTGGATAATCATGAGACATGCAATTTTACATTAATCAACCCTGTATTTCCCAATGGAAGGGAGCTTGGAGCAGAGCCTTTTCACCCTTCCTGCCAGTGGCTTTGAATATTGAAGGTAGATGAAACAGGCCTTAATGCTGACGTCTCTACTTGGATCTTTCACTTGTTAGGGGGTATCATGAGACAAGCTGCTTCCTCTTGATACCTTTGATGGTTAAGTCTATCTCTCATTATACCTGATATTCTAGGGGTCAAGGGACAGAGGCGAATGTCTACCACATGAAATGACCCTGTAACCGTTGACATTTACTGTACCATGTAAAAGTTAGTTTTCTTTCGTTTTTGTGAGTGACACCTTCCCCCCCGCGCCGCCCCCCCCTTCCCACACCTCCCCAGACTCATCCACCTTTTTAGCTCAAGGATATCACAGATGGGCTTGATCTCCTTCCTGTCGCGTGACCTCTGTTGAATCTAAAATTTTGTGACACAAAGTGGTACGGTTTCATATTTGTTTAGTCGTGACTGGCTTCTGCGCCTGCATAATGACACGGTTAGCATCACCGGAGGCATCACATTTGAGACAACCTGAGATCACCATTCTCCTGATTAATGCATGAGCCATGTGCTCGCATTTCACAGACAGACAGACTACACTAAAGGAGGAGAGACTTTGTAGAGAAGACACCCCTTCTCACTGACGGACGGACGGGGGGGGGGAAGAACAATGTCGACAAAGGGAGGGGCAGTATGTCTTCACAAATACCCCTGGTGTATAAAGGACGTTGCTAATACCGTATACATTCTACATGAGGCATCGGTTACGTGTCTATGTTATAGTGGCATATGGATGAATTGAACAAATTGTAAAACATTGAACAAGTGTGAAACACTGCAGCGTTGTTGTGGTAATCCTAAGTGCATAGAGGATATCACAGCGTATGGAGATATTTTTGTGCCACAAATCCCACTGCACATTTGTCTGTGGTCTGTGGCAAGTACTCTACAAGATGATAGGATGTTTACTTGACCTATTGTCTCACGTGAAGTGTCACGGGATCTGGAGATGACCACAGCGAGTCAGGACCTCCCGAATGAAATATGACCGAAATCCCAAGGACAGATGGGGTATTCCTAAATCACTTCATGCGACTATTGACTTCCCTGAAGAGTTGGAAAACATATGTAAGAGTGAATCATTTCAACAGAGCAGGCTGTATTTAGCACTGAGACCATAACTTTCTTTTTAGATTTTTTTTTGCATTGGAAGCTCCCATTGCCTACACAACTATGACAAAAGCCAGTGAGTATGTCTCCATGTTTCAGAAACCACAACAACAATAAGGAATGAGTAATGATTATCGGAAAGAGTTATATTTTACAAAGCAAATCATTTGCTTTAGCTAAATGGCGCTCACTCTTAACATTTTAATATAAATGCAACAACAAATGCACATTAGCATTCAGCCCCTAACCATGCCTGCACCCTTATGCAAAGTATAGTCTATTCTTTTTCGAAACTGTGCTCCAAGTGAACAAACAACATATCAATGTTTGAAGACACCATTGGCTACATAGGTAAAGATGAGAACATGTAGTGACAAGGAAAGCATCAGGACAACAAAAGTAAGCACGAAGAGACAACCTCTCCAAGCTAAACCAAATGAGGCTTGTCAGGCAGCAGTTGGTGCTGTAATTATAATGGGTGTGCTGAATTTCCAAGGGATTAGAGAAGAATCGCATAATGGAAGAAGCACTAAGAATTTTATAAGCCAAGATGGGGAAAAAGGAAAAATAACACATTCAACCATTTTTACCCTAACAATAACAACAGGAACAAAAGTACAATGGTGATAGCCCAAACAATCTTGATTTACACATTACTTTTTAGCAAGACATATTTCTATAAGACGGAAAACTCCAGTTAACTTGTGGTGAAAGTTGTTGCTGTAATACAACCAACTAGCCAATGCCTTGAAATGTGACTTGTTTTTGTATTTTAATCTCTAGTCTGGTGTTTAACTCCACCAACAAAAGTAAGTAACCAACGAAATACAGACTTTTTATAAATACTGTTAATTTAAATAACCTTTCTTCCGTCTTGAGATCTGCCTACTTTGCTCAAAGTGCTTTTCCCCTGGTTTTCCGGAGGAAACCGAAGTAGACCTTCTCGTGTCTTGAGGCCAAACAGTAGTCTTGCAACACATGTGTTCTTCAACAACAATGCGTTGATCTCGAGTGACATCACAGTCAGTCATCAGTCATTTCAATCCTGTCAAGGACTCGACTGAGCTGAGTTGATGGAGGTTGTCCTATTTATATCGAAGTCACCTGATATTATACCTCAAGGGTGGACATATTGAATTGACAGTAGCCTATTCTGTAGATGCAACTACTTTTGGAACTCTTAGCAAAACATCCAACCCTATACGTATTTAGTTAACCTTAATAACACATTTTCAGCACTCTTTACCTTCAAAAATCTCTCTCTATAATCCTGTGGATTTGGGATTTAGGCTGAGAATAAAGCTGGTAGACATCTCTCATTTCTCCCTCCCAGGTGGTGTGGATGTGGTAAAACTCTAATAAATAAATTTCCAATTTTAAACTTCATAACAGGAAGACATGGAGATCAAAGAAAGAGATGTTTGAACCCTGTAACAATTATAATAGGAGTACAGTACAGAAATTCAAATATTTATCAAAATGTAATCCCGATGGTGTATCGGTTTCATACGCAGGGCAGCTTTGAGACAAAGGTTTTCTTGAGCATGCTGACAGTTTTCCTATACATACCTATAGTGGATGTGAGCACATTGGTCTGAAATGGGGCTACATGTGGAGTTGATTAGGGGTAAAGTGTTTATGGAGCGTCCAGATGTATTTAACATTGGCACCCACCACCGGGAGACTTGACAACTCACGGTTCAATCCTCCACACGTTGCTCTCCAAGCTGATGAGATGCAATGTCAAACACTTACATAGGGCCAAGTAAACATCAGCTGATGCCCGTAGTACATTTGTTTTTCCTCTGAACTGCTTAGTATCTCCGTGTGCAGTTACACCGAGTAGAATCCTGCTCTTCCTCTGTGATTCGAGTTCACCTCCTGCTCAGTCTGTCTGCCTTGCATGGCTCACACATCCAGTCCCCATAACCAGTGGGTTGGGAAGAATATGGAGTTAGGACCTTTGGCCTCTGTACTTCTTTAGGGTTTGAACATCCACATAGCAGGTTGTGACTGATTTATACTACTTCAGTGAGATCTATTTACATCTGAGTTTGATATGAATGATCTGGCAATTTGTGTTAGATTGCATCTACCTGACTGTGTCCACCACCAGAGCTTGCTGCTTGGTATGCATGCAACTTCTTCCCTTTCCCTCCCCCTGTGTATGTTTGGGCAGATGTTCTCAATACGGAGATCAATGAGGGCTACATTTCAGTGCCTTTGTTCCCTTCTGTTCTCAGAAAACACGAGCACCATGTGCAATAATTCAACAAAGTAACACAAATGGCATGTAGGCGGCCATGTGGTGCCCCGGCAAACACCCGTGCCACTGACAGAGAGAGGATTAAACAGTGCTCCTACAGGAGGGGGAACCGCCACCACATCACTCAGCTCCCATCCTCTCCAGTCCCTCAGATATGGGGGCTTTGATCTGGCCTGGCATTCCACCAAGTGCCCACAGATAAAAGGACAATGTGCTTATCCACCCGGCCATCTGAAATTTATCATTGTAAAGTATCTCAATTTGCTCCATAATCTGGTCCTTTTATCAGATTAAATTGATTTTTTCAGTTGGGCTGGTAGTGTCATGGAGCCTCTAATCCAGGATAATATACAGTAGGCTTTTCAGTTTGGTCACTGTAAGAATGGTCCTCGCACTCACACCCCGATTTAGTTGGTCAGGCAAAAAAAAGAGAGATTTGCATTTACACGTTTTTCGTACGCTTTTTGTATAGGACTGTTTCACATACATTGGCATAAATATTTGCATCCAAGTTACGTAATACCCCATCCAAACAAACCACCAAATCCCACGATGCATTGCACAAAATAGGTGTGCAGTCTCATCAGTCTTTATTGCCAATGGCATCATCTCAGAGCTCATGTCTGGCGTTGTGTGACACTGATTCGTCCTGGAGTGCGGGCAGGTCATCTGTTAAATGAGATTTCAGGAATGGGAAGATACCGCTGACCCATGCTTTGTCTCCTCTCACCTCTGCTTGGGGAAGGTCCAACCCCTGACCCTGGGTCCGGCATGGCCACCGTCACCAGGAGTCACCTCCCTTCTGTCACCTCTACCCAAGCATGCTTAAACTGGGGAGACAAAAATACGGGTATGGCCACAGTGCTTGCAAACCCAAGGGGGGATGAAATTAGGGACTGTGGTAGTGACTGCATTGAACGTAGTGCTAAAGGATGCTTTGGGATGGTGCTGCAGCCCATGAACTGTCTGCCTGAGATGCTCTGCTTCAACTGAACATGGATGGTCACCTTCCCCTGGATACACTTTTAAAACATTATTCAATGCAGCGGGATCATACACAGCACGTCATATACACATAACTGATGCATTGATTTGTGCAGGACCATTTTGAACCTCAATCACCTTTACAACTACTTCTGCTGGTCTGCTACTTGTACACCTGTACAGGATACATTCACAAACCATGTAGTCATTCTGGTTCTGAGAATTATTGGCAACTGTGAGCTGTCTGGACTCTCTCAGAGTGAGTTGGGTATTGTCATGACTAGTGATCCTGAACTGAGCTGAGCCCTCCAAAGGGACTTCTGGTCCCACTGTAGCCCAGATACTGTTCCGTAGCAACCCATCTACGGTGTCTATGGAATAGCCTCTATAGCATATGTAGAGTACAGCTGTTTTGAGTCCTGTATGTAGTGTTTATCATTAATTGAGTCTCTAGACCCCTTGAGTGGTTAGCCCCACTTGTTCCAGCACTGCACAGAGGGGGATGCTCTCTGTGTAATGCACGTTCCCTCTACATGAGACTCGATAGCATGATTATGCCTGATCAATGTCAAAAGCAACTGCTCAGTGGATTCTTTGAAGAAGGAATGTGTATTCAGGCATTTGAAAATGTCAGACCCTTAGTGATGTTTTATAGAACATAGTTGTTAGCCAGCCCACCGAGATTTCAACCAAAATGTTTACATGCTTTCTTTTCAATTTTTTTTTCTTGATCCATTTTTCATATTTTGTAGTTTTTGTTTATAACAATGATGTTCATCCTTAAGATCAATCCCTATTTTTAGACATCCAAAAAAATCACAATAAACGTTAAATGAAAATAAAGCTTGAAATCCAGTTTGTGTTTCGTTCTTCTACAGTACAGTGTCTGCCCCTTATTGTGCTCCATTGTGCAAAATCGCCACTCAATATACTGACATGCGTCGACGGGTCGATTTAAAGAGAGCCAAAATGTGTGTTTTCCAGCGCGTCCAAGGAGCAGTGTTCGGGAAAGCATAACCCAATCAGAGAACTATGCTCGTGGCGGGGTGGCCCTCGCCGCGGAGCTCAGTGCCAAACACACAGGGTAAATATTTGTATCTCTGTGGTAGACTCGCATCACTGAGGTCAGCCGTCTGGAATCCTCCATTGTTTAGAAACCACTGTTGTTTCAGTTGCGCTTTTGGGAAGAGGTATGAGAGAGAGAGAGAGACTCCCTGAGGGAGAGAGATGAGAAAAAAATGGAAGAAACAGTGAGAAAGTAGTGTGAAGTACAGATAGATCCTAGATATGAGCACCTCCTGTACATCAGATAAAACAATTCTTATCTATCACATTGGAATGTGGCGCTGACATCTAGTGTGGACGTCTGTGAGAAATGTGTGTATTTAGAGGTATTTTAAAACCTGTTCTGCCTTCTAGGGATGGAGTTGTGAAGGGTATTAGCGGGGTGTTATGAATTGTCATGTTTGATTGGGCTTTATTAGCGAAGCCTGTATTGTTCCTGTTTGTAAACAGACTCCCAGGTAATGTGCTCATAATCGCTCCGGAAGCCTCCATCTGCTCTGGGGGGAGGTGCCCTCATTTCAAATCCATTTTCCCAGGTGCTGATGGGATGCCAGGGGGCAAAGAGCTTGGTTTCATTTACCTAGGAACCTCTGTGTATTCACCAGGTTTTGCCTGTATAGCTTAATGGGATGAACCCAGCTGTTTCTGAATCAAGCCATTCACTTGAGCAATACATTTGTACTCTGGCTGACTACCAACCTGTTATGGTTGGCCGTACAATGGTTTCATAGCTCAGGTGGTGAACAGAATACCTCTGAATATAAACAAGCCAGCCCTTATGTTGGGCACTTGGACATCTTCCAAGACATTGTTGGTTGAAAGATAGGGTATGTCATGTTGGGGTGGGGCGTGTTTCCGGCACGACCATTTTTGAGGGGCAATTTTCCATGGTTGTAATTACAAGTCATTAATTGATAAGGTGGAAAAGCGGCATTGATCTGGTGTCAGCTATAGGAGCAGAGCACCTCAGCCCTAATTACTTCTCAGTTCTGCAATGTCAGGTTTGGTTTTAGCATGCATCCACACTTGGTTTGCCGCCAATTCTCTCCACGGTGCAATTATACCTGCACAGTCTATCTGACGTTGGTCAGTGCATTAGACTAATAGACTGTAGTGGCCTGCAAAAAAAACATATCACACAGTAACATTGGTTAGATGTGACATTGCATTGGATTTCCCCCATTCGATATTCTTTTGTATTACGTAAGGATAGGTAATTAATGAAGCCTATTTTTTTTTGCAAATAAATTACTTTAAAAGAGGATGCCCCACCATAACATGAAATTACCCTGTTTTAAAATTGACTATGAAATATTTAGGCGGTGTCTAGGGAGTGTGCAGTCAGAAGAATGAAATAAAGTAAAATAAAGTTGACCAGCTTCATGGACTGTTGATTTTTAACCAAGGCTTTTAGCAGAGCTATCATTGTGAATTTCCTTTTGGGCTAAATCATGTAAGGGGAAAAGCAATAGACCACAGCACCCACCATTATGAACTGTAGATTGTTGCCGAATTCCCATTTAACGCAGTTAATTTCTGAACATGCAGAGAGTTCTGTCACTGAAGTGATGACAGGGCAGACTTAACACAGTTAACATGGAATTCCCCAAACAGAAGAACTTCACAGTGGAAGAGCAGCACTTGAGACCGGCGGAGAGAGAGAGGGAGAAAGAGAAAGAGAAAGAGAGAGAGAGAGAGGGAGAGAGAGAGAGAGAGAGAGGAGAGAGAGAGAGAGAGAGAGAGAGAGAGAGAGAGAGAGAGAGAGAGAGAGAGAGAGAGAGAGAGAGAGAGAGAGAGAGAGAGAGAGAGAGAGAGAGAGAGGAGAGAGAGAGAGAGAGAGAGAGAGAGAGAGAGAGAGAGCAACATAGAACTTTTTCCTCTATGGACCACTACAGCAATGATAAGAGAGACGCTACCAAACAGACCCGCATTCTTTTTGGATCAATCTAAACAAACAGTTGAAGGTTACATCTGAAGTTTATTTATCTTTATTTTGCTTTGCTTTGAAGGTGGTTATGAGTATAAATCATGGGTTTGAACAGTTTATCTCAAGAAAAACAAAAGAATAGAAAAGGAGTGCCAATACCACTGTTTTCCGTTTGGTCTAACATGTTTGAGACATAGGGCCAGAGTGCCACATACAAATTGTTTGTGCTTGTGTGTGGCTATCATGTGTGTGTGTGGGTGTGTGTGTGTGTGTGTGTGTGTGCGACTGGCCTGTAGATGGAGCTGTGCTCTACACTTCTCTCCCCTTGTCCTCGTGTTCACAATGAGTCTATTGTTCCCTGACCCAGGTCCTCTCCAGCATCCCCTTCCCTCTCATTTGGTATTTATGTTAATGTATACCTCGGTGTAACTCCTGTCTCCCAGTGGTTAGATGCCCTGTTGATATGTGGCTCCGGTCAGGGGTGGGGGGAGGAGGAGAGAGGGGGTGGAGGGGAGGGGGATATGGCCAGGCGGCAAAAGAGGGGGGAGGGGGGTGGGGTGCCGGAGCACACAGACAATTCCCATGACATTCTCTGGCTTTGTAGAGCCAAGAAAACTTTCTTCTCAGGAACACCTAATCCTTGGGCTTGGGCCAAGTACCACAATCTCTAAGCACAACGGACATGGGCCACTGGGGACACTTAAGAGCTTTAGGTGTGTCTCTCTCGGAGCTCCACCACAGCCAAGCATGAGGCAAAGGCAAAGCGACCAAAGAAAATAAATTATATGGGCTACAATTCTAGAGCAATTATAAGGTACTCGGTTGCGTATTTGAAGAATTCATTGGGTTTAACCCACAATGGCCTGCTTTTTAGAGACTGCTATTTTGCTAAGGCTTTTCTGCCACAACATTCAATGAAACATCATCCTGAATGACACCAAAGGTCTAATCATTGTAGCCAATTGTATATTTTCTCTGTCCTTAACTCACAAATCAATGCAATAATTGTACTATAGAAAATCCTCTAATTTAACCATTTGAATAATTCTATAATCTCTGGCTGCATTCTTCCTTCCAGTGCATTGTGGGAAAATGAGTGTTTTTTATGGCTTAACTTAGGGCTATGAGTAATTGCATATTAGTGTGAGAGTTCTAAAAGGGCTCAGTGCAGAGCGAAAGCCAAGGTATATCATGCTCATATTAGGTCTAAACGTTTCTCAAATACTGTGAAATAGAGCTGAGTTTTTGTCATCGGGGTTCGCCCTAATATAATAATCAAACTGGCTTTGGGCAACTCTAGAAATTAATCATAAAAGGTTAAACATTTACCATGTACTAAGTCTCTTAGATTGAGTTACCTTACTGCACACAGGAACACATTGGAATTCTCAGAGCACCCAGAATCACTCATCCAGAGTAGCACATACAAATCGATTGCACTTATCTACACGGTTATCTTGTGATAGCTTTTTATGCTGTCTCTACCGTTACTGTTTTGTAACAATTCAAGAAAACAATAGTATCTTTCCAGTTCGTCAGTCACAGATTTATTTCATGTAGAACACTCAGGGAAGGGATTAGCTGTATCTAGTTATACGCCTCTGATAACTCTTATCTCCTGGGTTCCCCAAAGCACTTTGGTGCACATTGACCTGTTTTTTAGACTTTATAACAGTACCTCAGTGATTTAATCATTTAACCATATATAATCTCACCCTTTCTAATTTGTCAAATCCTTTTTCAATTGCAAATTTCAGTGCAGTAAAATCACTTGTTCCCAGACGTAGATGAGCTCCCGTTGCCTGCATGGGGATAAGGGTAGCAGGAAGTTTGCATGTGTAAAAGGTGAAAAATAGCTTCCAATCCAGAGCAAGGCAACCATAAATAAATCCTTTATGTTTCCGGTTCATAAACTCCCACTTGGCAGGTAACAGACCCGGAGGCTGCAGGTACCCTACAGATAGGAACTCCAGCGTCACTCCGCATGGGAAGTGAATAAAGACTGTTTTGTGTGCCCTGTTTATGTCCAGCAGGTAAACTTTAAACAACTCCAGTATCCCGTAGGCCTGGATGTTTACACAGTGTAAACACAGCTCTTCCTTTTTATTTATCGTGATGTAAACTGATGATAGAGCAGAATACAATAATACATAAAAGCAGGAAACGAGTACCTTTACAGGGAGGTACAGACTGTTTGGGTGGTGATGTTACATTTTTCCCCTGGATTAGCTGTTGACAGTTTGTATGCATTTGGATGGTGGTTGCCTATATTTCATGACCCCGTAACCTTTTCCCCCTGACAGTGTAATGTTTAGTACCGGGAGACTTTATGCTTGTGTCACTTGACAGAAAATGGGTATGAACATCCTCCTCATACACTCAACATATCTAGTTTGTGCCCATTTTGATTTTAACTACACAGCACATCTCAAATTGAGAGCATAGTATTAATATTGACAAGGAAGTGCATTGCATTATTATCCTTGTTCACAGTTGCCAAAAACTGAGTTCAGATGTATGCATAAATTAACTGCAGTACCATTTAAAATCTGTAGCTTAAGGCCATGATCTCTTTACATACAAAAACAGTATGTGCCTTCTTCGAATTCACCATTGACTTGATGTGTTACACAACAGACATTTGCAATGAGTCCAGTCTGTGCGTTTGTACGACTGCAAATATTCTCACTAAGGAAGCCCATCCAAATCCATTCAAGGGCATACACAAGCCGAAACAAAGCAATACTCTTCCCTTTTACTGGCACAGTCCATCAGGCTGATATAGTATCCCACATGTCTGAGTTACACTTTTATATGAAGGAGACCCACTTGGTCTGTAGCGGTTGCAGTCAGAGTTTCAGTAGGCTCATCGCGTTTCTGAATCCCAACCCCTACGGCAGAGCGGGCGGCCTATCGCTGCCCAGTGTGTACGCAGCAGAAATCTGGCAGAGCCTCTGACCCGTTTGTATTCAGCGAGACTCCTTCGCTCTGGTGCCAGGCTAAACAGTGCGGCTTTACGGCGATGTCTGAACGATGATTTAGTATGAAAGGGGGCTCTGGAGCCCGGCGCGATGCCCCTATCTGATGGAGAGCTGAGCGAGTTAGCGGGCTCACAGACTAAGCTCAGGCTAGGGGAGGACACAGATGTTCAGCAGCCTCTACTGGCCAGGACAGTTTTGCGGCCCTTTCATGCAGTGTAGCTCCGGTGCAACCCATGAAACAGAAATATATATTTTTTATATACAGTATATGTATACTATATATACAGTATTCCATATTACAGCACAGCTCAAACAAGAATGAGTTGGAGTGTGTGCGTGTATATAAGTGTGTGTCTGTGTGCGTGTGTGTGTCTCGGGTCATTGGATGCGATGTATGAGCATAAAACATGCTAAATGAGTCCTCAGAACATCACCTTGATCTCGCCTCGCACTGAGCTGTGTGCTTCACTTTCTCGTTCAGTGTTGCAGGAAGTGCTTCAACTGTGTCCTTTCCTCTGTATTGTGTACAGGCCTTGACTGAACCATGGATAATACTGTGGTGGATAGGTCCTGACCCATTTCCTGCCTTGAAAAACCTTGACTATTGTTGAGTTAGCAACACCACAAAAGTGCTGCTCAGAGAAATATGATGGCTCATCAAGGTCTGCCAATTCATTACACTGGAACACACTTAATCCTCAGACAGGTGTGGCTGGTGTTAAGATCATGTACTCTAACTTTAATCAACTAATATGCATATTCATGAAGTCTATATTATGCAATATTTTGTATGTAACACATGGTGCGTGTTGCACACAATGCATAACTGTTGCTTTACAGGCGTTTTTCCCGAGAGCAAAGCCACTCCACCCCAAGGTTTCTCAACAGAAAAGGTGCTTCCTGTGCAGTGAGTCAGGAGAGCAGGGGCGGGCGGCCTTGTAGCCGCCACAGAGAAGCACATGGCATTCTTTGCAGGAGGGCCCTGCACCTCACTGCCCTTCCTGTAGCCCTCACTGAATCACCAACTGACACACCGACACACCGGGGCTAAGATGTCAGGCGCTGTTACATCACACCCCTCTCTCCCCGCAAACCACTGCCGAATAGGTAATCAGCCAAAAACCTGATTGCTCCCTTCAACCGTTATGCACTGACCAGACGCTTCGAATTACACTGTCGGGTCTGTCAGACAGGTGGGCCTGGGAGGAATGGAGGTGAGAGAGGGGGAGAGGGGGAGGGGCTAGAACGACAGAGCTCGTTTTTTTTCTTCCCCCTCTCTCCTCCTCCTCCCACTAGTGTGTGTCTCGCCTGCTGGCGTACACATTGATACAGAGGACGAGAGAAACGTACTTCACAGTGCCTGGGCTGTAGCTGGAACATCTGTGACAGAAACTCTACGTCCAAGATGACATTCTGCATGGTGGATGTTAACGGTGTCTCCTCTTGTCATTCTACTGGCCAACACAGCCAACACACTTAAGTCTACATGAACTGGTCCTTGGGATATTTACTTGCGGTTTACAGTGGGTAAAGGTATCCAATGTGAGACCAAACCATTCAATGGAGTGGACCACCAATGAGTATTTGTCATAACATTTGACATTTTCGTATTTGCCTTCATATCTGAGCAAACCACAGTCTTCTGTTCCTTGTGTTTAAAGATTGTTTGTTTAACTCCATGCAGCACAATTTACTTGGGCTGCATACAAACTCTGTTTCTTTGGTCTGTGCTGTGCCTCTCTGTGAAATCTGGAGGATGGACGTCTGGATTTGAAGCTGTAAGTAGTCTTCTCCTCTCCTTAGCCTGTCAGAGGAGGGGCCTCCCACCATGCTCCGATGCACAGGCTGCGTTCACCAGGCCCTGCCCAGCCAGGCAGAGGCGTCAAACTGTTCTCATGGGGCAAACTGTTTTTCTTTTCCGTCTCAACTCTTCAAACGTAACTCCCTGGACATTCGGAGGGAGCGGAATGATTCGTAGTCCCTGAATTGTGAAAAAGTTCACTCGTCAAGCTAGTTTAGAGGAATCTTGGCGGCAAGTCACCCTAATGACGGGGCATGGGTGCATGCGTGCCGCATTGTAAGGTAAACATCCCCATGAGAGGAGATGGAGGTGTTCCAACACTCTGTCGTTACCCCCTCCCCCGCTCTGTCCCTTCATGAACGGGGTTTGCGTGCGAGGCAGAGGTGTCTGGAGGCAATGATTATGCGGTGACACGGCAGTAAAGGTGTAAAGCAGCACGGGAGGGGTTGTGAGAGTTGGGGGGGGGGGTGGGGTGCTCCATCAAGAAGACAGGTTTTATTTGACATGATCTCCGCTGTTCTCCCAGGGTTTTAGTCCAAAGTTTCATCAGCTTTTTGTCACGAAAAAAAAAAAAAAACATTATGCAAGTGTCACCCTCTCGTCGCTGTTCATTCAGGAGTGATCCTCAATTTGAGCAGGGCACATTTTCATGCAAATACAGTGCCACAATTTCGAGCCCCCTAATAGCTTCTTACAAATGATGTGCCATTACAACGAGGTTTATTTAAACAAATTTAATACGTCTTTAATCAAGCTGGGGAGCGTTTGCAAAGGTCACACACCAAATCAGGCAAGCTGGATATGGCCTATCACAGTATTAGCTCAAGGGGTAGAGGGAGAATTATTTCACGGACAAGTCATTTTGAGCAAATCTTTATTTACATTTTTATTCTGTTATTAAATTTTATTTCATCATGTATTGGCGACCCGCCCCCGCCATTAGCTCACATACACACACACACGCACACACGCACACACACACACACACACACACACACACACACACACACACACACACACACACTTTTCCTTATGAAGTCATCGAGGCAGAGAAGAGATGTGAGAAGATGAATGTAAAGGGAATGACAATGCAGTTGTTGATCTTTTGTTCCGGACAAGATATTTACATTTGTAAACCTACATTTGCACAGAACGTATTATTGCTTTTATACCCACGTATTAAGTAGTGCGTCTATGTTGAATATACTATTACTTATTATATGTTGTCATCCATTTGTAGGAATATACTTATGTTAATATCCTGTTGAAATATCTGTTGAAGAAAGCATACAATACAAGCATACAATAATACCAAATTAAAAGATATTTGAGGTTATTGTATTGATAAAAATGATACATTTCTTTAAACAGCTCCCTTTGCAGCATCCATGCTGTTGTGTTTATTTGCAGTGGGGACAGTGACCCTAAAGTCAATGAACAAAGCCATTTGGATGTGTATCTGCATAGGACATCCTACAGGAAGACACATGAGATATTTCAATATGTAAGATGAGGAGTGTGTCACATGACCTCACTGGTATGTTCTCTGACCCTTACGGTGGATTGGAACCTATACTCCTCCCCTGCTTAGCATATGGTGGCTTCCAGCAATATTGTGCACATATTCAACGCTAAAATACGATATTAGCATTGTGGCCTACCAGACCTTTTCTTCATGTAGATAGAATACAGAACCTTAGACGTATTATTGTTCATATTTTGATAACCCCAAGGTAAATAACTTTCATCTGTTTTATTCATATTGTTTGGATAATGCATGTTCGTGATGACTGGTTGCTTTACAGTAGGTTTCAGTTCAGTTTCATGTGGTATTTCACTGGTCCCTGATTGATCATTGACAGTCCTTTACAATATGTGTGAGGTATCATCAACAACTGAACAGAGCCAGGTTGCTTTAATGTATGTCCCTCTAAGCCTTCACTACAGTACTGTTCATGGGACTTCAGTAGAGAAAAAAAATCTAAACAAATGAATTAAGTGGAACAAAATGTATACAAACATGATGAGAATAAAGCTATAATGTCAGGGGTTACTATTGAATCGGTGTGGATAATATGCTGCTGCTCTGTGGAGCTGAGTATCTTAATTTTAGTTAACCCTTTCAGTGCTAATGTCTTTTCTTGGGGTGGCATTTGCACAAAATGAATTGCTTGCTTAGACACCGCTAACTAAATAAAAGTCAGCAGGGGCTGATAGTATGAAAAATGGATTTTCATTACTGTTTCATTGATTCTAGTAAATAAGGGCCCCGGGCCTGCACTGCAAAGGCTGCAAAACGGTAATAATTTAATCTAAGGTGACATAGACCAAAATGTATGTGGACAAAAATCATCCCTGAATATTAAACAAGGGCCTGGAGACAAGGGAAAAAAGTGTTTGCGGGCGCATTTAAATGTATGCAGATTGCTGTCTAACTTATTTAAAAACAGAAATTAGAGATTCTTGTCATAAATCACATTTGCTGCCATGGATATGCCTTGTTATGTTGGTGTTTAGCGGAAACCTGAAAGGTTAAAGCACTTGGTGCATTAAATTGTACAAGGATAATTAATACTTTTCTTGTGGCTATTTATAAAAAGTGGAAAATGGAGTGAGCTGAACTGTGACAACACAGTCGTGTTCGAACGGCAAAATTAAACCAAAGGCAGCAAAGTAAAAAACGACCAGGACCAAGTTTAAAACCGCAATTAGAGTCGTATTAACGTCGTAACTAGATTAGAGATAGGGATTGTGATTAATTCAAGATTTCCAAGTTACCGTGAAATGAAAAGCTTCCGCGTTCACAGTTTTAAACATAATTGCGCATCTTCAATATCGCCGACAACAAGGCTGTGTGACATCACTGTGCTCTGTTCTGTACACCTGCTGCATTCAAGTGGAAGTCGATAATAGCCTGACCCCTGAAGACAACAATAAATATGACCAAATAATCTTTACCCTATTAGGAAGGTTATCCCTCCAGCAAGAGAGCGCTATCAGTGTGTGTGTGTGTGCGTGTGTGTGCTGTCACTAATTAGTGGCTGTTAGCAGGAACTAGCGAGAACCTACTCATTTGACAAGTCTATTCCAGAGGTGTTGACCTCTCGCTTGCGCCTGCAGCAACATTGGCAAAACTTGCACTTTTAGAGAGTGTCAAGCTACCTGGTTGTATCACACCCTTCTAGCACGTTCCTAAAGGGTCCAATTTCTCCCCTTCCCCCACCCTCTCACCCCCCTCCACCTATCCCCCACCTCACCTTATGGATGGCCAAGTATTACGTATCCACACATTGCTCATGCGGGCTGCTTTCCAGAGCGCTCACACTCCTAGACGTGTGAAGGCTAACAGTGGCTTTACAGCTGTTGTGTAAACAAAGGGTCATTTCCAAAGCCACAGCTCTATGAATAAAGGGGACCTGACAAGTGTCCGTGCCCATTACTCCAGAGTTCTTTATTTACCGACTTGTGCTCGAGTGGTTTTAATGCACGCCTCACTTTCAGATTAACATGTCAGGGCGCAGCATGCCGGAGAGCAGAGTAGAGATAATGGCCTTTCACCGCGAAAGACACACCATCTGCGGCGCGAGGAGGTACTCTCTGAAGCATGCGGCCAGCTAGGCCCATGTAAAGGTACATCTTAACAAGCATGCTTTAGATGATAGAGCATTATAGACCTCACGCATGCGTTTGTTGTTGTGTTTTTTTTGGTATGGTTGTTATTTTTCTCGGATGATTGGGTAAGGCTGATAAGCATTTGTGTGTGTGTGTGTGTCTGTGTGTCTGTGCATAGCTGCCTCAGTTGCTTGAATAATCTTACATATCATATGGTGTCCACAAAAAACGATGATGACAGCCCACACCCATCACACACCCTCATACACATTTTTTGGGGGCAAGGCATTCGTATTAAGCTCCAGCATTCACTGTACAACCTTCCCAACCATATTCATTAAGCTATTGGTTTACAGGGCAGGAAGAGGGTGGAACATAGTTAAACCAATGAAAGGACTGATGTCTGAGCAATGCCCCAGTGAAGCGACAAGCATCCACTCTAACGTGGTTATCCACCCTTTCTCCACCATAACCGTTTACGTGAGTGACCTTTTCCAAATGTACTGATGTCCAGCTCCGACTGTATCGCTTTGATTAGGTAGATTTGTTATCCCAATGCCACATTTCCAGCACTAGCCAGAGTGACGATGATGGCTCCCTTGTTTGCAGGAAACGCACGCATGCCGCGCACTCGGGCTGCCTCACAAACAACGTTTTTGCGGAGTGAAACTTTTGAAACAAAGCAGTGGCTCAAACCACACAACGCCAGGTCTAATCCACAAACTCTAATGAGGGGGGGAGATCCAGTTACCCCCTTCAGCTTTAATCCAATACACACAGTGTGCTGGCTCGGTCACTCCTGGATTAACCACTCATGAGGGTTGTGGGATTAGACCCCCCCCCCCCCCCCCATCGAAAGAAACAGAGGCATCTTTCTCTTTCCATCCACACTTTCAACCCTATTCTCCTTTTTCATCCCTTGATTTCTGGTTTCGCAGTGTGTTGCTGGTGTTGCTGTGTAGATCTCGAGCTCAGTTTGTTAGGAGGTTGTGCTCGTGGTGCAGTAATTCCCTGATCATAGTGTTGGCTGTTTGGTGGTAGGCGATGAGCAAGATGATGTGGAGGCCCAGGGGCACAAACATGGCTGTTAAGCTCTAGAACATCCCCTCCCCTATCGACACACTGGTCTGTATCGATAACCAGAAGGAGCACTTTCACCTCTGTTGTCTAGAGTGCTACATGCTTCGCCGCTACATATTTCTTCATGTGGCAGTTGTGAACTTTGCTCGTGTCCGTTTTCTCAAAGAGAACGGTTAGAGGTGCATTTCACATTCACATCAAACTGATACTTATGTCGGCTGCGTCTGTAGTGGTGTTTTCCAAAGATAATACAATATTTTGTGATTATTCAGGACAATTAACAAAGGTAAACACCAGCTCAATGATTCTTGTTACAGCTAACAGTGGTAGCCCCTGGCCATGCTATAATTATTCCTATTAGCAAATTAAGTCATTACCTAGCATTCTTCCGTTTTTCATCAAGGCTGGAAATTACCTTTTAGGCTTAAATGAACATAGAGCTGGAGTTGATTTGCCCATGAACCATTTGCTTTGCTTTGTTTTGATGGGCCATCTACACTGTGCAGCAGGCTTTATCATGGAGAGTATTTTTGTTCAAGCATGCAAACGATGGGTGAATATTTTGTTCTTAATTTTCATAGCAGTCAAGTCATCTTACCACAGGTCAAGTTGCAGGTTAAGCAACCTTTTACTGGAAATAATCACACTTCCCTCAAAGTGAAGGAAAACACAGTTTTACGACTGTGCTGGAAACATCTAAGTCATCTATATTTCTTACTAGCCCATCACTTTTATTCACACCAATCTCAGCAACTACCGAAATGTTTGAACACATTAATGCTATTTTGTATTTAGAATGTAACTAAATGCATGATGAGAACTCACAGGAGGACAGTGATGGAATGTGAAACTGAAACCTATTCCACTAAGACATCTGCACAAAAAGGGTCCAAAATCTCTGCCACTCGCTCTACCATTCAAGTTCAAGTTCCATCTCATTTGTAAGTCACACTTGTTTACTTCTTACCCCTCACACTGGAATGAGTGGACAAACATACATATTGGGAACTTGAATAGAACTTCTACTCAAGATGGAGTGGTTCAATGTGATTCTCGTGTGAGAATATCTGGGGCACCCCAGTGAAGGCAAAGGCAAACTATGCTGTTTCATCTGAGAAATTCAAAAGGTCTGAGTAATAAAAAATGAAATGTCATTTTCCATGTACATATTAAAACTACATTAGCAAATTCCATCTTTTCTGCAAAATGTTGGCTTATAATTAATTGACTGACTTGCGCTTCAAACAATAGTTTTTCTGTCGTCGGACTGTTTGCTCTAATTGGTGAGTGGCAGATGAAGGCTGTTGGGAGAGAGGAGGTGATTTCGATGGGAGTGGATGCGGTTAGGGTGCACCGGCAGAATACAAACGGCACTTGACATTGCTCAAACATAAGGTCCTCATCAATAGCTAATCCACACCTCTAATTTCATACAGATGGTCTCAGATGTATCTACTTCTCATTTGGTAGATTTGGCTTTGTGAAATTCAACGCCCTGTTCATGTTTTAAGTAAACATCGATAAATGTCTGATCTCTGCAGAGCTTGCTGTCTGTGTATCATGACAAATAAGAAGATTGACTGGTTATGTTCCCTGAAACTGACAGCACTGTTCATAATTCTGTTGCATAATTCAACGGAACTATGTGCCGTTACGGTACATGCTTTTCGTTGGTCAAAGACAGCTACTATCCACATGTCTTGGGTTGTGATATTTCACTCTCGGTGTGCTCCAAGGTATGTGACAAATCACGTTAGATAGTGCTGTTTTTCATGGCGCGTATTAACCACCTCAGAGTGTACCTGTTCAGAGGGAGCGGCAGATATTGTGACATTTGGCAATTAATCTCATGGAGGCGGCAGACCTGTGTTCTTGATTAATGGGATGCAACAACAGGGACAAGTGCACCTAGGCTGCAGAAAGTGTTGAACACCGAGAGAGAGAGAGAGAGAGAGAGAGAGAGAGAGAGAGAGAGAGAGAGAGAGAGAGAGAGAGAGAGAGAGAGAGAGAGAGAGAGAGAGAGAGAGAGAGAGAGAGAGAGAGAGAGAGATCATGGGACAGCTGTGGGTGGCCAGGGGGAGTGAGCACCCCCCATCTCCTCCCCTTCTCAGTCCAACCTGCCGTTTCCCAACATCTGCTTCCCATTATCCCCCGGCCCCAGCTCTCATAATTGTTACATCTGACATCAGCCCCAGTCGTCAGCCTGGTGGCAGCGGTAGGTAGTGTGGCAAAAACTTGCTTAAGTAAAGACTCGAAAGCAACAAAAAAAAAGAAGAAGACATATTTAAATTAAAAGTTCTTTGGCGGGAGGTGAGGGGGACGTTGCATCAATTAAAAAGAAAGGTCCTTGTTCTTGGGTTTTGATTGAATTGTGAGGACACATCGACTCATCGAGGCCTCGGACCGCACTTAATCATGTTTCTCTTCACATGAGAGCTGCCGACGCGATCGGCCCAGAGGCTGGAGCTGCACTTGTCAACTCAGGAAGGTCAGGCTCCATTGTGCTCCTTGTGGTCAAGAGCTAATTTTAATCACTGAGCTACACTCGGTTGATGGTATCATAATCAAACAGATGTGAAAGGCTTCTTGTCGGCCAAGTGACCCTCAGAGGAGCAGGGGTTGATTCATCTTTTTCCATCTACAAATGATCAGAGAAAAGGACAGCAGGTGGATTATAAAATGTTGCACCTGTCGAAAAATATCCACAAGTGGCTCCGCTTAGTATTGATTAGCCTTCCACTCTGCCGAATTCATCTTAAAAGAAATCTAGAAGGTGTTTGAGTCTGTACAGTGAGCTTGTGGTATCATAGTGTGTAAGCAGCCATGCACAGCAAAACCGTTTCCTTGCCGCTATAAATGACAGCAGGACTTCCTCTTTGAGACATTTCATCCGGTACAAAACACGTGTCAACACTTCTAGGCATTGGTATGAATCCATAGAAATGTTCTTTCAGTTCCACCTGAAAATGCTGTTCTCAGAAACACTAGTGTTGTAATTGATATTGGATTTAAGGGACTGTAAGTTAATGCTTCATTACCTAAGCCACAGCTAACAAATGCATCATCTTCGCAGTTTTGCACTAACGTAAAAAGAAACAGCAAGGTTACCACACGACTCCTTAATGGATTGACTGATGTTTGAGAAAGGAACCATTTATCAAGGCTTTCTCAATTATGCTGACTTAGTGAAAGGTCAATTTCAGTTATGCTTTTCCACCGGGGAATGAGAAACGCAACAGAAGAATGCTTCCCCTTCTGAAGTACTTCATTATCTCAGTGAGCACGCTCTACAGGGTTGTAAGCACAGTGGGATAAGATCAAGTATGTCAACAGCTCATGTTTGAATGCACTCTCATTTCTGTGCTAAGGAGTCCAGTCAGTCGGTGAACATCATGTCCCTCACTTCTCGCCCAACTCCCTATTGTGCAGTTTTTCTTTGTTTGACGATACAAGTGTAGGATGTTTCCTTTT
This sequence comes from Osmerus eperlanus, assembly GCF_963692335.1. NCBI lineage: Eukaryota > Metazoa > Chordata > Actinopteri > Osmeriformes > Osmeridae > Osmerus > Osmerus eperlanus. The sequence continues at coordinate 5,369,816 of NC_085038.1, forward strand.
TTCACAGTGAAAGTACACGTAATACGCACACACGCACACGTACATGAGGTGAAGGTGCTCTGACTGTGCGATGAGCGGCCCACCTAGGCGACAGACTTTCAAACACGTGGTATTTATTTTTCCTCAACCGTTTCTGGCACCGAACTTTTCAAATGAGTGTCTCCAGTTTCTTCTCTGTTCTTGTGAGGCTGTCCAGAGCTGTGCCGTTAGGGGGTTGAAGCTGCATCCGTAAGGTTGTAGCCGACAGGGCGAAGAGAGAAGCAGAAAGAGAGGAGGGGAAAAAACGCTCCTCTTTTGATGGTTCCCCACAGCTGTGAAAACAGTGGCCTGTGTCTGCAAGGAACCCCACTTCAAACAGCTGCTTCAGGTGACTGAACACCTTGAGTTCCATTTATCAAGTCCTGTTTACTCTGGCTGACAGGCCCAACCCACCGAGGAATTGACTCCCTGGCAAGATGGATGCGGTACACATGACTTCCGTGAGAACCGACCAACCACGGTCGGAGGCAATCCCAGAGCTGGCGCGTGGTCAAAATGGGGGTCTTACTCTGTTATTTCCTACATGAAGGTGAGTGACTGAGTTTATACCAAGAAGCACACATCGTATTGAAGAATCACACATTGTTGGAAGGGTTTGCTGAAATATCGTTGCACAACCTGAGTTACCCCCCCCCCCCCCCCCGACACCATTACAAAATGGCGGCTCATTGGTTCATGTGTGTGTCTCAACACTGATTCTCCAATCTGACCGACAAGTTGATTGTATAACTAAGGTCTGTGGAGACCTCCAGCAGGTCATCCTGTCTGCTGATAGTTAAAGTAACATCCACAGAAAGACAATAACTAGCCAAGAGCCTCAGGGGGACAGTGCTAATGACAACTCTCTGAAATTAGGCACCCCCCCCACCCCCACCCACCCAAACAAAAAAGAAACAAATCCAGCCCCTCTTCTCTACGTTGCTGAGCTCAGATAAGCAGGCACTTCCTCTCCTATATTTATTTTCTTAAAGGTTTAGAGGTAGGCTTTATATACCTCAGTACAAAGCCTCCAGCTCAAGTGAGTGCACCCCAGTTGGAGTTCAGAGCAGAGGGGAGCTGTGTGAATATGAAACCCACACCAGCGCTTGAACTTTTGGCCCCCCCATAGTCGACCCTTCACTGATATCCCTTAAAATCCAGCAAAGGCCGCTCACATTGTAGCCAGGATGTGAATACTTATGCGGGGGCCGCATTTGATTACACACCACTTAACATGATATGTCTGCCGTACTTAATGACCGATAATCAAAGTACCAGTAAATATATATACCATATTAGGAACTATAAAGGTGATAAACCTACTGATATTGTATAAGTGTGTGTTGTCACAGCTAATGTCATAATAGTGTGACTAAAAGCAGAGTATAAGAAGAGCCCTGAGTACCTATTGTACATGCGAAGGCTAATTTGGAATAACCTGATCTCCCTCAGGGTGAAATCCCGTGTCCAAATGTTTTTGTTGAGGAAAACAAACCATGGTAGAGCCTCCTCCCTTGGGCTCTCTCCCACATGTTTAACACTATCTTCTGCATCTGTAATAACACAGGGTCATTTGTTGTGATTATCCTCCTTTATCTCCAACCTGTATCTCATTTCCACAACATCCTCAGCGTCACCTTCCCTTGTGTTGGGGGGGTGTTTAGTCGTGGTGGTAAACTCATGCCCTCAGAGATTTTTTGCTTCAAACTTGCTGTACCACCGTGGGAGATCTGAGGCCTGCAGCAGCGCTGGGCTACTGAGCTTGGCTTTTGTTTATTTCTCTCACAGACACACGTACCCAAGAGTGGCCTGATTCAATGGGTACTCCACTTGATAGTGTTTAACAGAAAAGGAATTAGTGGAGAAATAAATAATTGGCGTGCATATCCGTGTAAATGCTAGAAAATATTACAAATATAGCGCATAAAAACATGCTTTAATAGTGATGCAACATTGTGACTTAAACAGTTCCCTTCTAGTGTATGAGGACAGTTTGTAGATAGCCTGGGTGGATCCTCTTTCCCAACATGCTTTTGTCTTGTGGCTGGGTGTCTATATTGAGAAAGAGTTCAAATAACGAAACTACTACACTTCTGAGTAATGGCCCAAACAACAATTATAAGTAATTCATTTTCGGACCGACTGTGCGTTAACTTAAAAAGAAGCAGCCAAATCGTTCTGCTTATGCCAAAAAACTGTTTATGTGATGTTTGTTGGTAAGAATATAAATACCTACTGTCAGATTTGAAAATAGTGCTGAGAATAAGTCAGTGGCTTTTATGTCAGTGACTTGTATTTGCAGAGTAAGTTAACCAGTCAGACTGGTGTGACTTCACATGACTAGGGAAGTCTGTTATTGTTACCAAATAATTGCACATCATTTTGGATGAAATTAAGTGCAGCATTGTCAAAACTGTCTGCAGCTCTGATGTAATGAAATGGAATTCATTCCAGATGACCTCAACTACTGAGAGACCAAGAGAGAAGGAGAAAGATCCTGACTACAGTATCTGTAATCTCTTGTTTATTCTTTGTTTATATAAAAGGGTCTTTCTTGTTCTCAAAACCGTAAATCATAACATTTAGGGTTATGTGAGTTTAGACATCAAAGATTTATTTTGACATTTTGATAATTACAGGCTGTTGGCACGCCTTACTTTACTTTTGAACAATTGCAGTTGGTGCTGTCGGATGCATGCCCATACAATGAACCATAACTTTAGGTATACTTTACATATACTCTGTAGGATTTCAGGATTCAGAAAGGATTGTAAAACAAAACATGATATTTTAGAATTGTCCCTCTGTTTGGTTTCATTTGTACAATACCGTTTACAATTAACTGTGTCACGTTCTATCAGATAAAGACAGCCTGGATGAAGGGTCAGCAGTGCTGAACAGTTCAATCCAATAATACAATTTGAAGAAATAATATTTATGTATCTTCGATCTGTATCTCATTTGATTTGCAGGGAGACACAACACACTGATGCAGATCTCTCTGTCTCCTGGTAGCCCCCCCCCTCCACCCCCCCCCCCCTCCAACCCCCCCTCCCCTCCAACCCCAACCCCCGCCTGGTCGTTGCTGAGTCTGGCTGCTCTCAGAGGCCGACAGCCCGTCGAGAGTGGGGACTCATCCAATCGAGGTGGTCCAGAACAGAGCCCCTGCTGAGGCTGACCTGCAAGAGCTGCCTTGTTCCTGGCCCCCTCCTCTTTTTCCCCTTCTCGCGCACACACCCACACACACGCACACACACACGCACCCACACACGCACACACGCACCCACACACGCACACACCCACACACGCACACCCACACACACGCACACACACACACACGCGCAAATACAAAGAGAAAGCCCAAGCTCCGCTTCCCCCCCCCCCAGAACCTTCCACAGACAGCTTCCCAAAATCTCCCCCCCCCCCCCCCCGTCATCATTAAAATCCTGCCTTGGGATAGCTGGTGCGCTGCAGCCACTCCAGGCCCCTGCAGAAGGGGTACAGGGCTCTCTCCTGCTGGGCCTCAGCCTGGCTGCAGCCCCATGCTCTGCTGTGTAAATATTGTCTTGCATACACTGTTGAGTAGGTGCGGATCTAAATAGGATTCACTGAAAGGGAATAGCAGAGACAACGCAGCATAAACTGCAAAAAAACAACAACAAAAAAACGTATTTTTCATTGCCTTCAAGAACTTTCCTTCTGCAATGGGAGCTTGTCTGCAAGTTCTACCCATTATGTCATACACTGACATACTGTACTCTTACAGTGAGCTTGAGTGTGTGTGACTGTGTGTGTGTGTGTGTGTATCTGAGTGATCCCCAGTTTGACTATGCTGGCTGTATGTGATTGAAAATGATTGATGCAGACAGAATGGGGAGAATCACAGACTGTCACAAGATAAATGAGTTGAGTGTGCGGGAGGTGAACCGCGGCTGACTCTGCAGAGGTAGAATCAAAGAGTGTGCAACCTCTGACAACACACGCTCTGCTGCACTGACCGCTGCCAATCTATACCACTCCCACACCTCGCTGTCGGAGGGGGTTCCACGCATGCACACACTCACACACACACTTACTATGCAATTTGTCTATGTCCCTGCGAGTGAAAAGACGGCAAACCATCTCCTTTAAAGTACTCTTGTACATTTGTTAGCATTTTTTTTCTCCCTGAAATTACTGTGTCTCTATTGATGTGCTGTTTGCTGGAGTAGTCTAGTGCTTTTCTGAATTGCAGCCCTATCATCTTTTCATTTAGAGTATTCTACTCATTGGATGCTAAGTCAAATTAAAAATGGAACTTGTTAAAGGGTCTCCCATTGGTTTCTTTTAGCACATTCATTTCTCAAGCTGCTGTTTACATGCTCTTTTCATCTTGAGGGCTTTCACCTGAAGTCTTTCTACCTGATTACCTAAGCTGAGAGGTAACACCTTTTTGTGAAAACCCTGAAATGCCGCGTACAAGTGTCATTTACCACCTAATTTGTGTTGCACATTTTCTAACCTGATTACACCTCCTGATGGTGAAACCTTTGCTACGATTGTTCCCAGATTATCTCAGCCACCTCAACTCTGCCTTCTGTTTTGTGGCCATATTAAGTCTGATGCTGAAATGGTGTTTCCCATATATTTCCTATAGGCTTGGCCAGCCTTGTGCAACACGGCTGCGTATATTTGATGAATCGCTTTCAACTCTTTTACAGTAAAACATGGAGTGTGTGAACATCAGCATATCTGATCTTCGCAGTTGAACTCCACAGTATGCTGTCATTAAAAAGATCAAATGTGTAACGTTATAAAATGTAAATTGATCCAACGGTAGCACGGCATGTTCTGTGTATCTCTAACCCGAGGAGATCGAGAGCCATTCTGCCATATCATATTCCTATCTCATCAACAGATAGTAGAGGGGAAGTATGACTGGAATAAAATAAGGCCCTGGTAAGATTTTATTGTGAAGAATGTTATGGTGGGGTAATGTAAGGGGAAGTGTGTGTGTGTGTGTAAGGTTTCATGTCAGATTCAAGTGACCCAAGCTGAGCTGGACATCTCTGATGCGTGTGTTTGTGAGTGTGCGTGTGTGTGTGTTGGGAACAGGACAGTAATGCCTTGAAACATGTCCTGAAGGAATGCCGCAAGGCTAACACTAAATCTGACTGCATTTTATTGGAAATTGCAAGAGAGCTCTTGTAGCTCAGAGGCACAAGATAGCATCTCTGTGCTCCGCCAGTGATGCGTATGTGTGTCCAGAAATGTCGGCCCGCCTTGTTGACAAAGTCCCTCCTGCGTGCAGTCAGTCTCTGAGCAACATTAGTTGATATGCGGGACCGTCTAATGTGCTAGACTGTGTGTATGAGTTGCTGTATGTGTATGACTTGTGGGGCATGGTTTATGTGTCTGTGTGTGTTGGGTGGTGGTGGGGGGGGGGGGGCGTCTGTGTTTGTGTGTAAGAGAGGCAAGACTGAAGGAGCGACTATGGGGACAGCGCTACAGTTCTATTCCTTGCAACCTTTTGTTGTGATCGATTCTTTCATGCCTTTTTGGAACCGTAACAAAACATCACAAGTAACTGTCCTGGTACAGTAGCTGTTACATACCTTTTCACCTTTCTCTGTCACTGTATTATTGTGTCATTGCTCATCCCACTGAAAGGCACAAGTCATATTTCGACAGCTGCTACTGCGGGCCCTGCCCTGTGCAGACAGACCTAATATCCCAGACATTTGGCCCCAGGTGTATTAGAGCAAACACATTTTGTTGCTTGTTTGCACATTTCTCTGCTGAATTACATCTTGTTTCCAACACATTGCTGTGGATTGTATCACTAGATAAGGAATTCACACATACTACATCTCTTGTGGACCCCTAAGTGAATTCACGAAAGACCTGGAAAGTGAATGTCGGTATTTTATCATAAATCTACAACACAGAAACTGAGTCATACTGTTCAGTAATATGCCGGAAGGAAATATCCTGCAACATTTCTGGCGAGTCTCAAAGAGTTCCTGTTGAATGGTTTGTCGCTGAGCTGTGGAGTTTTAACAGCAGATGGACCGTGTCACCTTCCCGCTCGAGGCATTACTACAAGCGTCCCAACTTCATTATTCATTTGGCCCAGTCACAGTGTTAGAGAACTAAGTGATGTGATCAAAGGATTAAACATTCATCTGAAGTCACAACTGTTATACTTTTATCTCTGGGTTGGTCCCCTAAAAGCTGAGAGACTTGGCTAAATATGAGAGAGTTCATTGTTAAGAGAAAAAAAGGTCTTATGCTGACAAAAGACAACATAGCCAAAAGGATATGCATATTGGCTTTCAATAAGAGGGCAATGTTGCGTTTTTGAATGGAGTTGCTTACCACATTCAGTAAACTCATACAAGGAGTTTTTTTCTATACACCTACACATAAACTCAGATGATTGAGCCCAGAATCAGATTTATACTGACATGGTATTAAAGGTTTGCTTAATTCAAAATACTATTAATATTAAAATGTTATTAAAACTAGTTTGGATATATATGCATACCAGAATTTGTCTCTTTAGGGAATTGCACAGTTGTTTGACTGTGTAATTACTTTTTATACTGCTTCATGGCAATGTGTTGTCAGGGGTCAGGGGAGGGAGACTGGGAGGTATAGAGTGAGTACCTCTTTCTATTCATGAACATGATAAACCTGTACTGTAATTTCACACTCTGGCTTTTGTTATCAAACAAATGGTGGAGGAAGGACTCAGATGGAGGAGATTGGGGTCTTTTTCAGTGGAAATGTACAAATTAAAATGAATCCCGAGAGGGGACGACGAGGGTTTTTTCATGTAGACTGAATGACGGGGCTGTTTACACCCATGTCGCCGTATTATTTACCTAGCTACCGGGGACGTCTATGACCTCAGGGCAGGTGCTTTTTAGTCCCAGACAAAGGTAGCAGATGAGCTAGTGGCACGCAGTGGGGGGTGGGGTTGTGGGGTGGCGTGGGAGTGGTGGGGGGGGGGAGGGGTTCCTTGCGTCTCCCTCTATTTGATCAATGAACTCAATTACAGGCCCTTCCTGGGGACTTTTTGCCGGGCTCTCTCGCCAGTGATGCATCGCATGCACCACACCTGACACATCTCCCAAAATCTCTTCAATAAATAAGACGGGGGCCAGCGCCAGAGCGCCAAAGCTTTCCCTCCATCTCTCCCTCCGTGTTTCCCCCCTTAACAGCTCCTGTGCGCTCCCAGCTGATTTCTCTCCGCTAGGATAGCCGCTAATACATTCCCAGCTCCCATGCATTATTAATGCTTACTGCTCTCCAAGGTGGCAGTGACAAATAGGGAGCAAAATTCACTGACTAGCGGAGAATGTACTTTTTAGTCATGCTTGAGGTTGTCCTAGTCCATTCTGCCAGTAGAGGATTACTCTTTACCTATCCTCTCTCACTCTCTTTTTTCCCCCGTCTCCACTCTCTCGCTCCCCGGCTTTCTGTGGCGGGTGGACTCTGCAGAACAGATTTTGAAGGAGCACTCAGACTTACCGATGGGGAAGGAAAAAAAAACTTGGGTGTAAGGACTCTACTCCTTAGACCCTTGTGAGAGAATGGAGCACTGGGAGAATGGAGAAGGGAGGGGGGAAAGCAGCTTTTGATGTTTCAGTCTAAAAGAGCTTTTCCTTCTCATGGCTTCTCGATTGTCGGTTGTAGAACTTTGGTTTAGCTAGATGTCAAATATGTTTTAAGCCCTTTCTTCATAATAGGAAACAATGATCTTTTGGAGTGGGGCTGGGGCTATAGTCACAATGGCCGTGTCAGAGAGAGGGATCCAGCGGGAAGGTATCAAAGAGACACCTCTTCAGGCTCGAGAGTTCACATCGCTCCCCGGAGGGGACGGGATCTGGAGACGTTAACCCAGATTCCCAAGTCTCGGGGCTTAACCGGTCCCTGAGCCCTACCTGGATGTGACAGCTGTGGGGGTGGGGGTTGGGTTCGGGTGGGGTGGGGTGGGGGTTTGCAGGAGAACTGGCAACCCACAAGGAGTTGGATTATGCACAACAAATCCCAAGTCCTTCACCTGGCATGAGTTTTCTCACTGGATAGATAGACTATCACTCTAGTCACTGTGATCTGAAGTCAAACGTCTTGTTAAATCCTCTTGTCTCAAGAGTCTGCCGGTGTTCCAAAAATGCATACGGCTATTCAGATAAATAGGTTTCATGTTTAACCCCCCCCCCCTCTCATGGGAAAGCTGTCGAGCTGTCTCGGATTAATGTGAACCAGATAATATACGTTGGATAAAGGGTTAACTCGCTCTTGTCCCCTGACTTGTTCAAGGTAGGTTTTGCGCCGGTTCAGATGAGTTAAGTAATTACAGAGAAGGTTGGGCCGGGGTGTGTGTGGAGAGATGAGGGGATCGTCTCTCTGGCTCTCCCTGTCTTGCTCTCAGAGCGCAGAGATTTACGCCCCATTCTACAGCTGCTCCCCTGTTGATCAATTAAAAACATGCTTTGGTAAAATAATTAGCTGACATTTGTTCCCATTAAACAGATGTTTCCATGGCTTCTGCTGGTATTGAAAATAATGTTTCAAAAAAGTGCCCAAAAGAGATGAGAAGATGAATCAATTTGCACGTATTTTTCTTAGATGGAGGTGATTCTACAGCATCTCAAAGTCATGTACATCTTTATTGCAAGTATGAGAGGGGAAGGCCCTCTATTTACATACTTGCATGTGTATGTGCTCATTCGCATGCTTTGATTGTCAGTGGGTTTGGTTCATCTGAGTTTACTGTTGGTTGCGTAATGACATTCTAATCACCACAGCGGTCCATTAATGGATAAAGACATTTGGCATGGCAGGCATCATTATGCATAACTCCAGTCAAGTATGACAAAAATAAGAGTACCAGTTTAAGGTGTTTTTTGCTGATATGTTATTGTCATACTGTAGATGTAGAGGGAGTCAGGTGGCTGAGCGGTTAGGGAAGCGGGCTAGTAATTTAAAGGTTGCCGGTTCGATTCCCGGCCGTGCAAAACAACGTTGTGTCCTTGGGCAAGGCACTTCACCCTACTTGCCTCGGGGAGAATGTCCCTGTACCTACTGTAAGTCGCTCTGGATAAGAGCATCTGCTAAATGACTAAATGTAATGTAAATGTAAAATGTAGATGTATCTAAACCTGCATTCAAGCACACCTGATTTATATAAGATATATTTTCTTTACTTGTGAGACCGGATCAAGACTATTGTGCTCCAATTGCTTATTTCAAACAAGCATTTTCACTTGGGTACTTTTGGCTGCCTTTGAAGGCTCCTGGAGTTGCAATATTGATTTTATCCCACTTAAAAAAAACAAGCAGAAGCTGAAGTTTGCGCAAGTTTTGTTTCCTAATCATAAACTCCTACAGAACCCCTCCTGGCTGATCATCGTTCTTAAAGCGACAAATACATTCACGTTCCCTGAAAAATGTGATGTCTTCAACAGTGAAATGAAATGTCTTTTTAGGGAAGAGACGGACAGTAGAGGGGAAGCATGCACTGCGTAATGGTAGACGGCTTGTCAGGATTAGAGCAACAGAGGCTGTAAAATCTATTCCTGATGAGGTGACTAGCCTCTCTCTCGGCTCCAGAGGTTTACAGATTTGCCCACCTCCCCGTAACTCTGCCGTGCTTGGGTGCTGCTCTTTTGGACCCTTTGAAGTAGAACTTCACTTTAAATGCATGCCCCAGTGCTATCTTACAAGACCCAACTTATGTTTCAGCTAAATTGGCTGATTTCATTAGAATCAGGTGAAGGGGCCTTTGAATTCCAGGCAAGAGTGGCTTTCAACAGGTCGACTGCTCAAATAGGGGTGCTTGTCAGAGCTGGTGTAGCAGGTGCGAAAGGTTTAACGGTTTCCAGTGCAGATGCCAGACTCACAGTGCCGTCTAATCCCTGAGGTATTTAATGAACTTTTCTCTTACCAAAGTTGGAGTAAGACTGCGTGACCAAGTTCTCCCACTTCTTTTGCTGCCTTTCAAGCATTCAAAAACTAGCAAGTGCTGAAATTCTGCCACACAATGGCATTTTTGGTTTCACAAGAGGTTTGTTTGCTGTGTTTGTACAGATATTGATGTCTTATTAAGATCTTCTATCATACTGTTATGTCTGGGGGCCCTCAAAGGTCTAGGACCTGGGAAGCTTTGGAAATATTGTGTTTTTTGTTGTTTGTTTGATTGCGCACAAGCGTAAATCCATTTCAGAATCCAACAGGATCCTCCATTTCCTATTGTTTTACTCAGGGCTCTTCTGAAACATGAACACTCTTTCTGCATGTGCCAAAGAGAGTTTCACAAGCTAGGTTCCCTGTCTGAACAATTGGACTGGCTGATAATAAGCTTTCTTGCTCGGAACTACCTTTCACGCTGTAATTCCAAAAGTCATTCTGAAACATTAGGATGGAAAGAAAAAATGTCCCGAGGCTATTTCTGTTGCTCCAGACGTGGTGAAACAAAATGAACTCCAAGTTCAGGTTGAGGCTCAGTTTAGCCCGAGGTTCTTGCTGAGGAAAGTGTGGAGGTTCAGCCTGAATTCCCCCCATCTACCCATCCCAGAGAAAATGAAGTGACAGGGCAATTTGCATTACTGCCCTGACCCCAGGACTAGCACAATCACACGCTCATAGTAATGAATTTAAAAACATTGGATCTCTTTTTCTTCCTCCTTATTACCCTACATGTGTAATCTGCATCAGGGATATTAATTTGTGGATTTAGATTTGAGTAAGGGGTAGTATTTAATAAAAAACAAACACTTCCTGTTTGCCTCTTTTAGTCATGTGTCACTTTGCATTTCAATCCTTTGCTTTGTTGCCTCGGGACCAGGTGTTTGGATGAACCCTTGTTTAAAATCAAGATGACCTTTGACTCCCCTAGGGTTTAAACACCAAGCATGAAATGCCCGAGAGGTCTCTTTTGTGCATAGAACTCTTCGCATTACCAATCATAGCTGCAAACAAATATGGAGCTTAAGAATGTTTAAGCCCTTGTAGAGGGACCTAAAAGAAATGACTTTAAGAGGAATGTGTCAGTGGCTCCTGAGCCGTCCGTCCGTCGATCAATAGACTTTCCAAGCATGGGACATTTAGCCTCTGAGGCCGAAGGGGGAAATGGAAGTCCTCAAATAAGTCCGAGAAGAGGCACCGGTCCATCATAGCGTGTCACAGCAATGAAATGAGTTGTCTCTGGCCAGATCGATGGTTGACAGAGAGCTGGCGGAAGGGGGGAAAGTAACAGTCAAACCCAGTTATTACCTTCCACTTCTGTCAGAAAGCATGCCTTGATGCATTACACGTGTTCTCTCCCGCGCGTCGTCAAAGGGAACACAAACAGAGTCAGCAGGGTGAATAATGCCGTTTTGAATTTGTCTCTGTTAGTCGCTCATATGGCTACAGTATATTTCTTCCGTGACTACCATGGACAGAAAGGTGATTGAAGCCCCCCACTCACGTCTTAGATACAGACTTGAAAAATACTGTAAGCACGAGCTAAAAAAACACAGCTGTGATACTGGAGGTAAATAATTAAATGTCAGTACATACATATTGAATTATGATACTCAAATGAAACAATATTCCAGATCATTTGTTGAGAGAACAAATCAAAACAGCAATTTGAAGACAATTGATCATGACATGCACATTTTCAAGGCTGATTTTCCAAATGTCTCTCACATGTAACGTCTACACCTATCAGTGCAGACGACAGTGCCCTCAATGGCACACTGCATGAGAAGGTGTACATCTGCTGCTGGCAATCATAAATCAAGCAGTGTCAGGTCACACAGACTTAACCTTGATGGACTGGGATTCAACAACCCCCTTCGAATAGTCTGATCGCGGTATTGGCATCTATCATCGCCCCTGTCTTTTCCTCTTCCTTTCCAGAAAATATTTATGAGAAGCCTGACAAAATGTTTCGAAAGGTACTGAATCAACTGTCCTGTTATCCTAATACGATCCACAAATCCACAAATAGCAACAAAGATTGTTTACTTTCTCTGCAAGCGGCGAGCAGAAAGGTCAGGCATGGCATCAGTGCTACCCCGGTTTTTGTTCTTTGGCCTGTCTTACAGTGTTAACCACAGGGGCTGCACACATACTGACAGGTGCCAATCGGGGGTGTCACAAACGGCACTCTGTCTGGCTGTCCAAGGTTACACTTCACGGATGCAAAACAAGGACAATAAATGAATGTGGTAGCTTACGGCAGACATGTTAACAGGACTCGTTTTGAATTCCTTGTCTGGATTTTTGTCTTGAAAATCCTGGGCAGCGCTCACATCTCTGTTCCATATGTTGTTTTTGCTAGATCATTAAAAAAATTGCTTATCTTTTGCATGTGCAATCTAATAACATGGCTCCTCTGCTCTTAATTGTTCATGCACAATTGTATTAAAAAAAGTATATAATTGAGACTTGCAACCAATGTCTCAAGATCCATTCCCTGAAAATCCATTGTTAATCTTCTTGATTGATTAATCTAAAGTTGTCTTTTATTGGCAGCGGAGGTAGATGCACGACCTGTGAACATTATGAAATCTCCAACCCTATAAAGCATCCCTCTCTCCATCTCTCCCTCTCCTCCTCTCTCCCTCTCCTCCTCTCTCCCTCTCCCTCTCTCTGCCTCTCTCCCTCTATCTCTCTCTCTCACCCTTCTCTCTCGTCGCCATGCAGCCGTCTGCAGATTTTCTCTCAGCGTGAGACTCGTATCTCCATGCTGTCAGAAAAATGAGTGCTTAACCTAATGGAACTTACAGAGGACTTTCCCTGCAAAATATCCCAAATGATGGACTTGGCACGTTGGCCGGCGTTCGTTTGTGCCTGCATTAATCCTTTCCTGTTTACAAGGAGGGGGGGCCGGCTGTCGATAACAGGTGTCTGGGAGCCCTGAGTCCCCCTGGCACGGGCACTGGGCGCGCTGCGTCCCTGCTGTAGGATGCCCTACATGTGTGGCTCCATGACAGACTCCTCTCATGCAGGGCTTGGGCACTGCCAACACGTCTTCTCTCTCTCTCTCTCTTTCTCTCTCTCTCTCTCTCTCTCTCTCTCTCTCTCTCTCTCTCTCTCTCTCTCTCTCTCTCTCTCTCTCTCTCTCTCAAAGCTTTGTGTGGCGAGGGAGTCTGTGCTAGTGCAGGAGCTGGTCACAACAATTCCCTCTGCTGGGTTCTTTGTGTGTGGTCATGTTTGGAAGCTTTGCATTGTAATCCGACTCTGGAATGAATTATTACTCTGAAATCTTAGACATAGCCTGTTATATGGACCCTGCACCTGTGACATACAGTATTTACAGTAGTAGATGTTTAAGGTCCATGCTATCAAGGCCTTGACTGGGAACAGATTCACAAATAAATACAATGTAAGACATTTAGTCTGAATACGACTTAGCGGTTGCATTAAAGAATAGCTCAGCAGAACATCTTGTGGAGTCCAACCCACCAACCTGTCTCTCCTCCATTCACCTCCCCCCCCCCCCCCGACTCAGTGTTAGCACATTCCCTTCAGAGGCTGCTCCTCCTCCTACACACAGGAGATCAATTTGTCTTGGAGACAGGAATCCATATTTTTCTCATTGCAGGTATTGCATCCTACTCATCCCTCTCCCCCAAACCACCACCAGCACCACCACCACCCTACAGTGTCCAACCCCCGCACCCACCCACCCCTCCCGCTCAGACCCCCCACCCATGCGAAGCTGATTCAGCTTTTACCCTGCACTGCCCTGACCTCTGAGGTCTCCCCCACTGCACTAACTGTCCTCCTGTTCACGTCAATTTGTTGTGCCTAACCACTGCCTGCCAGGGGTCCCAGCGGCCATTTCTAAAGGTGTTTCATCACACTACAGTAAATGTGAAAAAACGGATGCACTCAGAATGGCTCTAAAAACCTGCTTGATATCAACAGGGGAGTGAACGGGGGGGGGGGGGGGCATTTATAACACATTTTTCTCTTACCGTTGTCTACCTTTCGCCCGAGGAAGACCGCGGGCCTCCCTCGTGACCCGATGCGATCAATACTACACAGGAGTTAAATTAGACCTCAAGTCAAGCAGCCGACCTAAACTCCCTTGAAATTTTACTTTTTCCACTAAGTTAACCAATAACTGGATGAAATGAGAAGGAAAAGAGCAGCTGTCTTGCCTGTTTCTTATCTCTTTTCCACGAATGCTCTCGGAGCAAACAGAGACGAATGTCCTGTATTCTGTTCAAATCACTTGGGCATAAATAAAATGCATAATTAACAGGCACGCTGAAAGAATGAAGCCCACATGTGGACACGCGCGCGTGGGAACACACACACGCCTAAACATCTGACAGAGTTTCTATCCTGAAGTGGAAATCATTCATCTGTCCCCCCCAAAAAGTGCAGAACCTTTTCCTGAAAGGAACGGTTAAGACAAGAAGTTGGAGGAAAAGAGAACGCGACAGATCTGTTTCTGTACTCAGTGATTAATGTGGTTGACATGTAACACAACACAAAACAATCCCCTTGCCAGGCAATGCTTCTACATGGCACGAACAGGCAGGTGAACGGCAGCAGAATTGGCACCCTGCCCAATTCCACCTCCCTCCTATCGTCTTCTCAGACCTCCACAGGCACGATCCCCACACCTGCTGCCGTGCTTTTCCCTAGAAAGCAGTGAGCAGGTAGTGCCACCACCCCCCCCCCCCCCCTGCCAGATCCCTGCCTCCCTCCTCCAATTGAATTTGGGTCAGGAAATGCGCACTCTCTCGGATCAATAGGCCGCACTCAACACAGCTGACACCCTACACCTGACACCCATCCAACCTGGCTGGGGACCAATTACACCTACCTGAGGGAATTCCCTCGGTCCTCTTATCTAAAGTGATATCTCCTAGGATTACAGGTACTTAGGCCTCATTATGTCTGCTCTATTACCTGCCAATCGGCCTGCCCTAATGTTTACACAACAGACAGTCTACCTTTCCCTCTCTCTTCAGCGGGCTCTTTGTGGTGGCTCTCAGGCAGAGGTAAGCTGATAGGTCTGACTCGTGCCGCTGCTTGTCAGATTACCACCAAGGGCACGGCGAGCATAATTACCTCTGACAGACGTACCTGTGTAGGTCTCCGCTCGCTCTGCTCTTCGCTCCCGCTCTCCTGGTCTCTGTTTACTTCCTCTGTGGAAATCTCAGCATGATCTAGGAGGTTTAATTGGAAGATAAGGGTGTTTAAGAACAGGGGAGTTGATCCTGGGGCAGACGTCTCTTCTCTCTCCGCTCTAGACTGGAGCAGTTTACCTGCTTTCTGGAGGTGTTCTCTGTGTGCATGGAAATACAGGAATCCAATACTGGACACTGTGTTTTTGTTACTGTGTTGAATGGACATATAAAGTAATGCAATTTTAACAGAATTTTTGTTTTTGGACAAACGCGCATCAGTGCTTAATAATGGTTTTGAGTCATGTTTTTGTCATGGGCTAGGGTAGACACAGATTATGAAATTGACTCCAAATCAATGCTTGGATGAACATAGAAACCAATAACAGTGAGTTCACATGTCTGTCTCCCAGGTGCAGTGGCTGGTGTCCCCAAGGCTATTTTTCAGAAAACGGCAACCTGTTATGAATAACAATCCCCCAACCACAGACACCTGGGCCAGCTCCCAAAATAGAAAGAAGAGCGTTGGTAACAATGATGAGTGAGTGCGCCAGGAGACCACACGACTGTGGCCCACCTGATTTCCATACTCTGCTCTACCTTCCTCCCCTCTGCCCCCCCCCCCCCCCTCCTCTCCCCCTCACCCTATCAACAGCAAGGCACCTGCTTCCTGCCTGTGCTCGCTCAGACCTGGCCCCTCTCCGGCTGCACCTGTAGGTGCTTACATGACGCTCGTCAATGCAGCTCCCCCCCCCGTCCCCTCTGGTCTCCCCGCTCAGCATTAAGCTCTTAACAAGGCCGCTTTGTTGTTGTTGATGTTGTGACAGCGGTGGCTGCTCCTCCTGTGTGCCGGCTGGCCGGCGCCTGCCGCGGTGAAACAGGAGAGGCGGAGCGTTGACCGGAGTCAAGGATGGAAGGGCAGGTGATTAATGCCAATGCAACGTTTCCCTGTTTACGGGAAAAGTGTTATTGATTTGATTTAGGAGGGGGAAAGGTTACTCTTTCCAGCCAGTGGTTTGAGGTCAGCCCTGTGTGATGGGGGGAGTAATGGGCCCCCACTGTGGGAGGTGGGAAACTGGTCAACCAGGAAATGGAGACATTCTCTGGCTGGTCGCTGAGTGGCGTTTGCCTAATACCAATGTGAAGTGGACTTTCACTACCAATCGAATGTGACATAGCCCACCTCTCATGGCTCCATTACACCATCTTAGTTGCCAAAAATGCCAGACAAAACAAAATGTTGATGAACCCCTGGTCTCCGGTCACTGATTTGATGCCACATAAAAAAGGGGACATTTAAATGTTTTATTTTATAATTTCAAACTGAAGCAATTGATACTTGCTTTACGGGGCTATTAGTGTAACAAGGCAATTCATATCTGTGTTTCAATTCCTACAAACAAGCTGACAGTTATAGTGCTTTGAAGAGGATGTGTCTGAATGTTTCAGTACCTTAATATAAAATAAAACAAAATAATCAGTGGGGTATTTTATCACATCTTTACATTACTTACTGAAATCCATCATAAAGCGGTATGCTCGAGAAATTAATTAAATAAATACAAACATTGAAATTGCTCCTCAACTGGGGAAATGCTCATTTTTACATCAGGTATGACAAGATCACACTCTCTGAGCAGGGTTGAGTCTTTTCTTATTCTGTCATTTCAGGAAAAGGTGCCGTCGCCATATGACAGTAATTAACAGCTGACAAAAATATCCCTGCTTTAACTTGAGGTGGGAAATCACAAAGCCAAGCTATTTTCTCATTAATTTACCGTTTGCTGTCTTTAAGCAGGGAAGACGCTAGACTGGAGGTATAAACTTAATAAGGCACCGTACTGTTTTGAGGAAACTGTACACTATACTAACTGACAAATAAATCAGTGAGTTACTTTCATGTGGATCGTTTTCACCTTTTTCAGCCTGTGAAACGATGGGCTATTAGTTCAAGCCTCTGAACCTGAATTTCAATGATCTTGCCTTGACCCCAAACCATCATATCACCATTGGTTTGAGTGGTCACACAGATATTTGTGATGCTCAAACTTGAGACAACACACTACTCATTAGCTTGGACAAAATGTGCATATGGCAGGGGTACTTATCTGCTTAAACTAAGCCGTTATAATGCAAGCTCACCCATATTTGGTTAAGCAAGGTAATTGTAACTTGTCTAACTAAATGCCATTATTGTTCTTCCCTTTGGGACTTATTTGGTTTTCACAATGTATGCATCATGTTTGGCTACCCGCAATGTTTGGGGCTATCTCGTTGTTATGATAAGTGACCTATGCACTTTTGTAAAACTCTCTTGTGGAAGTCGCTGTGGATAAAAGTGTCTGCTAAATGCATAAATGTAATGTAAATGTAAATGTAATTGTAAGTCTATCTCACTGCAGAGTACAAACAGTAGATGTGTCCATATTAACTGAGACAATGTACTATACTGTAACTCTCCTCTCTCGCAGCCAAACAAAGGCTCATCACAGACCTCCTGGATGCCTGGGGGGGGGGGGGGGGGTAATATGAGGATTTGTCATTTATGTGTTTGTTCTTTAATAAAACCAGACTCAGCAGAAGGCCTCTAGTATGGATGCGAGTCCCCTTTGTCAGATCCTTGATTTACTCGATGCTCTGATCTGTGTTCCACTAATCGAGGGAATAGGTGCCATTACGCCTGCATATTTAAAACCACCTAAATGTGTGTAGCAGGTGGTGCACAATGCTTCTTGTTGTTATTAGTTCACACAGTCAAGATGGCACATTTCATAATTCTTTCAAATGGCACATAACAGAGATGCCTCCCAGGACTGCCAAGAACAGTTTTGCGCCGAGCCAGAGCAGAGCAGAAGGCTTTGCTCCATGCACACCTTTTCTCAAAACTCTCTGAAGGCTCAACTGGGGAGCTGTTATCTAACTGGTTGTAAATCAACTTTAAACCTCCTGTTTTGTCATTGCTCATGAATAGGAATGTAACCCGATATTAGTTACATGACAATGAAACATTATTATTGCACAGATAATTTACTCTCTCGTAATTGTCCTCCACATTCTTTTTTCTTTTTCATACAATTATGAAATGAGAAGAATTGTTTTCTGCTGCTATGCAAATTCTGTGTCACATTTACTGCTGATTATATGTGATTAGGAAAAAGGTTGAGTACAATATCAGGATATATTCCAATAAAAAAAAAAAGATTCTGTGCTGTATAGCCCTGCTGGTGCTCTGCAGCAGTGTGTCTTGTCCACAGTTCAAACACACACGTCGGGAGGCAATTCTAGAAATCTTCAGCTCTGTTTGTAATGAAATCTAACACTTGGAAGGAAGAACTGGACAGGCCACCTGTGCTTCCAATTGTCCTCTCCCAGAGAAATGAGGAAAGGGAGAACTGAGAGGGAGACGGAACGACGGCTACTTAGTAATGAGCCTTGACACTGCCAGTCACAGTCAGGGGCCGAGATCAGGATCTGAATACAACTCATATTCAGTCACACTGTGGCATAAACACACACGCACGCACACACACACACATGCCCAGACAGACACATGCGCACACGCGCACACAGTCACACACAAACTGGGAAAAAAGCTAAGGGCCATGTTGGAGAAAAGAACCAGCAACATCTGCAGTCTCCGTTGTTGATAGCGCGTTTGCCAGCTTGGAGACAGATCACAGAGGGAGAAGGATGCTGGAGTCCGGGCTCTACCTCTTGGCCACCCTCTCTCAGATCCTTACTTCCAAGCCTCCTAGCTACCACCTGTTAGTTAATTTGCAGCGACTAAAAGGACACCCTAATTCTCTGAAGTCAGCTCTCCCTCTCAGAGTCCCTCTGTCTGTGTCCGTGCTCCGGAGATCAGCAGGCACACAGCTCCTTTTCGGGGGGTGGTGGGGGGGGGGGGAGGGTCGCTTTGATGTGAGAAATCTCAAGTCACAAACCCTTGTCCATTTACCATCATAGAGGCTCCCATGACACAAGACTTGGCATCGGACAACATGGGTAATGAATGCCGATACACTAATTAGACCACAATGCACCTAAAGATGCAACCCCCAACTTTCCGACAAGTTAACCGTCTCCTCATTTGGAAAACTCCATAGGCAATGCCTCTACAAAGATGATTCTCTCCGGCAAACAAGGAATGTTTTTTAAACCTTCTAAGTTGTTTAAGTTTCTGTTCACATCGTGAGGCTGAATCCAACTTCTTTCACCTGTGCAAGACAAAACATAACCAAAGTGATTTTATCTTTTGACTTGCAACTGTGCTGCAGTACAAAAAGTTGTCTTGGTCAGCTATGAAAGTTAAACTTGATCCATGTGGATTTCCAGCGGTGAAGAACATGTTGTTTTGTACGTGTCAACATTGATTTTTCCCTTTTCCTTTAATAGGAAAGTGAATTCTTCAAAGTCCCCTGTAGCCCTAAGCAAGCTTGAAATTCCTGTATTTCAAAGTTTTTACTTTCTTTATTGTAACAGTACACTGTCTCTCTGGGTAAAGACAAGACAAAGCTAACATCTGAAGGAATACTCTTTCCAAAGGTAAAACCAGAAAACTTCATGTAGGTACGTAAAGTTCTGATGGTGTGTTCGACATGAAATCAATATCCCCCCTAAGCTGGAAAGCATATCTGTGTCTATCCAAAAGAATAGGTACACCCATCCCCACTGTAGATCAAACTACTGAGGTATAAAAAAATAAAATACTGTTCTCCATTTCACCAGTAGCGACTCAAATACCGTTCAGCACAAGGAAAGGATACTTTTTCTTGAAGCTTGACAGAGAACTCTCTCTGCAATTTTCTTTCTTTATTTTTTTATCCGGAAGAACACACAGATGTCTCCCCAGTCATGTAGTGAACTCGGTTGTTACATCCAGCCCTGCCGTGCATCCTGCCTGTTCAATTACACATTGCTGTGTTTTGCTCTCTCCTTCTCCCCCCTGCCTTTCCTGAGTACAGGGAGGTGTTAAAAGGAATCATAAGGGGCTCGGTGCCCCATTATGCAGGTCTGTTCCTGTGCAGTCTGCTGCTGCCTCCTCTTCACACCTCATATTGCGTTTTTGCCCGCTGAGGCTTACACAGAAGACTTGACTATGTGTGGCCCTGGCTCAACTTGTGGCAGTTGTAAGGTTAAAAAGACCTAACTTGTGCCTCCCCTGTTCCCCTCGGGGCTCCTAGATGCTACGGCTCTGGAGGAAACATCCGCTCTGGCTCCCTGGCTCCATGGAGCCAGGGCCTCTGTCCATTATGGTGGGCCACAGACTTGCTCTATGCACTTTGCGACATGTCTATTTACATTATGAACGCTGTTTCCAGTGAGTTTTTAGTGTACGAATGGGATGTTATCTCCGCTGGTTGCCTAGATGCAGGGTGCCTATCATGTGTGCATAGTGGAGTGACTGTATTCTCCTGTATGGATGTGGAGAAGGACATGTACTGTAGGCTAGATACTTCACTACATGTGTACAGGAATCTGTTTCTTTTTTGTTTATTGTTAAATATCAAAGGTTCCCATGGATAAGTTGCAAGTTGTTTGTCTGCTTTTGTGTATCTTTTGTTATTCATTCACGTTATTCATTCAAGTTGCTAAGAGCGTCTGCTAAAATGACTAAAACATGACTAAAAATGTTACTCTTCCAAAGGTTTTATTATTTTATTGATGGTTTACTTAGTTTTTTGAAGATCATATTGTTAAATCATTGTTGTTAGTATATCAAAAATATACTAAAATAGACTTCACTACATTTGAAATCAGTGGAGTTGATTTTGGTGTTAGCTTCTTCTACTCACAAGTAGAGGTAAATCTATTCGACACTACTGTTTGAACTTGCCATATACTGTTATACTTTCAAGTATTGCATACAGCACTATCATTACCATCACAGAATACAATGACTGTACATCGACAATTCAGAACTAAGAATTACAGTATATCCAAAGCTCCATCCCTGAGATTGTTTTCCCAAGCTACATGAGAGGAAATGAAAGTTGACATTGACCACACAGCCCACATCCAAACCCGGTTGTATAACTCAATAGGAATATGTCTGTGTCCTGTGACCCCCATGAATAATACATAGCGCCCTAGTACCTGTGTGTATGTGTACATGTGGGATCATAGATGCGAACTTGCACATGAAAAACGCAGCCGGCGCACTCAGAAAAACAGCCAGCGCCGAGCCGCCACGGCCTCTGAGGCCTGACCCGGCGAGCAGGGTCCTCGCTGTACCTTAGAGGCAAGGTTGGGGGTTGAAGTGAACACTGTTGGCAATAAGGTGAGCAGCTGTACAGCGCAGTGGATGAAAGAGGAGCATCAGGAGGGCTTTTCTATGTGTATGCATCTCCGAATGGATCTCTGTGTGTGTGTGTGTGTGTGTGTGTCGAGCTTGCATGTGTGTCTGTGTGTGCGAATCGCATCTGTGTGTGGGTCTGCATGTCTGTTCAAAGGGTAGGAAATGGTGTGCCTGCAGCCATTCCATCCTTGTCTACCCAAGCAACCTGAATTCCTTTAGAAAGGAACTGGAGTGCATGTAAGTGAGATAATCAAGTAAATCAACTGTTCTGTGGAATTTGTCGCTGTCTGACACATAAATATTAATCACGTTAGGATCAGCGAGAAAGCTGATGTGTATATATATGTACAATAAGTGGTAGAACTGACTTGGGAGGTTGGTGCGTATTTGCATTCTTGTAGAGAAGAGAGGCCATTTGTGATTCGAATGCACAGATGGGTCAGTGTGGTAGGTGTGAAGTGCAGAGAGGAAAAGGTGAGGCCAAGACCGAGGGCCATGTGTTGGTGTGCGTATCGTCACGCTCATTAATATGCACCATTCTCTTTTCTCTCCAAGGCAATCGTTCGCCTCTCCAAAGACAACGAGAAAACATTTATGGCAAATGGTCAGAGGACGAAAGAGAGAGAGAGAGTTAGAGGCAAAGTAAGGGTTAAAGAGGAAGAGAGAGTGAGAGAGAGAGAGAGAGAGAGAGAGAGAGAGAGAGAGAGAGAGAGAGAGAGAGAGAGAGAGAGAGAGAGACGCACACTCACAAACAAGCAGGCAGAGACGAGCTCCTTGCTCTAAAGTTCTTCCTGAGCTCGCCAGCCCGTGGTGACCTGTGCAACACCTTTACCAGGCCAGATGGTGGAGACGGAGCCGGCATGAGCGGCAGAAATCTGCCAGAACAATCTGCTGCTAGCAGGTGTCAGCTAATTGTCTCCGAGCTCAGGCAGCGATGAGCATGCCAACGCTACCTGAGTGGAAACAAATATCTTCATTTACCCCTGCCTCGTCAAGGGAACACGCTTCCAAGCGCTGCAACATAATAAGCAACCAGAACAGGGATGAACCAACCAGAGAGAGAGGCACAAGTGTCCCTTTGTCAATTAAAGAAAGACTGCAGTGTTCCCATTCTGTGATAGCTCACCACAGCTGTCAGTAGAAAAGACACAAATGACAATAAATATAGTGGGAGTTGAGGGAGTTGTAAGCAAAAGAAGAATGGATGTTTTAGTAGGACGGACGAGGTGTGAGGCAGAAAAAAAGGTATTATGTAGTAGGTGCTCCAAATGACTGGGAAATTATGACTTCATTGAATTCCCTTATAGAAAAGGAAGATTTAAAGGCACACGGAAATAAAACATGGTGGAAGTGAAGGATTACAAACCTCGGTGCTCCCAGAGTATTGTGTGTACAGTATCTGTTAGTCCTCCTTTTACAACCTTAAAAACGTTCAGGGACATCAACTGCAGGGGGCAGTGTCAAATGTTCACATTTCAGACTCCCCCCCCCCCCCCCCCCCTCCCATTTCCTGCCCCAAAAAAAGAAAGAAAAAGAAAGAGCTGAACTGGAATGGAGCGACTGCAAGGGATGACTTTTTCCCCATTACGCACATAAAACTGAGCCGTTCACACATGGGTAGGGACCAGAATTTCACATGCACTCTGCGATTTATTCTGGCAGAGGCTTGCTGCTTCACGGACTCTGACGCTCCCATTGTGCATTCGACAAAAAAAAGAAGAAGAAGAAAAAGAAAAAAAAGACAGAGGGACAAAGATGAGATGTTTGTCTGACAACAGCGTGTGGTTCCTTCATGCGAGGGCCTCTCTTTCAAATGAGGGCATCAGACCATAGAGTTGGGGGAAAGAAATGCCTTTATCTCTCAGGGCTATTTCAACCCATTTGTTTTACCCTTGCATGGGATTTGGCTGTTGTTTCCGATGGTGTCGAGCGATCGCTCTCCTGCCACGTTTGCGTGGCCGTTTCTTGCTTGTCCGCCCCATGGCGGGAAGGGTCTAATCCATTTTAAAATCTCAATAAGGAACTAGCTATTTAAAAGCATCCCTGGACTCTGATTGATCCCTACCCTTGCTCTCTTCCCATGTTCCACTCCATTAAGGCACGCCACTGTGTGCTACATATGTAGCTGTAGGATGATGTTTGTATAACTGCGCGCCTCTCTTCGCCCGCAGTGCCAGACTGCGAGGAACCAAATCAGGTTAGTGCGTGCTGCTTCTCAAAAAGCCCCTGTAGAGATCTGACTCTGTTCCCTATCTGTATTTCAAGGCGGTAAATATCAATATTTCAAGGCGGTGATCCCCTCTCCCTTTCTCCGGACGGTTCTCCCTCTTCTGCCTTCTACGTTCTCCATTCCTCTTCTGTCAAGTTTCACCATTAGCCCTGATGAGAAGCCATTAGTTAACCCAACACCTACTGGCTTCTGTCTCCCTCCGACCAGCTGGAGGAGGATGATTCTCGGCGTGCGCAGACCGGGCCTCGATGCTGGCCACAGGCAGGGCCTCGATGCTGGCCACAGGCAGGGCCTCGATGCTGGACACAGGCAGGGCCTCGTTGCTGAGTGCCTAAGTGCAACAGACTCATGTCCGTGCTAACTACACTAACAGCAATGAGGACCAGTTGTATGCCAACTGACCTTGTTGCATCAAATACAACTGATAATAATCATTACAGTATTAATACTAATATCAATAAGGATAATTACATTTGCAAAAATAGTTACATTAACAATAAAAAGTGACCATCAACATCATCCTACTAATAATCCTCACCATAGTTGAATGTATTATTATTATTAAAATTAGAAGTAGGAGTAGTTGCTAGCATTATTATTAGTGGTAGTAGGATTATTATGAATAATAATAACAACAACAACAATATTAGGAATAAACTCTGTACAGTCTTTTTTTTTTGGTTCTTATTGAGGTCTTTGAAAAGAGAGTAGGTCACCCCTAAAGTGGTCAGAAAAAGACTGCAAATACAGTAATTACTAGCTTCTCCCCTGTGCCCAGCAGAGAGCTAGTCCCCCGTGGTGTGTTAAGTACTGGGGGATGCCCCCACATTGTTTGTGCCACACTGGGTCCTGACTGCTTACAGCAGCTCTCCTCACAGACGCTCATGTCAATCACTCTCTCACAACAGGCCCAGAGCACATCACAGCCATGCCAGTCAATCAAAGAGCAAGAGGATGCCAGGATAGGTCTTAGGTCCCCAATGGTTAGCTAATTGGTGAGCAGAGCATCATAAGGTGTATTGTCTTGCTACTCTGACAAATGAGACTGTTTCAACATTACCATCTGACCCCCTCTGTTTGACTCATTTAAATGGTTCTTTGCAAAACACTCTACATCATATCTCCAATGATTTAATTCTGTTTAGATTTGTTTTGTTGCTATGCTTGATCAACAGAAATAACTTAAAATGACTCCAGTGATAATGTTTAATCTTTTATCTCTATTGAAATATACCAGCGATGGTTCAGCTTGCTCTCAGTATATGTGAGTCATTTTATGAACCCATTGTAAAATGGAGTGTTGATCCAGTTATTTTACACAGTTTTTTATATGACAAGGTTTATTGTGCATTATGTTGCAGTTCATTTCTCTGCTCCACAATGGGTAGCCATGTGTAATTATAGCTTGTCCGAGCAGCAAAATGGAGCAATAGGTGAGTGAAAATCCACAGGCACACTTGATTTATGAAGCCCTGCACTGTATCAAAGTCCTAATCTTCCGCTTACCTTACCTCGGGGGCAAACTTACCGGAGAACATGCTTATGATTAGTACTGGGGCTGAGCTGCCCTTGGCCCAGTCGGCTGGACTCACAGTGCAGTGGTCGGAGCTTGCAGGGCTGGAATCGGGCCAATAGGCGAAGATCTCTCATCCCCAAGGTCTGTGAGGCAAAGAAATACTCAGAATATCTCTATATTTTACCCTGACAGTGTGTCTGAATACAACATGATGAAACTGATATTTTTCCTGTTTGCTGCAACCAATGAAATAATTCAGCAAAATCTCCTTCAAATCCACCCAGGAGAGAAGAAGCATTTCTATCAGTCACATTTGTACTATTTGACATATAGGGAAGATTTACATCACGCACTGTATAGAAACATACTGTAGAATAAATCTTTTTTTTTTTTTCCTGTAATTGAACTATGATGATTACACCATAAGCTCCACGGCCACACAGCTGTCTGTGCCAATCCGCTCTGCTGGAGACGAATTTGTGTGTTTAACTGTTTATCCTCATATTACCTACCCACATTAAAGCAAGTGAAGTGCATCATTCCAATATGGCGTCATCTGCTCCCTGCTTCGCACAGGTGCTGCAGTGAGCACGACTGACAAGATCTGCTGACATTAGGGTCAAGACCAGAAGTAAGTAGACCCATTACTCATTTGGACTAGATTAAATGAGAAACATAAATTACCAAGAGGAAGGAACCTGTGGTTGAGTAGTGTCTCACCGAAATCCAAATACCTCAAGAATATGCCGTATCCACCCTGAGATTATGGTCAATGTATGTTATGGAAAGCCTGTCATGATGTGAATGTCACTCATGTAGTCGTACAAGGGTTTACAATCCACAATTTTCATGTACACACACAGAGTTGGAGAGAGGAAGTGGAGGACAGACATAAAGAGTGAGAGAGAGCGAGAGAGAGAGAGAGAGAGAGAGAGAGAGAGAGAGAGAGCGCGCGAGAGAGAGAGAGAGAGAGAGAGAGAGAGAGAGAGAGAGAGAGAGAGAGAGAGAGAGAGAGAGAAAGAGAGAGAGGGAGTGTGGCTGTGTTCAGCAGTGGCTGCTGTGTATTTTGGACTGTCTTATGTGTTTAGACAGGAAACAATGTTGGTATTCTGCTGTGCAGACAGACTCAGACAGACTGGCCTTCCTGCGGTATCCCTGAGTCTCTCCTCACTGTACAGTGTGTGCTATCGCCATGTACAGTATGTGTACATAAATCACGATGAAAAGTCTCATGAAAGACGATGTTACATAGTAAGCCAGACACTCTAATTAACAAGGCCAAAGCTGTTACTCTCATCAGGGGAATTGCCAGAAAGGGCAACATGGCCGAGACAGCATCGCTGGCTTATTAAATTTCTTGAGAATGCAATGAAGTATTGTATGCAAAAGTGGTTAGTTGTTAAATGAACCAGACAGACTGTGTGACTGTGAGTATGGCATTTCCGTTTTATCCTGACAACACCCAACTTTTTTTTGCAGATTATAAAACACATTACATTTTTATCATGCTTGTCACTGTAATCATCACATTTGATGTGACATTTTCTGATTCGGATTACACTCCACGTTTGCGTGTCAGGATTGTTGACAGAAAAGTGAATACTTTTCAGTACCGTAGATATTGTGTGCTACAAATTTGTTGGAGAAAGTCTAACGTTAACTTATGCACAGGTACTGATGCACAGATATTGTCTCAGAATAGTATTTTATTTATGATTAAATGTTGTACATCAGAGAATAAATGAAGATGAAGAGAATTTCCCCAACAAATGAAAAATCTAAATGAGAAACTAAATACTTTCAGATAGAGATGATACCTTCCTATAGTGATCTCACACATTTACAGTGCATACAGTAACCCTGTTATTGAGATGCAGTCACAAAAGCACATTTAATATGGTAATGTCCTGGGTATGATTCATTCATATGGTGTCTCATTTGAGTATGAAATTAGCAGGGCTAATGAGTTTCAATGTGGACACCCCCCTCCTTACTTTGCCTCTGGCCTAATGCCTGAGTCTGCAATTGCACTTTTCAGCTACCGTTGCAGCGGAAGCATTTGTACATTTTCTGGTCACTACACATTCAGAAGCAATTGTAAATGATCATCACTTAACAACCAACCAGCAGCATGACCCTGCTGAATTTTCAGTTGCTAATTAGAAATGCGGTATCAGCATTCTGTTTCGGAAATGAAGATTAAAATGTATGGCTGTCAATCGTTGCCCTTTGTGCACGCCGGTTATCAAGCCACTTGTGGGTCTGGGACCTTAACAGGGCATCAGTGGACATCAAACAAAGGTCTTCGAGTGACCTTTGATCACTGAGGCTATATTTGGTCATAAGATTTTTTATTTGTATTTCAATATGCAGTTAATTACCTCTGTTTATAGGCTTTTGCTGGGATTTTGAAATAAAGCAACAGTGCTTACTGATCAAATTACTATAGCACTGGTTGTGAATATTAGGGCTCACAAAATGCATTAATTGGATCTATTTCGAGCTTAAACTGTTAATACATTATCACAGCTGAAAGAAGAAGAACAAATACTAATGGGGAATGTCAATTTAGAAAGCTGTCAAAGGTAGTGAAGGCATTATGCGTCGATTCTCTGTGCAGGTGATAATATGCCAGTATGACCTTTTGATTGCAAATATACAGTTGTTATTTTGTGATTTTCATCTTCAATAGAAGGTTCTGTAGTGGTTTGAGTGCTATGACACAGAGCTGAAGTGCCACATACAGTAATTGAAACATGGATGAAAATCTCTTAATTATTTCATGTATGTACTATAAATGAGTTTGCAGTTCCAGTTACTTACAGTACAAAGCCTGGTATAGTGAGTTGATGGCTTTGCAGTTTTACTGGATGAGTGAAATAGGGGCTTATCCTAAAATAATATAGGTTATAGAAGGACTGGAAGTGGGACATGGTCAATTTAATTAATCCACGCAGTCATTGTTTTTTGAGAACTCTGCCTGGTATATATGTAATACCACAAGCTTTGTCCAATCTTTAATCTGAGAGACAAATTGGCAAACATATTTCATTTGGAGTTCATGTCAAGCATGTAGTAACCCACCTAGTTTGTGGTGTTGTGGGGACCCACAACATAGCATTCCGAATGGCCCTTCACTTTTTGCAATTCTAGAATGACTCTCTAGGCCTCCTAAGTACTACAGTACATGCCCATTATAATATCTTACAGTTGGCTGAGGGTGACTATGCTTTGTTTGATTTACTGCTAAGTGGGGAGGATGGAATCAGTGGAAGCTGTGGACTAAATTCAAACAGTCATTTCACTCTTCACTGACTGTTTGGCCCATGGCTGAAATATGCTCTCCTATCCTACAACACAGTTCACTGGCCTCCCTGGTCCTCTTCTCAACTCCATGCTATGTGATACAGGAAGCAGAACAAGTGAGGGAGCATGGGAAAATGCAGGATTACCGTACAGAGAGAACCAAACATTGCACCAGTATACGGCAGTAACAATTAAAGCTGCACCTGTCCGAGATACCTTGCAGGCATCTTCCCCCACGAAAGCCTCCATATTGATTAACAATAGGGTTTTGTGTATGTGAACAATTTAAGATAGGCTTTGTTTCCCAGTGACATCACCTATTGACCTCTCTTTGCTTTGGGGAATTTACTGAACTCGATTGTTTGGACAAGGTGAAATGTGTATTCCTATTAGTGTGCTCCCACACTAAGATATGATATTGACCCGGAATTCGCTGAATCTCTGATCGGTTAAGCACAAATTACAGCTGGCATATAGATGCTACAGCTCTTACTGTGCTGACGAATCAGGGACTCTTGTGGGGACCAGCAAAAACGACCTACAAAATCAATGAAGTCTAGTGAGATGTTAGGTAACTTGTCCCTAACGTTTGCTTTGGGGACAGTTGCAGCTGTTTAATAAGACCCTACACATCCTCAATCAATGAGTAAATTCCCATCCCTTTTGGAATCAATGTGTTTCTTTGATATAACAACACTGACTTCAGGAGTTCGGTTGCAGTTATCAGGGTTAACGGGCCACTATTGTTATGATTGATAAAACAAATGTAAAATATTTTGTTTGAAAAGGCAGGTCGTGTTTTTGCTAAATGGACTCATTCCTAAAGTTCAAGGTGTAAAATATCTGTTTTATTAAGGCATATGATATGTAGGCAGAAGTACACTGACACACACACACACACACACACACACACACACACACACACACACACACACACACACACACACACACACACACACACTTCAGCCATAATGTATTGCCTGCTACATACATAGTAGCTATTTGTTCTATGTGTTCCAGATGTGTGTATAAACAGAACTGCCTGTTGTGCGTGAGGCAGCAGTGAGGCAGCAGTGAGGCAGCAGTGAGGCAGCAGTGAGGCAGCAGTGAGGCAGCCCAGTCATGAGAACCTTCACAGGGAGCTGAGCTTCCTTCTCAGGCTCAACAGTGAGTGGGAATTTGGAAATCATGTTAAAAATGTGTATGTATGAGCGCAATTATTTTCATGAAGTGAAAGTTATTCTCAGGCATGTTTAAAGAAAAAAGATTTCGCTCCAGAAAGTGTGGGCAATTCAGCAGGAGAAGCTACCAGTTAACAAAGAAGCTGATGCAGAGAGGAAAGTAGAGCAAGGGTAAGAGAGAGAGAAAAAGGCAAAAGGTAGCATGTTCTAAATGTCATCAAAAGAAGTAAGCTGATTAATTTGACCCTTATTCTGCTCTTATTCCTCAGTATATCCATGCTGTCTCCCTGGCTGTATGGCTGTATTGATATGAGCTCCTCCCAAAGCCCCCCCCACCCCCCCCCACCCCACCCCCCGCCGAGCCTGTGCACTCCCAGGTATGACTAACTGCTATCTTGTTCCTGCGAATCCTCCAGTCATTTATCTTGCTCTGCTATGCTGGCTGGCTGGCTGGCTGCACAGCACGACAGCACACAGTGACAATAATTTGCACTGATCGTCCCCCTCTGCCTACCCCGCTGTTACAAATGGCAATCGATTATCATGCAGTAGTGCTATTGACTGTCCATGGCTCATGTGTGCAGTCCAATCTATGTTTATGGTGGTTTTAGTGTAACACTGCAGCCTGCCTATGTATGTGCAAAGTGAGTTCTAAATCTTAGTTATACTCTCAAATGTATTTTGATTGCTCCGGTTTTCAATATGATGCATCAGTTTTGGCAAGTTGTCGCCCCAAAGACAATTTCATAAAACTTTTTCTGTGCAGTATTATCTTACGAGCACATTGATTTTGTCCGTTTGTACAAGAGGGAATAAGTACTCCAGGTGTATTCAATGTGTTTTGTAACCTTACACTTGAACAAGGTACGTTCTAAACAATGTGACAGACTATAATTCACGATTACATTCACGACACACAAAACAACAGTGACCGATCCGACCGGCGTCTCAGTTTCCGCATGACGTGGGCATAGGTGTCTCGCAAATAGAGTGCGTATGGTATTGATGACTGGGAGATGTGTTTAATCATACCTATTGATCTGCTCAGCACTGCTCTGTTCCTGCAGCAGGGGAGAGGAGTGGTTAAAACAAGAGGGAGGTTTTGATTCCCCTGTTGGAGCTACATTAACAGTGCTCTGAGCTCCCCCCGGTGCTGTCCTCTACCCTCTTTAACTGCATTGTGCCTTCCTCAATCAATACTCGAAGCAATTTTGCTCAAATTAAAAGGAAAAAAAAAGGTTGCTGTGTCTTCACTCGCCGGCTTCCCGTGGTCACTGACGACTGTTGCGGTAGGCGGTGGAGAAAAGGTGTTCGCTGTCTGATTGATAGGCCGACACAGCACGGCTCCCTAGACCAACCACTTCTGGTCCCCACACAGTTCTCACTCCACAAAGACTCACATCCCACAAAGCACACTGGCTTCAACCTCTGCTTTCTATTTGAATTCCTGTATTTGTTTGAGGCTCAGCTTACCCATATGACAATGCCATTGCCGGCTTACTGCCAATACCTCTGCGTTTTCTTTCCTCACTCTAATGTGGCGTCTGCAAGCGTTTCTTTCCCACTAAATTCTCGGGTTACAAGTTTCAAAGACCTCCGAACGTCAATGTTTAGATATTGGTAATTCGAAGATTTTTTTCCCTTTTTTTTTCCCTCTTCTTCTTTTCTCGCTCTTTTTCAGACCATCACCTCGTAATCACTCTCTGAATACCTTTGAAGTTGTGTCAGTTCAAAGGGCTTCAGGAAGGCTGTGGAAGCCAGCCCATCGCGTTCCAGTCATTTTGTGTAATTGGTCCTGTCTAACATTGAGGTTGAACGCAGGAAGTTGGGCTTTATTAGTACAATCGCAGGCAGGTTTGCTCGCTGGAGGAAAATATGTTCCAGGCACACACAAGGTGCATCAAACAGACAGGGGTGTCAAATCACTGCAGGGTGGGTGTGTGGATCAGAAATGCAATTACAGACAAGGCGAGAAGAACAGTTGAAACACATCTGGTCAAATAAGGTGCTTTGCTCCAGAAAATGTTTCTCCTAGCTATCAATTTAACAGTATTGTGTTTTAATGTCTTATTCAAGAACAAAACAGCTAGCGGGCTTCTTCTCGCTCTCTGCTTTAAACTGCATAATGGTCGTATCGGCACTGTGAAATAGCACAGTCCACGGAAAAAGCAGAGTCAAAAAGCACATACTCTAACCTTTAACGACCCCTGTAAATTGTGCGTAACTCGATTACAATGGGGTGATTAAACCATATTAGCAGGGATATGATAGCAGCTTCTAAGGGTCTCATTATATACACTAGCATCTGTGACGAAATGGGGAGCCTCCTGTCTCCTGTGTGGACGTGTGCCCTGCTATATTTGGACCCTAGGCCCAGGGGCAGGAGAGTCAGGCTGGCCTGGACCACACCTCACAGTGGGTTCAGCTGCAAATCCATCCCTGCAACTGACTCTTTCAAATGAAAGTCAGCGTTCTATGTAACGTTTAGTAATAGATTCTAATACTTAGAATACAGAATACAGTTAGAATACAGTTTTCTACTCACTTGAGTAAAATACAGAATTCAGAAACAATCCAACGCCAGATAATGCAGAAATACAAATCCGACACATTTTGTCTTCTTTCTCTCCTATATTTAGTATTAACAAGTATGGCTGTGCAGATGTTCTTTCAAAATACTTTTGAATACATCACATTCATTGCCCATGACCACTTTCCATGGCACTGTCAACACACCGAAATGGATAAGCAGGCCTCTTATTGACACCAGCAACACGGTGGCTTGGCTCTTGCTATCGGTTGGTAATTGCTTTCCTTTTTCTTTTAATCAAAACTTTACCATGAACCCCCCCCCCACACCCCACCTCCTCCTCCCACTCTGACAGTTGGAGCCGCAAATGAGTGAAGCCCCACCTGACAGACCACTAGGGGGTCTGCTATTCTGGATCCTTCTAAGGAGCTCATTAAGCAAAGGTGTGATCAGCGCATCTCTGCTTAGGTGATGCTACCGGCTTCCGCACCTTGGTTGCCGCGGCAAGTCAATTTTATTCACTGTTAAAGGAAGGAGGAGGAGGAGGAGGAGAGGAGGGGAGGAGAATCAAACACTTAGCCATCAGCCCCTCTCTCTGTCTCACTCCCTAAAGGATCACCTCCAGTCTCAATTGTCAGACTTGTTAGAATCCCTGTCTGACATTGGGGCCATCAAGTTAGCAGTGAATTCCACTCTGTGATATCGAGTATGATATTACTTTACCTTTCCAGCATAAGAGAGAGAGGCAGAGGGAGTGAGGGAGCTGTGCTGTTATCTTCACTTACTCTCCCCCTACCTCTGCTGTAGATTTTTTGATTAGACTTGAGAATACAATCTTTTGCACGATGCAATTCCCAGTGCAGGAATCACACGCCAATGAGACACTGACGGATGTCTCTTTCCGTCCACGGGAAGAGATGTCTGTGAACACAGTGACTCTGACATGCTTGTACTCCAGCTATGTCTCTGACATGCGCTGCCTGCTGTCATAACGCCGTACCACCGGGGAGCAAACTGGGATACGCTGCGGTGATTCACCTATTACAGCTGGTTCCATAGACGTGTCATCCCCCCCCCCCCCCCCCCCCACCACTGTGGCACACACACACACCTCGTGGATCACCGGCTGCTTACGGAAACGGCAAAGAAGTGTGTGTGTGGGGGGGGGAGGGGTTCTGAGAAAATGTAGTCAGATAAGAAGGAGGGGGTGGGGGGGTGGGGGGGGGGATATGAAAGGGTGTGTTATTCAGGAGACAGCTGAGAAACGTAAAGGATGTCTAAATCTACCTTCTTCCTGGAGGCACAATAGAGAGATTAACACAAAATGCCGCTCACGCAAACTGCCAGGTAGGCAGTCAAACTTCAGGATCCACTCTGCCACAAGCACTAATCAGGGCTGAAGCACACCCAGGTACACTATCTGTTGCTTTTGAATATGTGCATTTCTTGACATTAATCTCTTGTAAGCCTTTCAAGCCAACGTAATCTAATTAATGACTATTTTCTGAGCCAACCACAAACCACCAACATTACTGTTCTGTTCCCTGTTACACCAGTCACCATGCCCCCAAACGATTGTGCCCAGTATGTTAAAATAATTTAAATTAAATATGCTGACCTTGATACAGAAGCTTAACAGTACCACTAATAATTACTTTAATATCAGGGTCAAGACTCATCACAATTAGAACTCTTTCTTCTGAATCTGTAAGCGGAAAAGAAAATGTTGGGCCACCCATTTAAATGTAATAGCTGGCAAAGTTGTGATGGAGAACCACACACATGCATATCTCTATCACTCCTGCTCTTGAGTTTAATGAGGCATGGAGGTAACTCTCACCGGCACACACACTGATTGTTGACAACATCATTTGGTGAGCCGAGATACACCTGGTGTGTCATGTTTCAGCTCCAGGACAGATGGGCTCGTAAAAGCCGACCAGGCTCTCTTTCCTACTTCCACACATTTCACGGCTCTGTAAATGATGAATCCTACTCCCCCTCTGATTTTGGCTGCAGATTTCACCAGCAGTGCGGATAGTTTGAGAGATAATTTTGAGCTTGTGCCAGTCTGCAAGAGAGAGAAGGGAACATGGAGGAATCCAAATGAGACACTTCTTCTCTGGACAGAATCATAGTGTTACTCATCATATCTCAGAAATGTTTTCTAAAAACCAAGAGAACCAGTCAGTAATCCTTATATGTGCTGTAGAAAGGAAGTCATTTTCTGTTGTTATACAGATCCCATGAGGTTTTCAGCAAAGATGAAAAGAAAGACAACACAATTCCCTAAGGTTTAGACTGACAGGGAACTATTATAAATATATATTTTAGCTACTTTTTTTTTGCTACAGTGTGCTGCACAATCTCTAGAGAAATAATTGTTAGACTTAAAGAAGACAGTCTCTTGTGGGCAATCTAAGACAGCGTCTAATTTAGCTATGTCTACTGTATGTTCTCAAACAGTACACATTTATTTTACTTAACATTCCTAGCGTTTGTAAATGGTAGAGAGTAAATGATTGTTTGTGCATCCATCATCTCATCACATATTAGTTTACATTCAGGCTGTATATGCTCATGGTTGACCTATGCCCTTTCTGTATGTTCACTTCAACTGGGCTATAGAACATGCATATGTTACAATATGCTACACAATATAAATATTTGAGTGTATTCATATTAGTTCCTACCTTAGTCATGATATCACTTAATAATTTATACAAGTGTTACAAAACAAGTGTGTATACCTTAAATGTATGTTATGTATAAATCACGTCAATGAAAATAAATAAATAATCATCTTCAAATGACTGTGTGAACCATTATTTCGGTGATGTCATTTAGCTTTACTCCCAAATTAATCTATTGTTCTTTACTCAGGAAATAGTTGTAATATGGTCTCTCTGCCTAGTCATGGATGGCCACGTAGCAACAAGCTCTGTTGAACATTGTTTTATTTTATAATGAAAACTGCAAACCTAGCAGGGAGAGGCACACGTCTGTGGAGCAAATAGATTTTCAGTTCTCCCAAATACTATTATCCATGGCAGGTCTAGCCTTCCCAGTAACATCCTAAGAGGTTTTTCCTCCCATAGCAATTTCCACAAACAAACATTTTCCCCCACAAAATAGATCAAGAAAACATACAATTATCTCTAAAAAGTGGAACAGATTTTTATTAAATTAACCTTATTAGTGCATTACGGTAAGCAAATGCCAAAAAAAAGAGCTCCTCATTTGCATTAAGATAGATTTTTCAGGTTGGCTGCACGATTTAATTAAAGAAAAGATTAAGAATCATTAAACAAGCTGCTCTACCTTGCAATAGCAGAGCTCACATCTGACTCAGGTTAACAAAAACCCAGATGGTGATTTGGTAACTGTTGAATCACCATAACAGAATGAGAATGATCCTATTAGTTCCCGGGGAAAAGTAAGGGAATTCTGAAATTGGTATTCTCACACATGGCACAGCGGACACCAGACTCAACCCCCCAACCCAGCTTCACCATCAGTGGTTGGGGTTCATGTGGGTCTTTCAAAACCAAAAAATGAATTGATCTTAAACTGTGTTCATTCAATGAAGACAGTTGGAATGGTTTGGTTCCAGGACAAATCATTCCCAGTTTAGAGGAAAAACAAGTTCCCACTGCTGGATGAAGTCTAGACACATTTCTACTTGATCAGATTTTCATCTGCTTCAACTTTTGTTGCCAGAAGCATTAGACTATACCCAGTGGTAGACTATACCCAGTGGTAGACTATACCCAGTAGTAGACTATACCCAGTGGTAGACTATACCCAGTAGTAGACTATACCCAGTGGTAGACTATACCCAGTAGTAGACTATACCCAGTAGTAGACTATACCCAGTGGTAGACTATACCCAGTGGTAGACTATACCCAGTGGTAGACTAAACCCAGTAGTAGACTATACCCAGTAGTAGACTAAACCAGTAGTAGACTATACCCAGTGGTAGACTATACCCAGTGGTAGAATATACCCAGTAGTAGACTATACCCAGTGGTAGACTAAACCCAGTAGTAGACTAAACCCAGTAGTAGACTATACCCAGTAGTAGACTAAACCCAGTAGTAGACTAAACCCAGTAGCAGACTATACCCAGTAGTAGACTAAACCCAGTAGTAGACTATACCCAGTAGTAGACTAAACCCAGTAGCAGACTATACCCAGTAGTAGACTAAACCCAGTGGTGGAATATACCCAGTAGTAGACTATACCCAGTGGTAGACTAAACCCAGTAGTAGACTAAACCCAGTAGCAGACTATACCCAGTAGTAGACTAAACCCATTAGTAGACTATACCCAGTAGTAGACTAAACCCAGTAGCAGACTATACCCAGTAGTAGACTAAACCCATTAGTAGACTAAACCCAGTAGCAGACTATACCCAGTAGTAGACTAAACCCAGTAGTAGACTATACCCAGTAGTAGACTAAACCCAGTAGTAGACTAAACCCAGTAGTAGACTATACCCAGTAGTAGACTATACCCAGTAGTAGACTAAACTCAGTAGTAGACTATACCCAGTAGTAGACTAAACCCAGTAGTAGACTAAACTCAGTAGTAGACTATACCCAGTAGTAGACTAAACTCAGTAGTAGACTATACCCAGTAGTAGACTAAACCCAGTAGTAGACTAAACTCAGTAGTAGACTATACCCAGTAGTAGACTAAACTCAGTAGTAGACTATACCCAGTAGTAGACTAAACCCAGTAGTAGACTATACCCAGTAGTAGACTAAACCCAGTAGTAGACTAAACCCAGTAGTAGACTAAACTCAGTAGTAGACTATACCCAGTAGTAGACTAAACCCAGTAGTAGACTAAACTCAGTAGTAGACTAAACCCAGTAGTAGACTAAACCCCGATAAGGTCTGCGGTGACCCACTGTAACAAATTGAAAAAATGTGCATTCTTTTTGTATTCATAGTTCTCATACTGTCGCTAACACATTGCTATTCTTTGTGGACAACTTTATTATTCAAAAACGCAGATTTAAACATCAGAAGAGTGTTCTATGAACACATTTCCAAGATATCATGCTTGGAGTTCAATTTAACAGGATCTATGAATGGTACCATTATTTCACCATATTTTGAAGTTCCTGGAGACTGAGGAAAGGGCTGTATGCCCCTATTGACCACCACAGGGTTAAAACATTAAGTATGCAAATCATCCTGGAAGGATGTTGTTAAAGTGCAAGAAAGAGGCTAGCGCCGACATGCAAACCCTAATCCGCTGGCTTTCGCCAAAATGACAAATGCAAGAACTGAGGCATAAAAGAATTGCTCATGTGTGGCACACTTGAGTATTACTGGGAGGCACCTGCATAGGAATGAACAGATACAAATAAATACAAAATAATGCAAGGGGTGGGGGCATTCTGGGGGGAGGGGGGGGAGGGGAGGGATCACTAAGAAGCTCAAAAGAGTCTTCGCCATTCCGAATGCAATCAAGCGGCATTGAAACGATACCAGGTGGTTGGCAGGTGGATGGAGACAGATGTGCAGAGCTGGCAGGCGCCGTACCGTACAGGTGTGAAAATGTGCCTACTCCCTAATTACCGCTTTAAATACTTAATTTCTGTGTTTCAATATTGATTGCTACCTTTCTGCTCCTGCCTCCCCACAGAACAGGCTGTGCTGGCTGTATTTTTAAGACTGGGTGGGGCTGGGGGGGAAAGGGGCGGGTTGGTGGGTGTGGGGATGTCAGGGAGGGGGGGGGGGTGCCGCTGGGGAGAGAGTCAGTGTGTTTTCTAAAGCTTTCCTTTTCTCAGAATGGTACCACTTATAATGTTTGGTTTCCTTTCCAGCGCTAGAAGAGAGATATCTTTAGAATCTGGTAACGGGTTGACAGAAAAGCTCCTCTGTGTAGAGAAAGAAACACTGCGATGTTGCTCTCGTTTGCATTTGATCATACACTGGTAATGGACCACACAATCAATGCCTATGTATGGATGCAAAACGCAGCTATCTGCAAATTCTATGGATGCAGATGGATCTTTGTCTGGGCTTGTATTGATCTAATAGACTGCTCTTGTTTGTTTGCCCTCCCTGCTTCTTTCAGTTACCAATGGAAGCGGAAACAGGGATATGTTCGTACAGTACCTGCTTAAAATTTGGGTATTCTCAGTATCCTCAGGGGATGAAGATGATGGAAAATCATGATGATGAGGGTAAGGATGAGGAGAAGGAGAATTATGTTGGAAAGGAGGAGGGGGATGACAATGAATGCAACTGTGTGTGTGTGTGTGTCTGTGTTGATACAGAGTTGCATTCTAGACCAGTTACTTAGGAAGAGGCCGTGTTTTTCCATACCTCACATAGTGCCATTGATTAGTCTCCCTGTCATATCGCCTCTCCCCTGCGCCACCCTTGCACCTTTGTCCCGCCCCCTGTGTCAGTGACACTGTCGGCTGGAGGTGCATGCTGGGGCCTGTCCAGTGCCAGCTCCTGTGTCAGCCTGACAGCTGTATATCCCAGGTGGTCTGACATTTGAGACGGAGCCAGCGGATTAGATGGAAGGTGTACGGAGGGACAGCAGGGAGAAGGGAGGAGGAGGGTTTGGGCTGCCGATTAACTTAGTGCCAGGTCCTCATGCATATGAGTCACCCAGGAGACAACCTGAGATGTGGATCCCCTGTCCATATGGCTTCCCAGAGCACCAGAGGACCTCTTTATTGATTTTGGGGGGTGAAACAGACCTGTCTCTCTAGGACTGTACCAACTACGCCAAGAACTGGTTGTTCCTGGTTCTTCTTCATATCACCGCTATTGGTCAGGTTTGGCAGCCTGGAAGGAAATAAAATCTGAATAACTTCAGAAAGTAAATGAGTTCAGAGTGAGAGCCTAATCCCTTTGTTCATGGTTAAATGTGCACTGATATGAGACCGTATCAGGCCTGTTACAAGCAGACCTTGAACTGTGCAGGTTTTTAGTTAATAAGCAGAAGGCATGTGGTATGGTTGCAGTCGGGAGTGGACACGCAAGATAAGACTTGGTAGAAACATATGATAAAACATCAGGAGATAAATATGTATGGGGCCCCCTCAAATGGAACCTCTGGGATGGCCATTCTCTGTCCAGGTTGCATTTAATATTTCCTCAAAATCAAAAGCTGTCATACAAATCATTGCCATGCATTGCTGTTTATTGCAAATTAATCCACAGGACCTCCTAAAAACACTGTTTTGTTCCCCATTACCTTACAGCACTTTGATCGTTTTCCTAGATATTCCTGTCATGTGGATTCTTTTGATTATGTAGTAGCACTCACATCAGAATGAAGTCAACTCCGGCTCAGGTTTGGATATCTCATACAGTAACATACGATGTGTGTCAATATTGTCGATTTGCTATGAAATGTATCCTTTGCAACAGGGGACCGGTGTAGAGGGAGTCTGTAAGATGATGCCCTCACGTGCGGTAATGACTGCCAAGGTAGGCCTCTTTGCCCTCTCTTTAGCCAAACACAATTCGCAGTCTCACTGAGTGCGCTGCAATTGGTATGTCCGTCCATGTCTGGGTCGTGTGTCTGTGTGTGTGTGATAGGTGTGCGTGTCTGTGTGAGGTAGGGTGTGTCCCCGGGGTTTTTGGATTCATACACTTTAAATGCAGTGATAATTGAAGCTCTTTGGTTCCTATAAGAGTACACAATATCAAGCCCTTATATATAAACTCCACGGAAGGACATCCATTGCAAAGACTGTTGGGAATAAACCAAAAGGTGTATATTGTTTTAGCACTCACAAACAGTGTGATGAATAGGGATTTGACAGTTTGCTCAAATCGGCACTGTATATATATAGACCTGTTACTTGAGGAGTGAAACCCACTGTCCACCTATCTGAAGATGAGATGAGAGGGGTTCTCTGTCTCATACGCCTGGAAGCAGAGAGCATGATAGTACAACAGTATGATGCCATTGTAGATACAGTATTCCATGTGTCATCTTACTAAACACCTCTAAGGGCAATGACGCATAAGGTCCTGTATCCTTATTGAAGGTGTATTATCTACATACATTAATATTTAGATTAATACCCTTGGAGCACACATAATAAAAGTCTGTTTCCATAATGGGCATTTGAATATAACCCCAAGCATGGTTTTTCTTATCTTTTTTTCTCTCCATCCATACCATTGTGAGGTTCATAAATTATAATCACCTTGAAATTAATTAATCATAACACAACAATGCTAGCGATTGCATCAGCATTTGTAGTTTCTTTGTTTGGCTCTCCTCTTTTCTGGTGGAACTAAAGTTCCATCCATGCTGCTATTGGGGCAAGATGGCTGCTATCTCCCTTCTATGTGTGTGGGGTCTTAACAGTAATTAATCTCCATGAAGCCCTGACTGAGGTAGGTATGATGGCATGGAATTCAATTACCTCTATGCACACCGCCAATATATGGGGGGAAAATGAGGCTTCTGTTTTTCAGGTTAATATTAGCCACCTGAGCTTTCTGTTCACCATTGGATGATTGACATAATGCATGCACATGCAGGCCTGCTGTAGAATAAGCGGGAAAAAAGGCATTTGGACCCATTTTTAATTAATTTCCTCCTTATAAATGTTCACACATTTTCTTTTTTTGCCTTTATTCTGAATATGAATTCAAAATGTGTTTTTACGCTAGTCAAATTGCTGTTTTAGTATTATTGTAGTAGTTGTGTAGTAATCCATGAGCATCTCTGTACCTGTGTTTAATTGCGTGTTTTGACTGTTTTGACCTGCATGAGCAATTTGTTCTGATGCTGACTTTTACTGTAGGTCAGCATATTGGTATTAGGGTTTTCTCAATTGATATTCACTCCTACATTGATTTAAAGTTGACAGTCTTGTGTATTTCTAGTTGTAGTATTTGCATGGCTGGTTTTGTCTGACATGCTCATCAATACCAGAACACCCATCATGGATAAAAACAGAAATGCTTATACCTAAAGTATACCTCATGGCTCACGTTCGATGTAGGAAGTTTGTGATGTGGTGTGCCTTTGCATACGGTGTAAGGTAAGTCAGAATGCTGAAATGAACTGACACTTATACTCAGGTCAATGACAAACCTGAGGACATTGTTATATTACTGTTGTTCTAACCTCTGAAATCCAAGTGGTTTTGTGTAAATACACTGAAATGATGAAGGGGGGCGGCAGTGTGCTTGTGCAAGTGGGCAGGGGGGCGACACAACACAAGATGAGTCCCACGCAGAAAACGTTAATACGAGCAGCGAGCGTGACGGTGGAGGCCCACCTTCCCATAAATCACGGTGGTTTTAATCATACCTGCCACATCGCCGCTCGCCATCTCCCAGGAGAAATTGTTTTCCCTGCCTCCTGCCTCCTTGCCTCTCCCTTACTCACTTGCGTTCAATTATCTGGGAGCTCTTTCTGGTGTTTGTTTATTTATCCAAAGTTCATGTACAGTATGCATGCACAAATTTCCTCCAGGGGGAGAGAGACCGGTTCAGTGGACCGTGACAGCTAACCACACCGGTGTGGTAGAGGGCCTCCACAGACACAGTCACTAGGCAGAGGAGGGAGAGCTGGAGGCACACAGAGACAGCTAGGTACTGGGAGTGGGGGAAGGGAGAGGAGGGGAAGGGGGGTGGGGTGGGAGGGTGTTCTGGAAGCAGCTAATTAGGATCCACATCATCATACATCAGGGTATCAACCACCTCCCAGCCAGACATAGGTTAGAAGGTAGCCTCCTGTTGTTTTGATGTGCTGAATGTAAAAACACAGTTTATATTTTTTTTCCCATATCATTCCTACAAATAGTAATGTAGTTGTTTCTGACACAGCATCCCCCTCTGACAGTGGCTGACAATGTCTTGGCGCTAGTTCTCTCCAGATTTGTTAAACTCAACACACTCAATACACTAAAATGCTAGATTTCTTGGTGGGAGCATGCGTTGTTATAACAAAATGAGGGATAGTGTGGGGGGGGTATAAGTGGGGGGAAATGGTGTAGATGGAGAGAGAGAAAATGTATAAGTACTCAAGTCTGACCCAGCAGGAGGTCAGAATGCATACATTTAACCATATGATTATTGCGAACGATAGACTCTTGTTAAAAGGCCCATGTTAATTATAACCCCCTCAGACGACCTTTGGTCGAAAAGAATGGCTTCCTCCTTGTGCCGGTGTCATCTGTCTCCGGGCATGTTTAAGCAGAGCGAAGATACTGACATTTCAACGCATAAACCGTCAGCGCCGCCAAAGGCCCCGGCAATTAGGCTGTATCATGTCATCCGACAGCCTCGGCTCCATTCCCACAATTTTGAGCAACACTAGAAGACACCTTAAGTGCTGTTAAGTGATCAAAAAGGAGCACA
Organism: Osmerus eperlanus; assembly: GCF_963692335.1. Taxonomy (NCBI): domain Eukaryota; kingdom Metazoa; phylum Chordata; class Actinopteri; order Osmeriformes; family Osmeridae; genus Osmerus; species Osmerus eperlanus. The sequence goes on from NC_085038.1 coordinate 5,412,382, forward strand.
TATTGGATAACACAATTAGAATAAAACCAGGGAAGGACTTTCCACGGATAATGGCTTGTAAACAGAGGACATTACTTCACACAAAGATTATTCAGATTCTTCCCTGACACCGGATGTACTGGGTCTATTAAAGATCATGCTCAGGAGGAGAAAAACACAATTTCCCTTTTGTTAGGAAATGGAGAGAGCAGTACAGTGTGAAAATGCATTTAGAAAAAAAAAAACGAAGCTGATTCTTGGCCCTAATTGCCAATATTCAAAACAACACAAACGACAACAGTTGAAAAGGATGTAAGGCAATCTCACAAAGAGGATTTTTTCTCCTTTCTCCTGCTAATGCCTTCCTTCTCTTTTTTTTCCCTTCCACCCTCCCTCTCTCTCTCTCTACGTTGTCCATGTACTTAACAAGAGGACATAAGAGGCCTCTGCTGCAGTAATGGAGATTCTAGACATATAAAGAATTGGGGAAGTGGAGGTTTCCTTGTGTTAAACGACTGGGTCAAACAGTCAAACTGTAATTATCACCCGAGTACCAGGCTGAGGGCTGGTCACCCAGCTCACCTGTCATTAACCCTTTGAACTCTGGAAGCTCTCATTCTCGGCGACAAGACTCTAATTTGTAACAGAGAGTTTCCAAAGGGGGGAAGATAATTGTGGAAGCCTAATAGGGATCAGTGCTGTGGGACCGCTCTATACATCTGTCTCCCAATAAGACGAGCACCTGAGGCCCCTCTATGCTGTGGCGACCGAAGCGGCCACGCAGGCTAGTTAGCCCAGCCTGTGTGTGTTGGGCAGAGAGCATAGAGCAATAAATCAACATTTATACAAGACTTCTTGGAGGCATTATGATTTTATGATACTTAACACCGGAATGATCATTCTACGATAACAATTTATTGTCTGTATTTAATATTGATTTCCTACCCAAAAGAAGATTTATCAACATGTTATACAGTCAGTCATCCCTTGGTTCATCAGTGTAGTGCTAGTGACGGGTCTTACATCACCCTTAGATCACCTATACTTGACTTTCTGTGTATTGTATCAGTGCTTCAGGAGGTCTGGGAAGCATCTCAGGCCTAATCTTTAATTCATGTGATTAAAAATTCAGGAGAAACCCTTGTACCAGCTGTTAAACTCCGTTAGTAAGTTGTAATTCGGAGTTCAAATCCCAGCAAATTGAGGGTTAGGTTAACAGGAGCACTGGGTGGAAATGCATTATACACCAGCTGTGAATGACAGGTTCAGTCAGGTGAAGCCTGCATGCAACGCTTGTTAATTCTCATTGCAGCAACACAAAGAAAATAATCAGTTTACAACCTCGCTGGATGTCACTGCCAAGTGCAGAGGTATTGTATCAGATAGATGGATGGATGGGCAGATGGATGGATGGACGGACGGACGGGAAAATAGTTAGCTACATACATACATACGTACATACATACGTACATACATACATACGTACATACATACGTACATACGTACAAACATACGTACATACATACGTACATACATACATACATACAAACATACGTACATACATACATACTGTACATACATACATACATACTTACCTACTTACTTATTTACTTACTTACTTCTATGATTAGGTAAAGTGGACTCTTATTTCATTGTGGGTGTGACAACCTAGATTTTAGAGCATTTGACAGATTGGATTAAGCTATGTGGGCTAGAGTTGTCTTGAGTTTTTGAACCACCTGGGTTTGGTCATGCATGCACCAGCATCTAATAGCCTAACAAGCTATTTAAATGTTTTGCTAATGCTCAGCTTGTCATGATCCCCCACCTCCCTTCCTGTCGACAATCACTCTTTGATCATTTTGTGACACCATTGAAAAACAGTTTGTCATTTTACGTGGGAGGGGGTGTGTGTGGAGGAAACCAGCTTTACAATGTAGCACTGATTGAACTTCCTGGCTGCCATTTTGAAGGTAGAGAAACCTTTCTTGGCAGTGTGCCTCTTCCAGTGGCTGTTGCCAAGCTCTTTGAAATCCAATCAGTTTTAGGTTCTCAGATCACTATCCCCACCCCCCTCCCATTTACCGTGCTTAATTCATCTGACTCTGGATCAGTGCAGGCTTGTAAGTGTGGCTCACAGAGACCTATAGTTCACCATTCAAGACGGCCAGCTGGCATGGTGTCTATCACACACGCTGCACATACACTACCTCATAGCACCTGCTAGGATTTCAGGGAAATAGTAGAGCACAGCACAGCACAGATGCAAAACTAAAAGGTTATGCTAAGCAGGAAAGAATTCAAGTTCTATCTGGTGTCAGAGACGTCAATCTCTGGAAAAGTTCAGTTATTCAAAGCCTGTTTGATTTGAACGTGTCCTCTTGGTTGTGTTGTACGTTGCACATGCTGTGCAGTCTGGTACCAAAGGCCGGTCATCTCGATAGAGCAGAGCAGGACAGGGCAGGCCAGCACCAGCTAAAGACAGGTTAATCCTGGAGACAGGGTGGAATTACAAAGGGCTTATCCCTACTGTACCTTCATATCTACATGTATAAACCAAAAGCTCCATTTCAGACTGAAACACAGGTCCGGCCAATCCATCAAAACCACTCCATCGACATAAACCTCCCTCAGTGTGTTTGTCTCGTTAATTAATTACTTCACATACCACCGGACGTTTTGCAAAGGATGAATGATGTGGCATATGATGATGATGGCATTTCTGCACAGCCGGTGCTCCTGCTACCTGACTTCACTTGGCAGGACGCCTAATCGCTCCCACAGACAGAAAGGATTTCATTTTTGATGTGTAAGAGGCTTTGTTGTACTTAATGCAGGACTTAGTAGGTAAACACATCTGTCCACATGCACCTATGTGACGTTAGCGGGGCAGAGAGAACCACACTAGCCCGCCAGTGGACTGAAACTACAAGATACAGATCAGAAAGTAAACTCGCTATACGATTAAAACAATATGGATTTTTTTCATCCGTATGAAAGTCTTTCAAAGCCGATTGGACTTTCATTTTACACACACATTGAATGCTTTACTATACTGTATCTAGGCCTATTAAGGAGTTAACTGGCAGTTGCAGAGATCGTTCAGAAACAGAATTAATGTTGACATTTAACGATAGATTCTCCTGGGCATTACGCAACTACCGTCTTGGGGCTTAACACTAAGTTCCTCCTTTTGCTGAACAAGTTATTACCTGTGGGTCAAGGTGAGAGCTCGGTGGAGGGGCACAGCAACAACACTGGTCCTCTGCTCTGTTGGTTTAACCTTCAAAACATTCCACAAAGGACCTCACTCGCCCCCCCCCCAGGGCAGTAGTGAGCACCATCAGTGTTTCAGACATGGTTTGTGAAAATAAACAAACGTATTTTTGATCATTCGGACAGCCCCAGGCCAGTTATTAGTACTGGACTCTTAGTCTGTGATTTGCAGCTCTGCCTGTTTTAATAATGCAGCGGTAAGCGCGGGTGGTTTTCCCCTACGCTTACTGAGGCCTTTTTTGTTGTTGGTCTCTCACTCCACTCCTCCTCATGTTCGGGTCCTATCAGGATGATCTCACACGTCAGGGGCAGGCAGGAAATGCTCAACAAGACAAAAGTTAAGAGGGTAGACAGCGAAGCGGAGGGAAAAAGTTTTTGCCAACCATCAATGCAACGATTTCATGCTGGGAACACAAAAGAGCATATTAAACACTAAAGTTTATCAGTACAAATTAAGTCTTGGATTCACAGTTTCTTTAATCTTTCGCATCTGAACATTTTTTTTCCTCATCTCAGTTTTCCCCTGTTAAATGTTGAAACGAAATCCAGCCAGTACCATTGACTTCCCCCGTTAAAAAATACTGAGACACATCATAAAAATTTAATTACTTCCCCCTCATTTCCATAAGATTTCTTAAAAAAATGTAAAATTCATTTAAAGTAAGTGGTGACTTTGTCTTTGAAGATCACGACAATTAACATGGATCAAAGCATAGGTTCTGTAAGGATGAGAGCTCATTAGCATAATGAAATTAACTTAGAGACAAGAATCTCTAATAGGTGCAACAAAAAAACGCATTAATAATATTTGAGGAAAATTATGTTTATGCTGGTAATACAACAATTATAGCACTTGTATTCAATTAACAGTTTGTTAATTAACTTTTATTTTATACAGACAACGTATCCATTTAACTTATGTTCCATTTGGAAGCATCAACCCCTTTGCATTTCATATTTCTATCCATAACAGACAAAGCCTCATATTGACACCATTGTTTATCTGAGACTGGGCCATATCAAATTCAGTTCAATTTGCATATTTCCATTTATAATTTAAATAATAGGAGATAGCAGAGTTATAAATTGACATTTCTACCAACAAACCTTTTCCACTTAATTTTAGGCATTAAATATATGACTAAGTGACTTTGACAATGTAACATTGAAATTATTCCCTAATCAAGTTGCCCGAGAACTGTGATTTACATGATCATAATTGTGAAATTTCTCAAATTAGGACTTATTTGATGTCCTTCACTTCTTTAGTGCCTTTTGGCCACTCCTTATAGTCCCAGCTTGTGAATGTGTGAAATGTCATATATGTGGATAATTAGTCTGTGTCTATAACCTCTCTTCCATGGTCCATGGGAACTCTGAGGTCCTTCTCTTGATGGAGTAAAGGCACTGTCATCCTCAGCCCATACAGTAATTGAAATAAATCGTAACAGAGCAGGATTGTTGTCTAAAGTTATTTATTAGCTCTTCCCATCCTGAGATAGAGAGAGGAGGCAGAGAAAAGAGGCGGAGAAGGGAGAGGAGGAGGAGAGGGGTTGTGGTTCCAATGACCCAGATTTGTCTCTAAACATAAATAATTAACCCTGCACACTTCTTTCTCAAGCCTTAGGGTTTTGATAGGTACTCCAATAGTAGCAACAATTTGTCGGAATTTCAAGGGTCTGGCTGCGTTGGGTGTTTACGGCTGAGCCAAAGTATGCTCTGGCGACTACCGCGACCTGATGATTCCCATGCCCTATCAAATTCCTTGCTCAGATCCCAGGCAGTATTGCTTTTCCCCTATGTGCTATCCAGGATGTAGTCTGAAGTCCATCAACATCCTTTATGTGGGGGTGGACTTTTGAAATAGCCTGTGTACACAGATAATAAATAAAAAAATGCAAAGTTGAATAAATCCTTGACTTTATTTAATTGTTCCATACCCTTGGTTAAAACACTTCCACATTTATTTTGAGCATTTGGTAGAACTCAACTTCTGTTTACAAGACTCTTCTGTTCACCAGACAAGAACAATAATGTAGAAACATGACAAAACAAACACAAACTGTAGACACAGAGTAAGCAGTCCTGGCATTAACCCTGTTGTGTGTTGGTCTTGTCAAACGACATGATATTATTTCCAAGCGTTAAGACTGGCCTTTCCTCTTTTAGATTACTAATAAGGTTATGGGTAGATATAGTTATTTCATTGTGTGGTTAGAGTTAAGCATCATATTAATGATTACATTTAAGATTAGGGCGAAGGGCAGGTTTCCAACTAAAAATTGCACAACTTAAACAGCATTTTAACATTATTTTTTAACCCCTCTATCCATTCCTACCTTTGATTTAAAAACCATTTGTTCCCCAATTAAAACATTGGGAAAGTGTTGCAGTGCAGAACAAATAACATTGAATTTTCTAACACTTCATCACATGGTACAGGCATTTGTTATGCATGCATCGGAAAAGGTAGAACAGGCTTTGTTGAGTGAATCTGAGTGAGGTCTGTCAATGACTACAGACCTGCAGTGTAGACACTGTTGTGCTAGTAAAAGGTGAGGCAAAAAAATGATTCAAAACAAAAATAAGTAAGCTCCCTGCAGTCATTATTTTGTGTTGATTCAACGGGGAAGTTTGCTGGACCAGGCATGGGACTTTTACATCACAGCCCTGCTGCAGAGGACAGGAAATAATGACCTGTAGATGCTCAGCTGTTGAAAGGAAATTGGTGGGGCTGATTTTTATTATACTCCAAAGCCTCCATGTCCCCTGGTCTCGTCTCCCACGCGGTATTCTAATGCTCTGTTACATCATTGGAAATGCACACTGCTTTTTTCCCTCTCTTACACCCCCCCTCTCTCTCTTTCTCTTTCCTCTTGTGGCCAGTGGAGTTCAGTTGGAAGTATGGCAGAAGAAAGGACAGGGCTTGTTAGAACTGAAGTTTTGGGCCCAAGGAAACTAATCAACGTGTTACTTGTGTCACGTAGAGTTAAATCCACTTTTTTAGAAGACGAAAATATTCCATCCATCCCTTTGAACATCTCCTGCGAGACCTGTGAAATATTAAAACTATTTCTCTTACCTGCTGTGTTAATAGGTGTAACCCAGAAAAGGGGTAACTTGATTTAATGGGTACTGTCACTCACTCATTTGCTCTGTGAAGAAATGGTCAATTCCATACATACAATACAGTCAAGAGTCATTTAATTTCCAAATAATTAAAATGAAGACATACATAATTACAGCTATGTACATAGTACTAGGAAAACTCAAATTCACAGAGAATATTCTATGCTCTATGAAGTATTAAAGTGAACACTGGCCTGGTTTTACCTAATATACATTCTTACCTTTTTGGACATTGCTGCTCACTTTCAGAGAATTCCTTATGGTTCCAACATGAACTTGCTTTTAAGTGTGCGCCAGGAATAAAAAAATATTTACTTTGTGAAGATGTACAGCGGTACATTTCAAACTTTGCTATTCCGTTAGATTTTTTGGTAGACATGTAGAAGTTGTAGAAATGTGTGTGTTTGATGTGATTTTTCCCGCCTTTGTACATCACAAGCAAAACATAATTTGTTTTTTTCTAAACAGACATGCAACATGTAAGGGCAACAGTAGGGAGCGGAGATTGACATGTTTTTTATTTTGACAGTGCTCACCCTCTCTGCTCTTGGTTTATGATCATAAATAGTGTATGAGCTTATTAGGCGGCTGCTGCCACATTCCCTACAAGAGTTTGTCTTACCAGCCTGTGTTAGCAGACAATTTGCCAGTACACACTAGAAGCATTACTAGTCTCTCCCTTTCATCCATCCTCTCTCCTTTCAGTCTGGCATGCACCACATTTGAAATGATACTGTTTGTGTTTGTTTCACACATACTAGAATTCATTGGGCCTCCCTTGACCTGATTGTCAAGACATGTGTCAACAGCAAGAAATCTTCATTTATAGCACAAACATGCGCGTAACAATTTGGCCGATAATGGATAGTTGTGGAGGTATCTAAGAAACAAGGAAAAAATTGTACTTTCATGCTTTGCAGGAAAACATCTGGCTTCAATTAGGGTGCTCACGATGAGGTAGGTAGTCCATTAGAAAACGGAAAGTCAGAGGATTTGTCTCTAAAACAGACTTTATCCCTTGATTTCCTACCTTAACAACCCTAAGCAAGGCATGTCATTTACTGTGTGTGCACTGATAGCTGGGGTCACAATACTGGTATAATTCCGGACTTCCTGTCAGCTCCACAGTGGAGGCAGCCCTTTGAGTGACATGAGGTGATAGAGACATGGCAGGGACGCTGAGAGGACAGCTCTAAGAGGAGGATTAGTACCCTTGTAGCACCTTTTCTCCCTTTGGACGTCCCTGCTGGAGTGGCAGGAGAGGTGAGCGACATAATGGCTGATGGGCCCCCTCTAAAAGGATGTTCACGGGGGTGGGAGGTGGTATGGGGAGTGGGGAGGTGAGGGGCTCTGGGGCCGGGGTAGATGGGGGAGGGGTCGAGGTGTCCCCGGGGATGGATTTGCGAGTGGAGATCGCCTGATTCACCTCTCCCTGACACCAGTGCAGGGCCCAGAGCTCACAGTCAGCCACTGGTCAAGGAAAGTGTTCCCTTTCCCCTGGAAGCAGAGAGTGAACAGGCCTGACCAAGGCATGGCACCACAGAGGTACCTCAATGCTGGTTCTCTTGGGCTTTCTGGTGTGGAGCTGGTGCTTCACTCACCAGGTCAAAGCTGAGTTTCCCTGATGCTGTCAGACCAACAACAGATAACACCTCAGAGTTTACACCAAAGAGACTCACAGCAGACAAGCCTCCAGATATGATGAAAAGCGGCATTCAGTAAAGAGACGAATGGTCAGTTTACCAAGGCTTTTTCATTTTTACATTCATTGGTATGCTTTACTGTGTCAACTCTAATAACCTATAAATCAGATGAGCTGATTTATTTTTCTTGGATTTCACAGGGTTTCTCTTTAAACCATAAGGCTTTGACACTGACGCCAACCAGAGGCTTCCCTTTAATCATAGTAGGTCTAGTGATCTTAAATACTTTTTCAACCTGTATTTATTGACACAATACTCCTGACTGCAGGTATTGTCATTCCACAAAATGGTTTCACAAGGTTTCATGTAAACGTTTAATGTGTGGAAAAATCTGATGAAAGTTGTAAAAGAAGAACCACAGCAGAACAGAGTCTCCTGAAATCCCCAAACCTGTTATTAAAGAGGAATTCAAATTGCTACTTAATTTCAACAGGAACCAAGGTCTGAGACTACGGAGCTATATAATCTACTTCTTTTTTGCTGTTCCTACTGCAATACAAAACCAATATCACCATTTACAGTTTCGCTCTCTCTATTTCTACTGATGTGTGTATGCGTGTGAAAGTTCCTAACTGAAAGAAAGTGTACTATATGCATGTCTCATAACTAGTCATAGAGAGCCTATCTCTCTTCCTCAATACACCAGGAGTCTTTTGGAGACATTTGGTGGAAACAGGAATGGAGTGCTTAAGAAACTCATCCATCAAACACTGAGGAGGATGTCCAGTTGGTGGCTCTGTTAGGCCGAGAATAGCCTTTTGTTCAAACACCTTAAATAATTAAACACCTTAGCAGCCCCTTAGGGATCATAAGATTGAAGACTTTTGCAGACAAAAAGTCCGTACTCTACTCCTCTACAACCTGAATATTTGGAGAAGGCTGCATCACATAATGTCTTTTCCTGATGCTGCAGAGTCTCGCAGTATGTTCCGCTCCAAGTGTACGCAACTTAAAACATCACCACAAACCCCCAGGGATCAAATAATTACTAATTCTGCAATGAAAAAAAAGAGAGGCTACAGATTTACTTACAAAGAGTACCTGTGAGAGAACAGCTGTCCCTGTAAAGGGCAGTCTCCAACTGTCCTCTCCATCCATTTCCTGCCCTTTGGCTCTCAAACCCCTTGCTTGATTCCAAAGACATGCATTTTTGCTCTCCCTTTCACTTTTCATTCTCTCTCTCTCTCTCTCTCTCTCTCTCTCTCTCTCTCTCTCTCTCTCTCTCTCTCTCTCTCTCTCTCTCTCTCTCTCTCTCTCTCTCTCTCTCTCTCGCTCTCTCTCTCTCTCTCTCTCTCTCTCTCTCTCTCTCCCTCACACTCCTCTCTCTCTCTGTCTTTTCCCCTCTCTCTCTCTCTCTCTCTCTCTCTCTCTTAAACACTTTCTCCAGCCCTCCCTCTATCACTCCCTTGTGCTTTACCTAGAGGAATGTTGGCAGAGGAGCTTGGCCTTGTAATCCTGTGTGAAGATGTGGTGGGTGGACTTCTTCTACCCGTCTCCACTCTATAAACCTGCATATATATGGACATGCGTCTCTCGAGACATTTCTTTTTCTTGGTAGAGTAGGATATGATCACGGTCTAAACTGAAATTGTTTCCCTCCTACCAACAACTAATAATTCTAATATTTTGTCATTCCTCAAAGAAAAAAACAAACAAAAATACAGAGTGGATTTGCTTCATCTGGATAGTTTTGGATGTAAATAAAAGTTCCACCATTTTGTATTAATCGAATTAAGCATGTCAGTTAAATATCTGTGGACAAACAAACAATGTCGGGCATAATAACTTTCAATAAATGTCCCTCACATATTTGTGAGCTAATATTTATCGTGAAATCTGCCGAGTAGCCAGAGCAACTAAACAAATATTGAGCTTCCACATCTCTTAAAACAACATACATGCGGAACCAAAAGTAAACACACACAGCCACAGCAACAACTTCTGCAACAGAAAACCACTTCTCCAAACATTGAGACCGTCTGTCATTATTCAATACAGAAAAGTGCTCTCTTCTCTTGTAGCAACTGTATTCTCTTCCTCCATACACCACTGTGGGTGCTTGTACTTAACAGTGGGGCCCGATATCAAAGGGAGTCTTGTAAGAGCCCGGGGTGCCTGAGACCAGGTCTGCGGTCCATGGTTGATGAGCGCCTCGTAAGTCTGTTCTATGATGAGTTCTCTCACTCCTTATCATCTGCATGCAGAAACAGGGGACTCCGCCAGGGAGGACCAGGGTTATGATATGGTCTGCACAGAAATCTGGGTCACAGGCTTAATTGTATTTTCAGGCATTTTGTGCTTACAGTAATAAAGGCTCAGTCTTGATCTCTGGGATGGAAGAGGGGAAGAGGGAGAGAGAAAAGAAGTCGACTGACCGTCATGTGCCGGAAATAAATCAGCATCAGAAATTAAAAGGTAATGGTGGAGGCGGGGGGGTTGGGGGTGGAGGGAGGGAGGGAAGGAGTGGGGGCGGCTTTCAGACCTTGGCGGATATACCAACTGTCAACTCTGAGACCACCCGCTTGTCTGACGACTTTGACAAGACTGAGCGCAGATCCTTAAGCGTTGCTTTTGTATGTGACACGGGCAGACTAAGACAGCCGGGGTGTGATTGGGACTCCGGCAGGTCACGCTAATGTCAACCTGGCTGTCACGACTTATGAAGTTTACGGCCATCTTAAACTCCAGCCTGGTTCCGTTCAATCGCTCGCCTGCCTGCTGGCTGGATGCTGAAGGTGAACCGGTTAGGGGTGACGCAGCGCTACAGCTGCCCTAACACAACCCCACATTTCCTTAAGATGAACCAGAATCCTATTACCTACCGCACGCAGTTAAGGCCACACATTTATTTATTTTTCATGGTAGGCTGTAAAGATTCTAGAAAAGGTGGACATGCACCAACTGGTTCTTCGATATCATGTTCCTTCATCTGTCCGAAGCACAAATGGAACTTGATATAGTAATATTCCATTGTGACTATCTATGGAGACACAATTATGTAGGAGCATGTCTAATTTACATGCCTCCACAGGATATGACAGGTTGTACCATGTTGGGCCTCTGCTATTTTGTATGTGTCCGTTTACAAATTGGTATGTAATTTGATACTGCAGAATAATAAGTAATCAGTACCAATTGCTAAGACTTTTAAATCATAACGAGATGATGACCGGTTGTTGTATAATGCAACATTGCACTTTTTCGTACACTTTTCTATTCAAAGGGTATACAAATACAGACTGTGTGCAAAGGTATGAGATAGGATGATTGTACAGAATATGAAATCACATGACCCTATAAAGTCCTAATTTGAGTGGAATGCAGTAATTGAGACATTGGATAGGATGGTCAAATCAATGGTGACTTCCAGGGCTTCAATGAGACTGCTCATAAAGTATAGCAAAAGACGAGATGTGGTCCCAAATGTCCACCCATTATGTTTATGTCCTATGAATCATATCTATCATGATTTTTTTAAAGGGCCGTACCTTTGTGCTTTAGTGTAAACTATAGTTACCTGTACACCTAAAACATTGTACTTCATTTATTATTGTTGTTTGTTTGTCGCAGGTGCTCTTTTCTTTGGTCCAATTAAATATCTGAATCAGTCCTGATTACCTTCATATAAATTATATGAATATGAATTTTAAAGAATATTACAAATGTATAGGATTAAGCATGTGAAATGCAAATATATTCAAGATTAGGTATGTCACAGTTATATCTCTCCCTATCTAGACGCTACCTTACTTCTACATAACAAGCTTTGTCCCTGGTAATGTTCCTGAATTTATTACCCACGTAATGCAATATGCACACAAACAAGAATCACACATCCTTAATATTATTTCTCGCAATTAACATAGAGCAGAAAATGCAGCCCCCTGTGTTAATTTGCAGACACTCACATGCAATGCAAAACAGAGAGAGTAAACAGGCATTCTGACTTTCACACACAGTGGAGTCAGTCAAGTGTTTCAAATCTAATTTAAATATATGAATGTTTGCTTTGTCCATTTGGCTAAACTGACTTAGCCGTCCGTATTGGAGCAAATTGAAAATATATATTGCATATTGCAAAAGAAATGGACAGAGGGCGATGAGAGCAGCTAGACCTTTGTCTATGTTGTAGACTTGCTATCTACCAAATTTATGTGGCGTACACTGGTCTCTGGGGATCTCAATTAGACAAGTACCTGCCTTGCTCCAGCTCTATGGGTCCCTCTGGCCTCCCTACTCATATTGAATCATGGAGAGGCAGTTAATATTCCTCTGAAAGTGGGGATCTATAAAGGTTCTCCCATAAACCATGGGCTTTCGTAACATCAAAATAATAGCAGTAAATAAAAGGCTTACACCTGTACAGCAAACGGCTCCACTGGTGAGACTTGATATGGATGTTTTCCCCAGCTCTGGAAAGTTGTAAATGCCTTGAGTAAAAAACACTGAGTGCTGTTAATGGATAGGTTTATTTTAAAGCGTGCCATCTGCTATCAATCACGGAGAAGTATGGGAAGCAAGTTAGCTAAAGTCCCTCTCCTCTGAGCGAGGCAGATAAAGACAGGACTTCAGTGCTCGGGAACACTGGGATCCCCAAGAGAATAAAACATCAAACCCACTCAGCAGCTTCACTAACAATAATAAAAATGCCTCGGCTTAAAGGTGACATTCCCAATTTACGATTATTTGTGTCTATAAAGTGTATTCTTTGGCTCCTGACTCATTCCCAGTGTCTCCCAACAAGAACAATACATTAAGAATGCCTGGGGTAAATGGAAATTCTATCCTTTTTATTAAACCGACAGGCACTACCTGAGACTTTCAATTTTGTCGGCTTGACCCCCAAGGAGACATTTCTCTCCCCTGTCTACCTTCCTTCTCATTCAATTCCCTTCTTCCTTTGACTGCCTTGTTGTGCAGCCAGACCACACAACATTTATGGATGAGGTTTGAATGCAATGGTGAAAAAAGGAGACAAGAAGACTGTAGATCTCCTCTTCTCCAAAGATTTACTCGGGGGTTGTAAGATGGATGAAATCGCCCCTTGGTATCTCTTTTAGAGATTGTCTTTTCCCCCCCAAAGAGCGGGTGGATATTTTTATGGATAAAGAAACAAAGGAACAAAAGAAACATTGGCTTGCAGACGGTGCTAAATGACTGTTGTTGTGATCAACAAAGGTGATACAGCCACCAAACCCCTTTTCTGTCCTCTACTCCTAAGCATTCGCGACACTGACTTTGTACTCTCAGGCCTGATTCTGTAGTTCCCCAACCCTGGAGTACATTCAGGGTAAAAGCCACTGAGTGGTTCTTGAATATGAAACAGACATTAGTCTGTCCCACTCCACACTGTTCAACAGAAGTGATGGCACATAAAGTAGCATATGAAAGATGGTGAGAGTGAGGAGGTGGCCTGAGACCCTGCCAAGTTTTTATTGAGTTATGAACATTTCTGTATATGCCTTTCAAGAGCAGTCTATCTGAATGTGATGGAGTTCACACTTAACTCTCTCTATTTGAATGGGATATTCCACATTAATAACATCTCATTCGATATGTTCACCTTGTGGCTACAATACGAGCTACTTCAGACAAGCGCATGCATCAATTTGCCTAAATGCTCTGGGATTCTTTATAAAAGCATAGATAGTTGACATGTATCTAAGCTAAAATTGTTTTGCAAGTTTGATGCATTCTTGCAGTGTTTAACTTCTGAGAAGGATAAGTACTGACATCATACTGTATCATAAGAGTCTTACTGACCAAGCATACATTCTATGGACCCTATTATGAGAAGATGTGCAGAACTTCAATTTGATGGAACAGGGATGAACTTAACATGATGTGGCAGGATAATTAGAATGGCATAATTCCTAATAGGATTCAAAATACACTTTTGTTTAGGTTGAATGACAGTAGGGCATCAACTTGGCAATGTCTTAAACTATTTTTCTACGTTGACATTGAAAGTGCATATGAATTGGAGGGTTCAAAGCTAAAGGCAAATACTAAGTTGATTTTGCAGTGTGTCAATTGCTAACAATTACAATGGTGTTTGTCCAATGGTGTTTATCACCATGACTAATTGAATCTGTCATCTTTCGCATGTCTAAATCCTCTGTGAGATGATGGCATGCATGGACAACTAGACTAAAGTTTTCTTTGACAGTGATGGTGGTGGTGGTTGGAAGGGATGAGGAGTTGGGGGGGGAGGCTGACAAGTACAATGCCACAGTGGATCATTTAGGCTGAAAAAGTTTGTCAAGGACTACAGGGATCTGAACAGTCAAGCTGTCTCCATGGATTGTCTCTTTATGTGTGTGTGTGTTTGTGTGTGTGTACTGTTGTAGTGTAGTAACTTCATAACTACAAAATAAGCACAATGCCTCAAAACATTTTTCCCCTTCCAGGGATCACACTAATCCATTTATTTAGTTGAGTCTTTGTATTATTTACTACATCCCTGTAGGCCTTGTCACGTTGTGACCAAGGATCAGGACACTTGTTTTATTGTGTCACCAAAAACAGTAGTTTTGTTCACTAATAATGTGTAGGACACATGTTGAAAACAAAACAATCTCAGCAGGCTTGTTCCATTGGAATCTTGGTTGTGCCCCACAGCTTCTGATTGGTGCCCATTAAGTGTGTTTCACTATTGTGCCCCAGAAAGGTGGCTTGTTCAAAACAACAAATTACTCCAAAAAGGTTGTCAGCAAAATATTGTTTGCCTTAGGACTTAAAATAAATAAAAACATAAAAAAATCTTGTCTGAGTCATGCAGGCAATGCAAAACAAAGTGAAATCAAATAACCTGGTAACATACTCAGAGTATCACCTACTGTAGGGTTAATATCAATTCATAATGATCGACCCCCAATGCAATTGTTGTCCTAATGTATATTGTTTTTGCATATGAAAAATGAAAATTTCTGAGTTTGAATCTGAAGAAAATATAAACTTCTCCCATATCCAAATTGGTAATCATATTGATAATCACTATGGTCCTAATAAAATTGCACATGCAATTGTTGAAATAAATAATATAATTCTACGTATGCAATTAAAGATGAAAAAACTAAATAGTATTCACCTCATAGCTGGTCTATTATAGCAAGAAGAAAAACAAAACCTATAAATAATGAATATGATTATTCTGTTTTCAGATTTGCATAATTATTGTTTTCTTAGAAGCATCTGTTGAAATTGCAATTCATCCTTTGTTTCAAACAACACTGGCATACCTTTGTGCCCCCAATGTATACACATGCATAAGAACAAATTGGCCTTATAAGCAAATGTTTCTCATTTATAATTAATAATTGGGTCACACAATGATATGGCAAAATAATATTACTCTAAATGAACATTCATGTTGCATTGGTAATGTTGAGCAGCAATGTGCAGAACGCAATGACCAACGCCACAGACATTTCTCCATTTGAAATGGAATGGCCCAGGTCACGATTGTGGATGGTGTGAATGTTCGTTGTTGTCTAAGAGAGCTTGCCCACTTCATACACAAAGAAAACATTAACCAGGTGACTTATCATAAAACTCTGCTGCTGACCTTTTAATGCCTCTGTCATTGATTGCATACCGTGGTACACTCTCTCCATCCCAAGGTGATAGATTATTCAATTAACTATTGACCTTTCCCGCAGACTCATTTGTCGATGAAAATGCTTTTATGACAGCGGTACATTTAGGATGAAGGGATGCTGAGTTTTGATTTTGGGATTTACGGTAGGCATTATTATTCCAGCTTTCATTTTATTTTTTTCTGGCGACTTTATGATTTACATTGTAATAATATGATGAAGTTTGCCTCTGACTCTGCGGTAAGCAACTGTGACATTATGAGGATCAGCATATCAACATCTTGGCAGGCTACTGTATACTTTCTCCTGGATTTGTCCCATGTTCTTGTCCCTAATTCAGACATATTTCATTAGGAACTACTATGTGCGATTATGCACCCCTGTTGCAATACAGGATGTGTTTTCTACTGCGCTAAATGGGATGTGCTTTTGTGTGTCTTGCTTCTGTGGAAATGCACATCTTTGAATCAGTGTCTATTCAGGCCCTGGAATGTACCAAGTTATCTTCACCTAATACAGTATGGTGAACGAGCGCAAACGATACCCTCTTTATTTGTTCTTCCAAATGTGACATTTTGAAGACCTTAGAGTACCTCATCATATGGAGTGGTGCTACAGCAGTTGTACCATGCAGTAGATTACAGAAAGAGGAATTCATGTGGGTTTACGACAGTATAATTACTAAGTGTTAGGGCTGCACAGTTTAAAGGGACCTTTATTCAATTAACACTCGTTTTTTCTTTCTCCCATTGCAAACTCCCATGAAAAAGAGTTAAGGCGTTCTCTCATCTGTTTTTCGCCAAGGACGAGTCTTTGTTGTTTTACTCATTTGGGTAGGGTTAGTGTTATTGTTGGGGATAGTCAATGTACTTGTGTGGTTACAGTGGCTGTGCCCCAACAAACAATTCAAGCAAAACAAAACATTATACTTTGGGGGATTAAAGTTGGAACAGTTATTGTATTCACACCATTCCCCCCTCGCCAAATGTATCATAATATGTTATAGTTCATAATACAGACTGCATCTCCTAAATGTATAACAAAGTATTATATTCCGAAATGCCTACAATTGCTTTCAATATGTTCTTCACTGTATTACACACATGTTTCTTATGCACTTAAATAATGTAAAACAGGCGGGATGACTTTTCAAGACAGCATATCCCATCCCCCGTGGGCATGTCGTACAGAATGGACAGTACTGTGCTGTAGCTCTGACACTATTTCATTGTTTATTACAATAGCTCACTCATTAATATTTATTGTACTTTGTTTCGTTTTTTTTTTCTTTTTCTTCTGTGTAAGTCTAGTTTACCATGGAAGGATATCCTGTATCCTGAAACTCAGCCATCTGTGGCCCACTGCCACATGAATGACCTTCTCAGATTAAGGAAGCGACATCTTAGTCCTGTCCTCATTGTTCTAAAGGATGTGACAAAGAGAGATATCCTCCGAATAAATATTTAATAGCTTCGCTGACTAATTCATGTTCAATGGGGCTCTCTCTCACAACCACTCCATGGTACCTGTCACATTCCTCTTACCTAAAACACAGTCAAAAGGGGAAGGAATAACTTCTCTTACTGGGAGACATCTTGATCAAGTTAAGCTGATGTTCTAGTGCAGGGGCAGACTGCCGTGGCTACAGTGATATTATGAGAGATAGATATATGTTAGTGCGCGCACCTCATATCATCTCTTCTAACAGTTTTGACAGCAACAGCTTTCTTCCTTGTCAAAGCCAATCGGTTAAGGAATGGAGGGATTGAACCACAGTGTCAGGACAGGATGGCTGCAATTACTGACGAAGGCAACAGTATCCATTTGTGATGTTTGATGTGATCTATCCGATGGCACCGGGGTGTATTTAAAAGGCACTTCGAACAGAGCTGCCCCTCGAAAGTGACAAGTCGTTCCCCTTGACATTGACTGACTATTCTAATCAATTCGACTTGTCTGGAAAGTGGCTCCAAATCAGCCGTCAAGGCCTGACTGACACTACATCATAACTGCCTAATGCAGCTTCCCTCCCCCACTGGAAAGGCAGGTTAGCAGAGACCGGTATACTCTGGAAAGATAAATCACCGCAGCTTACAGTGAAACTGAGATCCACTCAGCAATGATCACTACCTGAATTGACTGTTCGGAAATCTCTTCACTCACTTCTCTGATTGGTCTGTGACTGAGCACTGCCTCGTGTAGTTACTCTCCACACGTTTTTCTCTATTCATATACTGATACAGTATGGATATCTTCGCTGTATGTCATGGGCTTATGTGTTTGACTATTAGAGTGAGGTAAACAACTCTGGGTGTTGCCGTGGTAGATACAGTAACTGTTCTGCTTTCACATGCTTCTGTTCTCGGTTTCCTCTCAAAGTTTTGTAAATCAATATTTCATTTATTCTGCAGACGCTTTCATCCAAAGTGATGTACAGGCGAGGATATGAACCTGAGAGTACTCGAGAACTCCACCTCTGAGCCTAGCGATCCTCTGTGTCCTCTCAGATCTTATTTCTGTGGTAAAACAAAACATCACTTCATAGATTGAGACCTACATGACTACTGGTGGCAAAAGACTGCAACTCTGAAACTCTCAAGACAGCCAATTTTATGTGTTAAAGTATGTCAAAAACATATTGGAAGTACCCAAACCCCTAATTAGCAGACATGTTACAATGTTTTCTAAAGGGCAGGTGCATGACAGTATGCACTCATCAGGCCACATCTGTTGGTTGCTTAATATTTAATGACAGCGCGACAATTTTGAACACTAGTTTTGAAAACAAGGATAGATTGCACTTCTTATGACCCTGTGTCATGGACAGGGCTATAGAGCATCATAAAGTATGCATGCCCCTGGTTTTAAATCTTACCATGCCTCATTAATTTTTAATTATGAAATACTTTGGCAAGAGGGGTAACTATGCT
Organism: Osmerus eperlanus; assembly: GCF_963692335.1. Classification (NCBI taxonomy): domain Eukaryota; kingdom Metazoa; phylum Chordata; class Actinopteri; order Osmeriformes; family Osmeridae; genus Osmerus; species Osmerus eperlanus. The sequence goes on from NC_085038.1 coordinate 5,430,997, forward strand.
TTGTCTAAAAATAAAACCTTTATAGATCTATTGTTTACCCCTTTACTTTACTAAACTGTAGAGCTGTGTGTGGGAACCATCAGTTAGATGTGATGCATGTGGGTGTGTCTCAGAACTGAAGTGTATAAAGGAATGTTTTTGTAGCTACCATCAAATAATTATCTAAATGCCATATTGTGGGATCATGCTGAGCAATTACAAATACTGTTTATTAGGCCTCTTTCAAATCTCTCAATAAGAGCCAGGTACACATGCCAAGATCCCACTCTCCAATCGCTCAGTAATTCATTTTTATTAAACAATTTTTCACTTATGTTTGACACAATGTCAAACTCCAAACTCCCGAAGAACCTCTGCAGTTCTGGAGCTGTTATCCTTTCCCCCTGCTTTAATCATTTTTGGCAAGGATCCACTTCCTGTCAGAAAGTGAAACAGCTTAGGAATGTCATTCTTTCAAAAGAAAACAGAGAGGATCCAAAGAGGAAGTTCTCCTCCAGTCCCTGGTCTTCATACACCCCAACGCACACACACACACACACACACACACACACACACACACACACACACACACACACACACACACACACAGATGCCTGGAGTGAGACTGGGAAACATCAAACGCCCAGGGAGGGAAAAGGACAGACTTTTCCCACATTTGGAATACATGGATATTTCAGAGCCTAAAATAGATTTACATTAGCAGTGGAAATACTAATTTTTATCTTGTCTTTAGTATATTAACGGTAACAGCAAAGACCACTGTCAGACAGTATAGGATACTAGTTTATCACAGATTGCCTTTATAGGGTTTCTACAGCCAGTCAAAATCAGTTCAAAATAATATTTTAATGAGTGTTATGACATCCTTCTGTGCTAGACAATTAATTACAAAGGCCAGGCCAGGCCAGGCCAGTGTTGTGTGTACGATTGCCCTCAGAGCTTTGTTCTCCTCTGTTTTGTGATGGTTATTGCCTGTGTAGTCCCTGTCCGTGTGTACTGTATGGCACAGTCTTGTGGGCCGAGCACAAGGGGACCTGATGCAGTGTGCAGCGGGCAGGCTCATTCTATATTTGGCGAGAGCCACTTTTCTTGATTGTCTTTTGGAGGAACCACCTTTCTCCTCCCTCCTCTGATGCGAGGCGATGTCCCAGCCCTTATTTATTTATTCTGTTGGGGAGACTCCATATCTGATTTATTCAGTCGCAGATGTCACCTCGGTGGTACAAGTACAGAGACACCAGCGCGTGTAAGACTGTCCTGGGGCCATTGTGGCCTTCCAGATCACTTTGGATTATTGTTGTAATTACAATTTAAGATTTACTCTGCGGCTCTGAAAACATTAACGCATCGTAGACGTTAATGTTTTTTTACTTCCTGTTCAGTCCTTTTGTCTGAGGGGGAGGGACAGAAATAGTGTTCGAACAAATCAAAAGGGAAATGTGAATCTCTGTGTGTGGGTTTTGGTTTTCACTGTCTAGTTTTTCGTTTCTATGTTCTGTGTTTTGGGCTGTCATTTGGTTGTATTGATTTCACCTGTGAATCGTTATCTTGCCTACTTAAGTCGGGCCCTTTGTTTGTTTCATTTGTGAAGTATTGTTTGTGTTAACGACGTACTGAGCCTACAGATAAATAATATCAAGATTGTGTATAGACCTTAGCCTTGTATTTTTGACTCCGACTTTTGCCTAACACTTTGGATACTTTTGCCTTGTGGATTACCAACCTGTTTCCGTCTGACTAAGAACCATCAGTGTGTACCCTGCGTCTGGGTCCTCTTCCCTTTCTGGGATCGTGACACTCTGAAGATTGTCTCTTCATGGAATGCTAGAAGACTTTTTTACAGTAATATATTACATTTATCTGATGTGGTCTTTCATTTTACATTGCCTTAAATAAAATCATACATTACATATATTACACAATAAGTACAGCATATTACTATCCTTAATATATTTCTAAGTTATTGTTATGACCTTTGCCCAGATTTCACAGTACAGCATATATGTGCTTAAGTTAACGTTAGAGATGAAAGGTTACTTTTCTATAAAAAAAAGGAATAAATAACTATAAAATAACACAAATAAGGAGGGGATTTTATAGGAATATTCCAATCAACCAAGCAATTAAAACCTTTTTTATTCCTCATGGTAATACATTCCAGTTTTAGGATAATATTCCTGACACTGGCAAAAGGGTTTGAAAGACTTAACCAAAACCTTTGTCTCTGTGAAGAGATGAGGGAATACATGTATATTGGAGAAGAATGAAAGGATTTTTCCACTGGAAACCAAATGGCAATTTAGCAGTCCATATGGAATAACCATACGGCTGCATTTTGGTGTCTGAATCCTTATTTGTTGGGGGTTAGTATGTGACAGCAGGCCTTTTTTTTTAAATCTTCCCTTGTTTGAAAAGTGTAGTTGTCAGATAAGTTGCACTGATGTTATGTATACAGATGGTATAATGTCTGGATCTTTTGGAGTCCTTTTACAGAAAACGAGTTCGAGTGACAGAATGCCAAGCTCTTGGTGCTGTCTGAGGCAATGGTGCGCTGACAGGTACTCTCAAATCCAAAGACCTGCACAGGCAGTACCTGAAGCGATACGTGTAATGATGAGTGATCAACACGCTGTCTGGTTCTCCAACAGCCGTATGGTGTAACAAATCTATTGAGTGCACAAGACAGACACACACCTACGTAAACACACATTCTAAACTCACACACACACTCACTCATTCAACACACCGGCTATGCTCTTTCACCATTGAATGATTTCACTCAGCTGAGCCATATCACAGCTGCGGAGCAAGTGAGCTGACATCAAAAACCTGTTTAAATGAAATAATGCCTTCTGATGATTCAAAGCAAATATTTCTCTAGCACACTTCCACCGAATGTTCTCTTCTGAAGTGAGAGTTCAAGTGAGCGGGGCATAGTTTTGCATGTTGCTTTGAACAAGGTGGCTTAAACAATGAAAAAATGCATCTTAGCACCCTCCACCCAACTTCTCAGGAGCAAAGAGCAGATGTGGGGGCTCTTGTTTTGAGTAAACTGAACGCAGAGTACAGCACATGAAAGTTTCACCAAAGTAAGCGCAGTGTGCGTACTTTGACATTACACAACTCCAATTAATTTCAAAGGACAGTAACTTAGGTCACAGCCCTCTTACTGTAAATAGTACACACACACTTCAAATAAGCAGCAGTAAATTGGAAGTTATGTAGCAGTGACAAGGAAAGCTTTTAAGATAACAAAGAACGATAGACTTTTTTCCCCCCAAAAGCTTTTCCCTTGCAGGCAAAAATTCAGTTATCAGTCAACATTATATGACTAACAACTCCACTCTTTTCCATTAACACCAGCAACACTCTGAGCTATATGACCTTGAATAGTTGCGAGGTTCATATTCTCCCTTTACAACAAATCTGCGCGTCACATTATTTAAATCAGATGAATTTATGGTGCGTGTTTTGACACGTCGGCCCAATAGGCGATATGCTGTGACACCGCCTTCTCCCTTAGTGTATCAACCTGCTAATAATTTCATTTTCTGGTTGAATATGTCCAAATTGAATTAAAATGATGAAATGTGTTAAGAGCACTGACTCCACCTTACACCTCTGGTTTGAAGGGCACTTTTTTTTTCTTTCAAGCGAGAAACTGATTGTAAAACCTGGTGACAGACTTGACAGGCTGTTAAGAAAGCAGAGTTCATTACTGAAGTCATTGCGGTCCTTAAAGGTTATTCACTCCCTTCTCAAAGATGCCTCAACCATGGAGTGACATGTTAATGTTGGATGCCAAACCGTGAAGAAAAAAAAAGTTGCAAAAGAAGTGGTGTGAAATAATTCTGGACATGTTTGAAAAAAAAAATCCAGTCACTTAATGATGTGCAAGGCAACAGTGGGTCAGGGTGCCCCTTGCCACAGCTAGATAACACACAGCATCTTGTCAGATCCTTCACTCACTCCTTTATGTCTCCTCAGATTGGATTTTCCTTTTAACCTTTTAGTGTGTATTACAATTCGTTTTTATTAAAATGGAACATCTTGGAATGTGGAGAGAGGATTGTGGTTCTGCGTCAACCGTCAGTGCTGTTATTTAGCAGAGGGGATAGCCAGCTGCAAATCACAAAATAGCACTTCTCTAAAAATCTGCTGGGGCTGAATAAAAGGGTTTGATACCTTCTCTCACCCATTGAAGGTATATATCTTGCAGATCTTAAACGCAGGAGTGTATTAAACCTGAAGAAGAGTTATTTTCTTGCCAGAAGCAGTTTCTCAAAACTTTCACATGAGAAAACTGGAGGAACACTAAACTCCTCATAATGGATGAATGTCTCGCATCCACTTAGAGCGAACATCCTTTTCTCATTATATTACAATAAATTCAACTTGATGTGGGCTATATTTAGGGCCCCCCTGATCTTGGCTGAGAGATATGTGCTCTTTGACTCCAGCTCTCTGTCCTGCCTTAAACTTAGCAGCACAACACACTGGACTGGACTAACTGCATACAGAACCTTTTTCACTGTTTGTGATATACATTAGAGTATATGTTTTTCACACATTCTGACTCACATATGATACCTCTGGTTCATGTGTTGTAAATGTCTGATTATATTTCGGTCCAATCTGATTAGAAAATGAATCCGCTTTTTTGCTAGGTTACCTACAGTCTTTATAACAAGTTCCAAGTTGTGTATGATTATTTCATTTCTCTCATCAAGCAAGCATGTGCACCTCACCTTTCCTGGCCAACCCCAACCCCCAGCCCCCCAGCACTAATGCACACATTGCCCCCCTCCCTCCCACCGCAATCAGTCTCTCCATCAGTTCAACTCTTAAATATCCTTCAGTTCTCTTCTGCCTCTTGACTGCCTGGTATCTGTTCACAGGGTGGAATTTCCCTTTTCTTTTGTGTGGGTTACATGGGAAGTCTGCGCCTTTTGTGTTGAGTCAGCCCTTTGAGTTCCTCTACCAATGGGTTTCTCCCATTGTTGGCCTCTTCACCTTTAGTTGTATATTACTCATTCACTACATCACTTCTTTAGGTAGGTCCAATATGGAACCAACAAAGATCAGTCATGTCCTCTGTCATTTAGTCACAAAATAAATACTGAAAATCAAAGAGAATCATTTGATCGGATACTTCAGTACAAAGGCTCTAACTTCATCAGAAGTTGCTGCTAGGTCTAACACCTGTGCGTTTGGGAGTGAGGGTTTGTGCGTTAGCGGTGAGAGCGTGTGATGTGCCACACAGCTTGAGAGTGTGTGATGGAGTCTGTGTTGTCTGAGGGGTCTGTATGGGGTGGTGTATTTCTGGACATGTGAGCCCAGCTGAATCAGCAGTCTCTCCATAGGTCCGTTCAGAAAGGAGTTGTTCCCAACTGGCCTGCGTGGGTCAACCTTGACCGCTGCGCCGTGTGTGGTCACCATGACCTGCCTTCATCTTATTTATTGACGCACTTTCTTTCCTTGTGATCTCCACATGGACTGTACTGTTGTTTAGTGAGTCTTTGCTTTCCTCACCCACCAACACCAAGATTAGAGAGTTCAATACATTCAGGATGTATTGTATATTTGCACCTGTTGTAAGAAAGAAAATATTTGGGCAAAAATAACTTAAGAACAGGTTGCCTTTCAGGTTCAGGATAACTATGGACCTTACGTTAACCTTGACCCCTAATAAGTCTCTGCAAACCAGCAAATAGTGTTCACATGGAGAGAGAAATGATGTTATATAATTGATCTGCCAGAATGAGGTATTCCTTAGTAGATTTGTATTTGTAGAGTCCTCACTTATGTAAATGGAACATTAACATGTGCTGCAGTGAGTATCCATTTCTCTATTACTGTTACATTTTATTGTTAAGGTTAAGCATTTGAATAATGGTTATCGTTAAGATTGAGCTAGAATCGGGGACACATGAACACCAGCACAATGCTTTTTTGTTTTTGCTGTTCTTAGTGCCACACATGTTATTTCATCACGGCCACGAGATAAAGTTTGCGTGTGTGAAAGAAAGGGAGAGAGGAGAGAGAAGGAAAGCTCTTCTCTCTAAGAATCTCACACTTAAATAACGTTATTTTGGTAACTCGGAATACAGTTGTGGGCCCAGGCGTCATGGCGCCACCTCAAATACTCCACTGTGGTTAGGCCCTGTCGCAGCACATGGCATTCATTTTTGGCTGCTGAATTTATTGTATGAGATCCTTTCCTTTCCAGTGGTACACATGCCTGCACAATTACGTTGACAATCAGGGTGGGTGGATCTCCACTTTAACAAAGCCAAGCTGGATGTAACCACGCTGAAGATCAAATGTCTCTTTCAGGGTGGGAGCCCTAATGCTGATCACATGAATAATTGACTATAGGAACAGGGTGGTGTTTGGCACAATTCTAGAGACTCGCTAGTTAAAAGCAGACCAAACAAATCGAGAAGGAGTTGACGGTGACAGAGCTCATTAGATTGCATGACATAAGTGACATTAGTAGCATGATTTGCGCCACAGTGCAGGGCTGCTATAGATGGCTTATGTCTTACCTTATTTGATTATTTTTCATCCTGGATTATAGTATGTCTTAGAAAGAATCTGGGGTATGGCTTTTGGGGAGGCAATGTCATTAAAACCATTTGGGCGGGAAATGTCTGAGAGAAGATGGAAACTCCGGTGACAAGCTGGCTTTTATTTGCTATAGCAGACATTGTCTTTTATCTTAAGGTTATGATCACCATGTGTAATCAAGGTGGATTTTTATAATTTTTTTCATAATTACCAAAAGAGAAGATGGATTTTAGTGGACTTCATATTTAATCAGTCAGTGGTCACTCGAAACAGTTTTTGACTTTGAACTTGGCCCAGTTTTTAAATGTTAAAGTTGTTAACAGTTCGAGCCTTACCTACAGTTCAAATGTTAATCTAAGAGTTCATGTTGTGCTTTCTATGTGGAGAGAAGGATAGGGAATTGTGGCCTTTCTCTTTGGAGAATAACCTCTTTATTTGCAATTAATCCAAACTCCTCAGAGCTCTGTGTTCATTTAGTTGAAGAATAGATACAAGAGTGGGCTTACTTCACCTCTAGGCCTTAGGATGTAATCCATAAATAAATGAACTAAATAATTAACCTACATTTGAAAAATATGACATCACACTGAGCTCATGTAAACCTTACAAGATTATATCGTACTGGCTGTCTGATCCCCAAACAATGGGTCCTGGGTTGGTGTTCATGGTTTAATCTTCATTACAGTATGTGTGCATCGAGCCAGTGCTACGCTTCAATCAAGTAAACAGAGTTTAAACAAAAATAGAATTTCCAGTTTTGAGTCATAATATGCTAATTCAATTTGCCCTTTGCATTACAAGGATATCATCGATTGATAGGCAGCTGTCATTTTAGATATGCTATGATGAAGCAACAATAGTTTGACGCTATAGAACACACTATGAATATTATAAGAAGTTTGACTGTGATATGTTAGTTTCATATAGACATGAATAGTGTGAGTTGTCTGAACACTCAGTTACTTGAAAAACGTCAGGACCGAAAAAGGGACATCATAGCAAAAGTAGTTAAAGCAAAGAATTCAAAATTACCTCCTGGCACAAAACTGAAGCGATATGTCCTCTCAGAAATGCATACGTTTGGTAATCTGTAAGAGACCAGTGTGCTGCTTTTGGCATTTAATCAAAAAATGAAATCATTTGCACATACCCAGCCTCAAAGATAAATTATGCAGCATTTCTTTTGACTGTCTTTAAGAACCTTGCATATGCATCATACTTCTGCAAATTTTCTCAAGACACCCTTGTTTCCCCAAAACCACCAGGAAAATACAAATAGAATATTCAGTTGTTCTTCGAAAACACAATATTTTCAGTTTTATTGTCCTTAATATAAAAGCGGCAATTATTTGATTTTAGAGTTATGAATATATGTATGTTATGAGAAAACAAGCAATTTAACCATTAATTGGGATCATTTTTCATCGAGCTGGCAAGGTACTTACCTCCTTGGCACTTTACTTCTCATAAAAATGCACATTCATATTCCTGAGTGTAGATGAGAATTTTCTTGGCTTTTATTCCTCTCTAATTTGAATGCATGTTGTGTACCTGTGAATTATTGCAAAAGAATTTATAAACATTACCAACTCAGGTTCAATTTTACTGTCAATTTCCTATACTGAGCCCAAGTGCATTTTAGAAAGAGGACCGACTTTTTAATTACGGCATTTGAAATAAACATGCAACCCCTCCCCCCATATTAAGGTACAGGAGCATAACAATGCTTCTAATATTGAATAGCTGGCTCTCAGTAACAGGTGCAAGAGCTGGAGCACGGTTAACTGTGCCAGCCCTGAGCTCAGGACGCTTCTTCTCAAGCCCTCACGTGAGCTGAGCGTCAGACGTGTCGATGCAATTAACACTGTGCAGCTTGTCTGACCATTGGCACATCATTCCAGAGATATCCAAATGTGAATCATATCATTTCGATTCCTGAGTTCCTGTGATGAGGACGTCTCAGCTGGATTGTTGTTGACGCACAGTCACCAGCATCTGTCCAAGGCCATTTGGAGGTGTTCTATAGTTAATGCTTAGGGATAGAAAAAGTGGCCTAATGTTTGTACAGAAAATAGAATAACCACCATTTGCAGTCCAAGTTTGAAGAACACACTCAAAGCTGTGTTCTATATATTCAGTTCGTATTTACAGTTTTGTCATTTCAAATGATAATGTTTATTCAGTCGGGGTCCAGATAAATACAGTGCAAGGACATGAAAGAACAATGATCAAGCAGCCAAGCTTATATACTGTACAAGTGTATCATGGAGATGTGCAGTCAAGTTCCCTTTCTGTGTCTATGATACGAGGGGAAGATGTGTGTGCATGCTTCCCGCTATTTGCTAAGGCCTAACTATGAGGATTCCTGTGGTTTACATCCTCTGGGGAATGCAAGACATTCCATTGAGATTTGGGGTGACAAGCAGCTGGTTACCCTTCTTGTCTCTAGTGGGATTCTTCTATTTTATTCAGGGAAGATGTTAGTACACTGCATTTACACATTCATGTGGATGCACATATGCACAGTATGTAATGCACACTTACACACGCGCGCGCGCACACACACACATTATGCAGACATGCACAAACACATGCGCACACACACACGTGCAAACAAACATACCCATACACACACATACCCGTATGCACATACACAGCTGCTGCACTTAAGGTGAATGTCACCTCAGAAATTCAACACCTTTACCAGTTAATACACTAATGTGTCAACCATGTCTCAGTAGGGTTGAGAAAAAGTCTAAAATCTGTGCTTGATCCAGTAAAGGGACACATATTTAGCTCTTTCCTTACAGATTAAGAGAGCTTGTAATGACATAATGATATAATAACAATAATAAAAGCTATGCAAGCATGTGGCTAGAGTTAGACATGTTCAATAGGACATTGGAGGAGAGCAATAGAAAGAAAGAAAAAGAGGAACTATTATAAGAAGAGAGCCTCCTGTACAGACTGTCTGACGCCAGATGGCTTCTTCTAATAAATATTCAACCTTAACTCTGTTCCCATGTTACTTTTTCCCCCCCTTTTTGTATGGCTGCCAGCACACCCACACGGATCTGGGCCAGCAAAATGATTACAGTAGAACAAACAAAAAAAGTGCAATAGAGGAAACAGGCCGACAGGGTCCTGTACACAGTGAGATAGGGTGGCAGTATGTGCTGAAAGCCCCTGCATTTTTGCAAGTGGGAAAGTTAAAACTGTGGGAGGAACCGACAAAAGAGGAAAGACGAGAGGGAAAAGTCAGCCACGGCTGGCAGTTGGTGTGATTGTGGGAGACTGAGCAGAGACAGCCCTGCTCACAAGTCAGTGTTTACAATGGTAACGTTTCCTATCCTCCAAAGAGCTGGGATTTAAGGAATTACAATGTGTTTTCTATGTATTCGTATGTAGTATGTAGTTGAGATGTGAGACTATGCCATTGTTGTCTTACCTAATACATGTCTTAAATATGACAATGGATGGAGGTGGCCTGCATTTCCACGACCATACTGTTCGACGTCGACTCAAAACAGCTAATGTTTCCTTAGAATGTTGACTTAATTGAAATTGGTTACTTTCATTCGAATAGCATCTCAAGCAAGGTTAATAGTCGTATTGTATACAGTATGTATGTAGCATATGGAAAGGCTTTTCTAAACAAGGTATTTTTGTATAAGTAACAGTTTCTCTTTGCTTTATTTGGATGTTGATGTCCCAGGGTGAAGTTCAAGGACAGAGACACAATTATATCTTTGATCAAATAAAGCATAACTTATTTCTTGGGGACCACCAACACTTTCCCTTAGTCTTGGGTCAAACTGTATGTGTGTGTGCATGAAATTCTATGCCTGCACATGCATGTGTGCGCAAGCACAGTGTGTGAGCATGCACGCATGTGTCTATCTGCTCTACTTGTTTTTATAAATGAGAGAGTGAGGCTAACGTCTCCTCAGGAACATGTTTTTCTTAATTTGGAAGGGCAACAGACTTGTAATAGTGGGGCCTTGGCTGTTTTCTCTCTGCTATCTGAGGCATCAAAGGCCGAGCTCTCATGCCAAACCAAATCTTCCTTCCTGCCTGCTTCCCAAGGCCAGGTGATCTTCAGCAGCTGAACAGACAGACTCCCAGAATCCTCTATTGACCTGGCTCAGGCCCTCTTTCCTTCTTTTTTTTCTGCCTGAGGAAACCAAGGGAAATTCATGGCAGTGAGGCAAATAATCTGGAATTAAAACTAAATTCTTCAGGCCTTATCCTAGCAACAGGCCCATCACCATCTGTTCAGAAAACAGGGTAGCCATTATGCGCTACAGTCTTTTGTGCATATTCCATCACCTGTGAGGGGTACTGCAGACAGAGCCCTCTGCCCGCTTGTTTTTTTTTTGTCCCCAAGATAAACTGTGCTTATTAAAAATCTCAATGCTCCACAATGCTCTTTCCCCCTCTCTTTACATTCGAATATTCATAACGCAATATTGAGAGATTAGACTGAAGAGAATTTGACAAATAGAACTCGCTTTCACAGGAAAATATTTTGGCACATTTTTCTTGATGTGAAAATTATGATATTGAAATGAATGTGTCACGTTTTTTCATGGACAGTTGATGGTAAAACCAATGTGTCGGGAGAAGAAAAAAAAAAAGCTATGGGTATGATTTTTGTGTTGTTGCTGCTGCTGCCGTGCCTGGGCCCAAGTGATAGACAAGTTGAGATGGGTGTCATTAGCTTCTACGCTGTATAATGACCTCGTAATCACTTCAAATAGCAATTTTGCTTCCGAGGTGTGTGCCACACCGCAGCATTCGCAAAAGCCCCCTTAATTCATTCCAACAGGAATCATTATTTAATCTCAGCCAACCCAACAGCTCTCTCACCGTGGTGTCAGCTCATATTCAGCCCATAATCACCAGACCTAGGTTGACTGTGGCTTCTGCTCATCCCTGTGTTATCACAGGAATGCCTAAATCAGGCTTATCTCTCTATGCACAAGTAGGAAAAGGGGGAAGAGAGGGATAACTACTTTACGGGGGAGCTTATTTCATATCCTGATCAAGTTGGCCATTTTGTTTGCTCGTCTACCTGAAAACGTTTGACACAATCCAAATAGGTTTGCGTCGGGGGCCATGTTCGCGAGGGTCTAAACAAACTCCTTCCACATGAGTAAAAAGGAAGTCGAAAAATATCTGAGGGCAGATAATACAGCACTGAGCCCCATTAGAGGCGAGGTATTATCTCCCAGTTGACTTTAGCTATGAGAAAATCTGCCCTCCCTCCGTTTTTGTTCCCACTCATAACAGACCTGTTGGCTGTCTAGGTTTATCAAGCTCACAAATCTAAACAGGGCAGGGAACTGACCGAGAGAAGCCATGGTACACAGGAAGGACTTCATTCTCACAGGATTAGAACACGGTTTACAATTTAGACAGCTGTCTGCTTATTAGGCCCATTTCACTGTGTAAAGCCTGTATCACTCTTATGGCACATTTCAAATTCATCTTTTACATATGTATCATATATATATATATATACAATTTATTGCATTTAGTTGTGGAAGATTAGTTTAGGTAAACATAACAATGGGTCTACCTGGTGAGTGTGGGGTTTTTAAATATATGTTGGTGTTGTGGCGTGGACCTTTGCCCCCTCATGGAGAAGGAGTCGCAGTCACTGGTGTTAATGAAAGACAAGTCAGTGTGTGTCCTTTATACACACAACACTTCCACTGCAGCCTGTGGCCATTGCTGTGTGCTATACATCAGGTTGTCTATTGCATTATTGTTTTTGCCTTGTTTGCATGAAAGTCATTTATATCATGATGGGTTGGTTGCATTTAGTAAAGTGAATATAGTAAATTTCTAGGATCCTTGCCACAGACCAATAAAAACTTCAATGGCTCCATAGCATGTATAGTGAGCATACTGGAGAGTGATTTACTTAAGAGTGACCCTTGGAAATATATACTCATTTACCTCTTGATTTAATGAAATTAACTCAAACAGGAGAAAGGACTGCTTTCCAACGTCTAAATGGCAAATATCTCTACCCGAAAACTGTGAGTAGAATAAAACTGATTGTGGACGGGGATGTGTATGGTTCAGTGGTAGAGCATTTGACTGCAGATCAATGTATTGCAGGTTCAAATTCCCCCTGTATGCAGAATTGTAATAATGAACACATATGACATACTTACATACGTACATACACACACACACACACACACACAGAACACCCATTTTTACCTTTCACATTTGTTTCTTGGCTTGTTTCTCAGGATGCCTCCCCTCTGGAAGGTTAGCCTAACTGGGGGGATCTGAATATTGAGATTTTTGTGTGTTGCGGTGGACTGTATTACACTGGGCATGTTCTAATTATGGAGGCAGGGCAGAACACAGGATGTATGTCCTTTTTATCAGTTTCTAAATAGGCGAACCCACCTTAATGACAAGGTAAGAAGCTTTGATGACTGAATTAATTCTTAATCCTTTGGCACAAACCTCTCGACATGGCCTGAGCCTTGTTGGGGGAGGGACTTCCTCAGACATCTAAGAGATTTCCTGAAGGCATGCAAAACATGCACAGGACTTTCGTTGCTGATCCAAATCAGTTTTTTTCTTTCTCTCTTTCCCAGACATTTGCCTTGCAGCTACTTGAAGGCAACTTCATTCAATTGATTAAGTCTGGCGAAAATTGGTCATAATGTGTGACTATCTGTAGTGTGTTGCATACACAATGGCTGCTCGCAATAGCGTTTAAGTTAAGCTTTAACTTGATTCCGGCCAAACTTCTCTCTTAACTATCAACCAGCTAGCTTTTTCGATTCTCTTTATTACATCGGTTTTGTTCCGCTGGCTGTCTATTTAATATTTTCTAAATCCATATTGATTTGCTTACATAATCATTGTGAAATACTCCCACCCTCTCGACTCCAACCATGAAAGATCAAGTCTTAAAGGTCCGGAAGTATGTGGTTACTTGTTAGTAATTTTATCCAGTTATAGCTGAAACAAAGCTGCACACATTTCCCAAGAAGAAGAATTACAACCATAATTCTTCTTGTCATTTGCACAGCAATTTTACTCCTGAATGCTTGGTTTTAGGCAGGAATTAATAAAAATTGCATGCGCTTCAGGTGCTGCAGAATTCACCCTTTCCACTCATCCCTGCCTGCAGCTCTTAGTACTCCTTCTCTTATTATCAGTTAATAATTCTTTCTCATTCAAGCAAATTAGGAAACTTGACTGTGTTAGAAAGTCCAGAATGCAGCTGCAGGCAAAGAAGGGGCTAAATGGCAGAAATTCCACCCAGAGCAAAGACGCATGAAGCACAACATTGTGTCCACCACAAAAGCCGCTCTGTAGTTTTGATCCCCTCTAATTTAATTAGCCCAAGAGGTAGTGCATTAATTTGCCAAGAATTCTTCTGATGCAGAAAGCTGCCCCCAGTGCAGGCGGGGGGGATAGAGACCTGCATGCAGTGGGAGTGCGACATAGGAGGGAAAAAAGAGAAAAGAAAAGGTTGCCTGTGGTTCTTTATCCATCTTTGGTGGACACTGTAATCCTTGACACCTAAATGTGTTTGTTTTTTTTAAGTGATATGTATCACAAATACAATGCAGTATAGTTTGGTCAGGTAACTTTCTCAAAGAGCCAGCCTTTATCCCATAGTGATAGCCATGTTCATTACCTAAATGGTAGGTTTATGGTAATAGATGCTGTTCTTTACTGTAGAGGACCCTTGATTGAGCCACAACCAGGTCACTGTCAGCTAAAAGTTCAGTTAGCTGAATGTGGCAGTTTTCACTCCTCATGTATCTGCCCCTTTCACCGGACATGTACCGGGTTGTGACCAGTACCATCCTCAGTTGTGTTGAAAGGCGGCATACGGTCTGTGCCTGCGAGACAAATAAAAAATGCAGGAAAATCAGGGCTTCAAAGTACAGAACATCATTAAAGATCGTATTTTTTTCCCTTTTTGTTTTTTTCCCTTTCCTTTTTTTAAGGGGGTTTGTCTCTGGACCTTAGACATCTGACATTGTGCCACACTACATTGTACCAATGTTCTACAATGATCTCTACTCTAACATTACATTGGTATTAATTTCACTAGTTGTAGCTAAAAGATGAAATGATCCATTGAGATAAACTAGTTCTAATCATGATAATGTGGATTTAGGAAGAAAGAAAAAAAGTTCTGCTCCTTCTTAGATGTAATTATCATGCAACCTTACAGATAAGTGAACATTGAGAGCATTTGATAGTGTTAATTTGTGAGCTATCGCACTGAGCTCCTTTGATAATCTTTCATTTCAAGACACTCTTCCCTGATTATACCAAATTGAAGAGGCCCACACCATAGTCATTAAAGAATCACTTCTCATTTGCAATTAGGGTACATCCTATTGTCCACTAAAAGGGACTGTACAGAGGAAGAAGAAATAGTGAAGACTACCAATGTGAGCTAAGACTCTTCTTCCTCAGTTAAAACTCAAATCTCACCTGAAACTTTTCACTCAACATATCAGGTGTTCTTTGGGAGCACGTACTCATGTGGGTCATATCAAGCTAACTCTGGCCATGCAACAGGTAGAACTTTGAATGATCCACTCTCTGAGAGTACGCCATATTTATAATTCATACAAATCACAGCCCACTATGTGCAACACAGGTTACAAGAGAGTGGTGCATTTGTTGTGCATGTTTTTTTTTTCTTCTCCTCCACAAGCGATGTTGTTTCCCTCCCTGAGGCAGACATCAGTACTTTGATGCGTCCCCGTTTTGTCCACGGGGCTAGGTACATTTTCACGGGCCGAGGTAAAAGCATGGGGGTGTGCACACAGTAGCAAGGCTCAACAGGATGAATTATTCACGGGAGCATGTTTGAACAGGTACGGAAATAATCCTCCAGGCTAGAGAGAGTGGATGTATTTCCCTCCATGCGTTGCGCTCAACTTTGAGCGAAGAGACTCTCTAAACATCACCCGAGCAGGATGAAATATTAAAGGTTATTGGTTAGCGTGCAAGCCTGCCCTCGAAAGTCTGTGGCACTGAGACGTGCAGGTAAACTTTCCTCTCATTCAAAGTAGACAGGTTGAGATATCTGACACTAGTAAATATTAGATGTGAGTGTGTGCTAGCCAAGGACGCACGGCGTCTCAGTCTTGGCTGACGTCACCTCTGTTCTAATCTTAGACTAGGAATACATGTGGTGCTTTTCCGTCATTAACATAATGGAGAAAGGGGAGAATGTACACTTCTAGCTGTTTCTGGTCTTTTCAGCTAGTCAAAACAGTGTGAAATCAAGCTGATGCTTAGTAGCATAGACGTCTAATTTATCCACATTTTGGCCCAAATGAGGACATATGCTATCCCTCATATGATACCCCAAGTCCATCAGTGACAACATTCATTGAGACGCCATAAAACGGGCCGCTCTTGCTCACCCACACTGCCCTCCGCCAACGCCGTGAGCTTGGCAGCACCCCGGAAACGGCGTGCCCTTCCCGTTGCTGCTTGACTGCCGCCGTACTGTCCTGCAGTGGAGAGGGAGGGAGAGCAGGAGAGGCATCCCAGGCCGCGGGCGAAGGGATAATTAAGCAAGCGCGGTGACAGCTGCGGCAGGTCCTGAGCTAGCCTGGCTCCACTGAGCTGAATTAATGGCATGAGCAGGCCCGGCAGCCCTGCCGTCACCATTAACATTTGATCATTAATTATTACCCTTTTGACAGCGCGGCTCCCCTAAACTGCCCGCCAGCGCGGCCCTTCCTCACCTGTACCCCTGTCAGTCTGTCCGTGCGTGCGTACGACTGCACGTCATCCCCCTCCAGCACACTGGGGGAGCTCATCCGTCAGGGGCTGACCACCAAGTTGTTTTTTTCCACGTTTTTCAATGAGAAGATCTGTGAAGAGACACACAATGTTACACCTGATTGTTCACAGTAACAGAGCAAGAGACAGAGAGAGAGAGTGTGTGTGTGTGTGTTGTGAGAAGCTACTTGTGCCAGTCAAGTCCTCCTCCTCATTTTGCACATACAGTATGAGCCTGTTAGGACTGCTTGCTGTGTGAAAGCTCTGTTTCATCATTCCAAGGTCTGGCATGTGTTCCGTCTCCTTTCTCTGACTGCACCTAGTGTTGTGATCTGTTGTGAACTGCGGATGGTGTAACACCAGGCAATCCTACTTGATGGTTTCATCCAAGGGTTTCAGAACGGTATTTAGAGCAGACCTGGCCTGTGTGCAAACTTCTCAATTAACAGTAATCTGGGTCTGTCTGATGTTAATTTAGGTGAGGAAGTCTGGGGCGTGGAGTCGACCTAAGTGTGCCAAGCCAGCCTGTTAGCTGAAGCTCAGAGGAGTCCTTTAAGATTGAAACCCTGGCAAATCTTGCCACATCATAATTGTATTCCACAACGCAAAGCCCCGACAGTCACTTGTCTTTTTAGGGAAACAATTATATAGAGAGGATAAACATGAATTGCAGTAATTACAGTAGATCAATCCTCACAGACGAACTGTAGATGGCATCTAGTTAATTTGTGTAAGTTAAATGCAAATAATACAGCATTGGCTGAATTGTCCTCTGCTAATGAAGATTGGTTTACATTTACAAAGAACAGTATGTCCATGAGTATTTCTTGCTAAAGCTATATCAGAAATGTGTTACCCTGTCCATTGGCTTTGTTGTATTTAACTAATACTGCATTTCAGCACAGTATTTCACTAATACTACATTCCAGAACAGTTCTCCTTATGTGTTCATGTTAACTGATATATTTTTTTTGTAAATATGTGTGTGGTGATTTGATGTGGTCTGTCTCTCTCTCTCTCTCTCTCTCTCTCTCTCTCTCTCTCTCTCTCTCTCTCTCTCTCTCTCTCTCTCTCTCTCTCTCTCTCTCTCTCTCTCTCTCTCCTTCTACCCACTCACCATACCAAGTGTTACACTAAAGTTGCATAATCAGGATCTGTCTCCTGTATCTGTTAAACCACAAGTGCAGCTGTGGTTAGGGCCTCTTATCGGAAGAGTGGTCATCTCTTCCTCTCTCTCCCTCCCTCCTCTTGTTGCAAAATCTCTCTCTGGTGAACAGGTGTGTGAAATCCACCCGAGACCGGGTCCATGTGTCAGCCACCATGTGACACCCACTTTCCAGGTTACACAACAACCCCTCGTTCCTGTGAAGTAGTCCTGATGAGTCACTCGGTACGCCAGCACACACTCAGAAAACCTCCCAACCTGCTCACCGCTCGCTTTACTGCTATCTGATACGATTGCTGTGCTATTTTGGGTAACAATGAGGTCCTTCATGCTGTAAGGTATTGTTTGAGACAGTAAGCTGAGCCTGCACTGCTGTATGACTAGGCTTAGGTTAACATGTGATTTACCTCCAGTCAGGAATGTATTTGCTCAGATCAGAGTGTCTTTTGAGTTTCCTCACCCCATTGAGTCACTGAAATGCCTTCCTGCACTCAACGAGGGAAGGACATTCTGTGTAACGAATGTGGTGGAGTGTGCACAATGTAATGGCCTCGGGCCCTAATTGTGCCAATTGATTTGAGTCTACCATAGAATTCTTATCTGAGAGAACATCTCGAATGAAAGGCCCATGATGACATTTATTTTTCACAGTTAACATTCCCCCTCCGTCCACATTAGAGATGCAGATCACAAGATGTGCTGACCATATGCTCTGTGTGTGCCTGGGCCCCATGTCTGACACTGGCTCCTTTCACAGTACTTAAACACCATTCAATTGATATGGGCATTAATGCATACAAGTGGAGCCATTTCTGCATGACTCTTGATGCGTCTGCAGTTCAGCTACCCGCGGAAGCTTCTATTCCATGGAATTTGTAATTACCAGCAGTGTGCCTCTAAGCCTAAGTGAGAAAATGTCTTTACTCTGAGAGTACAGAGATGTCAATTTAGGTCCTGCTACTGTTAGTCAGAGCTTGAATTAAACGCATTCTTCACAGTTCTATTTCTATGAAGCCGTGCGGTGGATGTTCTAGAACTTCAATTATTGTCCATTAACAGGCAAAAATTGATCTAAACCAGTGGTGAATGGACCAATAACAGTACCTTCAAAGGCGTCACATTTTAGGGAGGTGGTGGTGGTGGTGGGGGGGTGGTCGCAGGAGGCAGGGTAAACCCATGGATCAGCGCTTTGGATCTATGCAGTCTGTGGCCCTCCTGCCTCATTCTGATTGAATCTTACTCTGAGATCCTGTGGAGAGACGGTGGTGACCGTATGCCATTGTCCAGATGCTCGCCTACAGTCAGGGGGCAACCATCAATTCGATGCAACTGGGAGGCACAAGAAGCTAGCAGACTGAATGTTCAGCAAGGATACACCGTATCAATTAAAATGCTACAGTAGGTGTTTGGGTATCATTTGAAGCGTTTCATGTGTCTGCAGAAGGCATAACGGCTCATGTTGCCTGATGTCTTCCTACAGGGGTCTATTATTTATAAACTCTGTCTTGAATACCTGATGTCAAACCATTTATCCGCGTTGGTGATGGGAGTCGGTGTCTCAAAAATGCAAAGTTGTATGTAAAATATGAAATGGAGAGAGGGAGAGTTTAAATCAAACATCAAAGAGAGATGAAAAGAGACCTATCTGAAGTTCACTGTGACAATTCTATAATCGCTAGAAATAGGTGTTATTGCAACGGTGTACATAGCCACCTTGTCGACGGAACAGAAGAGATTTTCTGACCGCATAATTCCTTAAAACTGCAAATAATCTGCTAGTTATTCCTTCAGAAATGTAAACATCAAGCATTGCCAATCACATTACAACATGAAGCCATCAGAGGTATAACAGACACTTGGTTTGCTGAGAAACCATCACGTTTCCTTTTAAAGTGCCACAGGAGTGGAAACCGGTGCCAGAGTCTCACACAAAGGCTCATTTTACCCTGTCTGAGCTGTTTGTAAATCTGGGGCTGAATACACCCTTCAGTGCTCTGAACACCTTGAGGTGGCCACATCTCTAATCATTATTTGATGACAGAAATCTGCAAGCATTACATCCCCAGGAAGAAAACACTGTTCCTTAGCAACCAGCCTGGATATTCAAACAATTTCATTAAAGCGTGGCACCTCTTAGCAGGTGGGGGTGTGTTGGTGTAGATAAACATTCACGACAAGATCGACCATGGTATTTGCCAACATTACAATTGATAATATCAATTTGCTTATAAGCCTCCTGAAGCAGATTACAGCAAGGTGTCATCACAAATACATCTGCATGTTGTTAATCAAACAGAGTATTGCTACCTATAAATTAAGGTGCAGATGGTTGATCATTAATATCTGGAATGCAGAGCAGTTCTCATACACTCTATAAAAAAGACACCAAAACAACTAAGGCTTTTCCCTTTGTACTTCAGACTGACACTGGCGTGGTTTTCTGTTTTAATAATTGTTTTCATGGACTTTCTTAGGAATCTGATTCAGTGTCCGTTCATGGTTAAGCTCCTGGAGAGAAAGTGAGTGCACCATGAACTTTTTGTTTCAAAGGATGTCTCAGCTCTCTGATGGGGTTTGGGACATTTTAACAGACTCACCTGAGATAAAGAAAGGGTCTGCTCACCAATGTGTAACCACAGCAAAGGTACACCAGGCCCCGTTGAACAATTCACAGATTCAGGTGAGTTGCAACATGGTGAGCATCAATGAGGCGAAGCTGCGCACGAATTTGACCTTGTTAGCCATTAAACAGGTAAGATAATACATTAACATGATCATGTTTAAAAGTCACTCAGGTGTGAAAAGCTCTGACTTGCAGGTCACCAAAGAAGCGAGGTCCAAGTTGCACTTTTTGACAGCCATTAAATGAATTTAACAAATCTCTAGAAAAAAAGAAACTGGTCAGTCCTGCCTGGAGTAGATATGTGGCATGTAAAGTCAGTTGTATCCAATTAAAAAACTTTTGTATTCTTATTTGGATTTGGGATTTCTTTATGTCAGAGTGATACAGTAAAGATCGATGAGGCACAAAAAACATGTCAAAATACTGTCAACGGGATGATAGGAAGGTCAAATAAGAGAGCAAAGTGGCTGCACCCTAAATAATATGTTTGTTTAATGTTGTATTCACTAAGCTTCCACCTCTGATGTATTTGTGAGTGCATGACTGCCCACTGCTCATCTCTGGCACCCAGTGACATAAATGAAGTGACATTACTTTTCGCTCACGATCCCACCACGTCCCTGACACCTCAGAAAGATGACATGGAAATACATGTCTACGAAAGCCTGACAATGAGAGCCGTAAAATGTGGTAGGGAGCGGGAGGGAGTGTGCGAGGGACTTTAAGTGTTGTCACTGTCGCATATATTGATTGATGACAAAAAAATGATAGAAAGGTCCTCTGCGAGGGAAGGGAAAGAACCGTTCAGAATTTCATATGATGAATCAAATATTCTTAACAAGACGTGCGGAGGCATTTTAGCCCCCATTTCTTTTATTACATTACATTAATCAAAGGCCTTCCTGGACATTCATCTGAGCAAAGTGTCACCATGATGTTCTGTAAAAACATCCTTTAGAGAGGGCTCTCTCCTGACAGCGGTATCAATTGTCCTGTCTTAAATGATCACGGCCACTGCATTACTTGGAAATTAACAGCTAGAATTTATGTGAGTGCCTTCCTTGGCTTCCTCCACAGCTGAGTCGGAGAAACAAATAATTGAATTGGTACAAGTACATAAACCATTCCAATGGCTAATGTAACAGGCCTAACTGGTTTAAGTAAGGCAAGGGCACGAACAAGAGTGGGGTTATAAAAATCCCAGCCGTGCGCTCTCACCCACTCCAGCCTTCTTCCACCCACCTCTCTCCACTCTCCCCTCTTCAATGTTCATTCCTCTCCTTCATTAATTGGAGAAACCATTCAACCATCTGCCTTTCGTCCATGGCGTTTCTCGCTAGCACCGTCGTCTGTGTGAAAACCGTGTCTCTCGGCTGTGGAGGTGAAACCTAACAAGTGACCAAGTGTGCTTTGAAAGGGTAGTGGGCAAACGGCTGAAACTGTTAACTCTGTCCTTTTATAACAGACGGTAATTGGGTTGTGCATCTAATTTTAACGGCCATGGTAGATGCCTGATTGATGTTTATACTGTATGTGACACACAAATAATTCTAAATTGAAGATGTGCCGTTAAACATATTTAATTTCTAGAACATCTCTATTTTTCAGAGAAAACAACATAACAATATCTTACATTAAGGTAACATTGACCACCATGTAACTACATAGCAATACCTGTAGAAACAACATTGTACTTATAGAGGAACTGCTGTGTTGTTACTATTCATTGCGGTTTAGCAGTACAAGTTATAATACGAGTGTATGAGCAAGATTGGTCTTTACATTGATCTTGTTTAAGTAACTCAACCTTAAACTGCTCCATTACATCATCCACTTAACCCTCACACCCGTCCCCATTAAGGTGCCTTCTTAGACTTTTTTTGTGAAAACCTATACCACAAACACTTAATACTATTTAATTTACTTATTTCATTATAAAGCAATTCCTATGTACCAACAATATTTGTAGTCTAGACATTGCTATATGTAGTTATATGGTATTATTTGTAAGTATTTGCACCTTTTTTCTAACATTCTCCTTCATCAATAGAATACCTACGCTCAAATTGTATTTTATTTTACTGGAATTTGTTGCTAAGCATGGAAGGGAGAACAACAGAACTGGAGCACAGACATTTGGTGTGTGTTCAAATGTGTGGAACACAACACATTTGTGTTCATGACACTACAAATGTTAGTGTATCCTTAAGTTACCTCAATTTACAGAGTCTGCATTGTCATTCTCTTTTAACTTGCTACTGTGCAACATGTTGTCCTGAACCAGAACCCTCTTTTTTTGGTGTTGTTTGTTTATCTGAAGCTTAGATTCGGACATTAGATAAACTGAGGCTTGCAAACCTCAATAAGCATCAAATCTATAAATTGCAAGGATGGTCTTACACAATGTTTCTGACATTGCTGTCCTTTGATGAAAACTTCTGGGACAGAAACAGAAACATAACTAGAGAATCCAAAGCAAGAAAAAGTCTTGTTTTGACACTAAGATTAATTTACAAGTTTCCTTCTCTGGAAAAGGGAGGGATAAAGAAAAAGAAAGAGATGAGAGGATCTTTTGATATTTATCAGGCTGAACCTCACCAAAGACCTCTCCCAGGACTGCAGATGTGACAATTAAGCCAGGTTGTGCTTTGACACTGTTTCCATAGGCAAGTGGCCAACGTGTATCTGCAGTCAAAATATCCATGCTAGCTAACAAGCTTGTTCCCTCTCCGTAGACCCGAGAAGAAAGGGAGGCAGAGGCCTTGAGACATGAACAAAAGCAAGAATGGGGGGAGAGGGAAAAGACAGATAGGGCCCCCAAAACAAGCCGCTGGAGTTTGCTGAAGAAAATGGTGTCAGCTACTTGATGTGATCAAGGTGTTGTGTAGATAGCTCCTGAAATGTCCGCTACACTGCACAATGCAAGGGCAGTCTGGCCCCTGGCCCCTGGGTATGCTTCTCTTTTGTTATGCATTAATGACCTGCCTTGATTCCATAGCCCCCTCTGCTCATGCTACACCTTGCCTATTTAGCCCACAGTCATGTCAGCTCACTGCTCCCATTGCTCAATCTTCGCCCTCATTCTTTTTTTTTTCTGTTCAAAAACACTGTCTTATAGGAGCTACCGCTGCACAATGGGCATCTAAACTCATTAAGTAAATTCCGAAAGAGCCATTAACAAATCGTTTTTCTTGGGCCAGAGATATCAGGTTTAATTAGGTGACCGTTTTTGACAGGGTGCAAAAACAAAAGGCATGCTCGTATTTGAAAAGGCTCAGGTCCCGCAAAGGGCCTCACGTTTCCCCACTGTAGCCAACTAATGACTGAGGGGGTTTAACTGGAGAAAAAAAAGACCCTATCCTGTGAAGGCGACAAGGAAGGTCTCTGGTACAGACAATGGCTTTCCTCTTTGGGACTCTTTTTCCCCTCACCAGGTGATTCTCTGTCCTCATTATGAGACAATGGAACGACAGACACACTGATTGTAAACGCTTCAACTCTGCTGTTAAATGGACTAAGTTGAGCCGGCAGCATACTTCACCCCCAGTGTCAAGTACAGTGTGGACCACCATTGAGTTTGTCCGCCAACTTTTGCACAATTAACCACAGAGACTGAGCCGTGTTGTCTGCCCAGTGACCCTGGAGTACGTGATGACTCAGAAATGTACCTTTGGTGAGGCCTTTGTGCTTCAACACTGGCAATATCCCTTTCCAGTGACTATGTTGAATGTTGATTAACATACCTCTTTGTAGACAACAAATATACAAGGCTTCAAAGGCATTTTTACTTATTGCATCCTAATCCAATTAGAATTTTTATTTTTGTCATAGTAGCATTTATTTTGCGTTATAAAGTAAATATCAAGACACTTACATTTGACCTTTGTTTTGCATATATTTCAGGAACTAACACGGGAGTAAAAATTAAGTACTTAGAGTGTATTTCAGTTTTGTAAAGGATGAAAAGGGTATGTCATTTTTTATTCAAAAATAATATTTATTTGAATGTGCCTAGATATGTGGATCCCCTTTTTTAACCTGGTGAGAAGCGACACTTATAATTCGTAGAGAGTCTTTGTCTCTTTCCACAACCATCAACGTGTCACATCTGATACCAAGCTTGATGGAATGTCATTTGCTTGGTACAATGGAAATGAGTGTCAAGCCCATCCAGCCATTCACAGTCTGACAACACATGGGCGGCTCTCTCAACCCTCTCTGGGTCTGGCTCCCCGTCAGCGACGTGGCCTGTCACAGCCTCCACAGCCTCCCCAGCCCTCACTCTGGAGCCCCTTGAATTTTTAAGCAATAAGGTCACTTTTTTTCTCTCTCTCTCTCTCCACACGAGTGTGTCTGGTCCTCCCGGAGCTGTGAATTCAGACGGAGCAAGCTAATCCTGCAGTGTATCCTGGGAGCTCAGCGCCACAAGGCTAACATTGTAACCCCCCTTCCCCCCCACGCACACACACACCAGTAGTGCCAGAACAGGTGCCAGGTGGCACTTGCTCGCCAGCTGTCCTGCCGGAGAGTATTTCCGCTCCGTACTTCTGTGGCCTCCTGGCCTCCCTGCGTTCATTGGGAGACCCAAAGCTGATGTCCCAACGCCAGATTCACACATTCCTCGAGGCTTTAGCAACCAGATATTCCTCTCCATACCTAGAAGACCTCGGAACGGGTAATTGCTAACAGGTGTACGTTTTTATGTGCTGCTGAGTAGGCTTCTTTTTTTTTTACCTTGACGCAAAACATGTCACGGCTCAGTCATTATGTCCCAACTGACCTTTTGTCCCAGCAGACCTTAATCGGTTTAGGTGCGACCCAAAGCAGAACCTACGACCACACAACAGCTTATGGTGCTGCTTCAATTAGGCATCCTCAACATGTTTATTGTTTGGCCCGAAATCCAGAGGCCGAGTTGTACCAGTGTGTTTAGCAATGTTGTGATAATGAGCTCATCGTGTTCAAACTTATAGTCGGTTTTCTCCGTCCTTTCCAGTGTCTCCTTCCCTGCGACGTCTGACCCTTCCACAGTGCAGGTAATTTAAGACTCTCTACGCTGTAACATACAAGACCATCATAACCTGTCTGTTCTAGTTTAGTTGAACCTGCGAGCACCGCATGCTGATTTGGCAGTGTGTGGCTCGTGCTATTGCCATTTATTACTCTCCTCGACTCCTGAAATTCTGTTTGCAATTTAAGCTCACAAATTAGAAGCGTAAGTCATCTGTTTTCTATAATCCCCCTGTCAGGCCAGAAGCCGTTGGCCCACGTCCTCTGCCTGGACGGCAGGCCTCCTCCTACTTTATCCACCAGAGTAGAACATTCAGAGGCCTGGGAAGGCCAGGAGTAAAAGACAGAAACAATCAGGCTCATCACCTCATCTATCTCACCGACGGCTGGTGTTCTGACAGAAGGATAGCATTGTGTTTGTTTAATTAATTCCAGAGTCTGAGCACATATACATGTATTTACATTTGGATGGCATACATTTGTGAATGTTGGTCCTTCTTGTTAGCCGAGGAGAGGAAACAACGTTGTTTAAACAAGAATGTTACTCTACCCTCGAAATGATCTGTTTGTGTGCAGCAGTGACCTAGTGATTGTCAATGCATTTTTTGGTATGTATTTTGGCTGAAGTGTATTTCATGATTTAAGTGTATGTGTGGCATGATAAGTGTGTGTGTTAAGGTGGCTTTGTGTGTGAAACCATGGCAAAGGTGACGTGGCCTACATGCTCACTGACAGTTTTATAGGCGCTGTGCCTCTGAGAGGGGGGACAGCATTATGGGAAAGGAAACTGGCTATTGTCCCAGACAGCCAGGTAGAGCTCTGGGTTCACTGCCCGTATTAACTGGAACAAGCTGGCGGCCACTAAACGCACCTAGGACTTAGTGAAGTGGAAAGCTAAAACATGTGAAGTCAAAGCTCAGGGATAGATCATTATTGTAATCATCTGAATAGTGTACCAAATAGACAGATTGTGTTTCATAAAAGTATGAATTCAATAACAGAGTGTGGGGAGGGGGGTGGGGGGGGGGGTGCAGTTCATGCACTTATAGAATATTATAGTCTGTAGTTGGCATCAATAATATCTATTAATAGCGTGGAGATAATGGAAGTGAGTTTTGTCTTAAAGAAGTGTCTGACCTATCTTAAAGATAAAGCATTTGAATGTGGATGTATCTCTAATTAGCCTGGAGTAGGCCTGTTTAAACCGTCGGTGTGCTCCGAACGTAAAACATTTCATCCTCATTATAAGTTATCTAAAAAGCAAAGCTCACTCTAATGAGCAATTTCCAATGGGATATAAATGCAGAAGGAAGAGAGGGTGTAATTGTGTCAAATCGCTCGAAGTATTTCAGTTTGAATTATGGCAAAAAAGGGCTAAACACAGTAATAGTGCCGCACTGAAATAATACTCTCAATTATCTGAGATAAGGCAATGGTGTCAGAGTGAGGTGTGAGGAAAGGTTTATAGCCTACTGTGAATTCAAAGTGGTTATATGAAGCTTTTCATAGTGAGTAGTATCCTTTCAGGGTAAGACTACAGTGTCAGACAGTAAACCTGGGTAGGAGTGCACATCTCTTTGTTGAGGCATTGAACTGTCTTCCCAAAGCAAGATGGAGTAAAGGAAATCCCATGTATTCATATGGGCTGACACCTTCCACTACGCAGACAGGGACAATAGAGCCATCGCAACCAATTGGCTTTGGCAGCTGATACATATCGAATGTGTCTCTTGAAAAGACTCATTTCAGCAGCAGGAGTTGGAGTGCTCTGAACAGGTGACAGTCGATATGCTCCAAATCTGCATTTCAAAGCCATTTTCCTCTTGAACACGAGAGGCCGTTTAGCTCCTGGTTTCTTTGAGATCGCTCGTTGATGAAGCCGCTGATGTCGGCAAACCTTTCACTTGTGAGCTCTTTGTTTCCTGTTACACAATCATTTACTGTGTCTGTTCCAGGTTGGACACGGGCGGTCCTGTTTTCATCTGTCTCCACCAGCTGCTTGAAAAAATGAATACATATAAAGCACAATGCAATACAACTTTGTCATTGTACATTAGCATGTTAGCACACATGTATGGTTGTCCACAGAATTCATTTACAATTAAGCGGTGAGAAAACCAGTGTGTTCATGTCAGCATTTTTTAATTATATTTGACTTCTGATGGAGGGAAAAACTTTGAGAACAACCTATCATCTCATAGTGTAAATTATAGAACGCTTGCTTCATCCAAGCCAAACACATTTTGTCATGGTTTGAAAACATTCCCACTCTTAGAGTTTTCTGAACCAGTGGGGATTGTTAGCAAACACTGGGTTGTAGTGCAGAGAGGAGAGAGGGATGGTGGGTGGTTTTG